>NC_091476.1:39658969-39985073 GCF_036971445.1 Narcine bancroftii | reverse complement strand
TTGCCATTAGTGTCTCCCTTAGAGTACAAGAAAAAGAGGAGCAAAAGAGTGACTGCTTGAATAAGCTGTGTTTGGAGTGAGGGGGAAAAGGCGTGTGATATTTCAGCGATGATGCACTTTGCATGGTGCAGCGCTTAGGGGCTTGTCAAATAATGGTTTGGGAGATGCGTGCAAAATGAAGGGAATGTGGAGGTTCAGCGTAGTCAGGAGATGCAGAAGGAAACCGTATCCCATTTTCAACACAAGAAAATAAGAGGCGGAATACACCACTTGACTCCTCGTCCCTGCCCCACTAAAAATACCCACAGTTCCTCTACTCTGGGTCTCCACTCTCCTCTGTATCAGTTCCCTCAATTCCCTGACCTTTTTGGAAAAAAAAGTATCTACCTACATTTTAAATAACCTATCGCCACAAGCTATAGAACAGACCCTTCTGCCCATTCAGTCCATGCTGACCAAGGCAGCATTCTGCACTAGTTTAATTTGACTAAATGTAGTCCATATCCTTCAAAACCCTTTCTATCCATACATTTGTCCAAATGTCTTTTAAACCATGATCCACAGGATCCAAAACTCAAAACTGTTGCACAAGTTGAAAGTGTTGCTAAGAAAGTGTATGGTGTGTCGGTCTTCATTAACCGTGAGCCATGAGGGCAGTTATATAAAACCTTAGTTAGACCCCACTTGGAATATTGTGTTCAGTTCTGGTCATCTCACTACAGGAAGGATGTGGATGCTGCAGAGATGATTTACCAGTGCGCTGCCTGGATTGGAGAGCATGCCTATTGAGTGAACTTGGTCTCTTCTCTTTGGAACGACAGAGGGTGATGGGGTGACCTGATAGAGGTGTATAACATGATGAGTGGCATTGATTGTATGAGTGGCCGGAGGATTTCCCCCAGGGCAGAAATGGCTACTCAAGGGGGAATAGTTTTAAAGTGCTTGGGAGTAAGTGCAGGGGGGAATGTAAAAGGTAAGGGTTTCATTCACAGTGGTGGGTGAATGGAATGAGCTGGTGACAACTGTGGTGGAGGCAGATACAAAAGGTTCTCTTAAGAGACTATTAGATGGGTACATAGAGCTGAGGGGAAAAAAAGGATGGTTATGGAGTAGGGAAATTCTAGGCAGTTGTTAGAGTAGATTATTAGGTTGATACAACACTGTGGGCTGAAGCCCCTGAACTGTTCTATAAATCTTTATGTTCTGTTTTCCATGTGCCATGTTCTAAACCTCTGAGATAGCAACTCCAGAGATTTGCCATCCTCTGTGAGAAATTCTGACCCACATCTGTTTTAAATAATTTTAAATACTTGTCAGATTTCTTTCCAATATTCTGTGTTCTGGAAGAACAACCTCAGTTCTCCTGTCAATCCACAAATTAATTTTATTTTACCAATAAAATCCCTTTGGTAAATCTCTTCTGCACATCTTGCCCAAAGTATTGTCTCCAAAACTGTACACAATATTTCAGTTAGAGCTAAACTGGTGTTCTATAAAGGTGGATCATTATTTTCTTGATCTTGCATGTGGTTTTATTTTTCAGTCACATTCTCTCCTCCTTACTTCTGATGGGCAGAAAACACGAACTTGGAAACATGAACCATCAGATTTTGCTGTTATCTGATTAAATCGTTCAATGGTAAAAGATGATGCCCTTGCACTGACTTAGCTATGTTTTTCTCTACACCTTGAACTTTGTCTTTGAAACACTAGAGTTTGCACATTTTATCTTTCATAACAGCACACCCTTGGTTGACTTGCCCAGATAGCTTGCAAAACAAAGCATTTCATTGTACCTTTAGTAAGTGTAATTTTTTTTTAAATTCTTATAAAACCCAGAAACTTGCATATTATTTTAACAAAGAGCTCCATGATTTTTGGATAGGGATATTGATTGAAGGATAAATATTGGGTACGATGCAGGGACAACTTCCTTGCCCTTCTTCAGTGGGACCTTTTGCATCTCTGGGAGAGGACAGTAGGAGCCTCAGTTGGACTTTTCCAAGAGCTTCTGGGATTGCAAAGACACACAATAAGTTTAAAGAAACAGGAAAAGAGTTTGCAGTGGAGCTTTGAATCTTAAATCTGTTCTTTTGATACAAAAAATACATAGTTTACAATTTAATCACAGGCTAGTGCAGAGAGCAGATATTTCCTACTGCTATCCCCAACTTGTGTGGGTAGGAAGGCAGTTTTTAAGATAACTCATGGCAATTATATATAGCTACCATTTCACAGTAGCATGTAATCTTTTACAGACTGAAATGGTAATTTACCCTTGACTATAAATTATACCATTCCACAAAACAAAGAAAATTGCGCAACATCCCAAAATTAACCATTTGACCTTAGTTAACAAATGTGGCCCTGTTATTGGTGGTGATAGAGCTTGGAAATGACATTGAAACTCAAAGCATTGAATCACACCCTCGCTTCGTGAACCAAGAGAAGTAAACATTTGTGATTCCAGGGCCATTCTGCAGAATATTTTCACCACAGACAAATCCTTCTTCCTATGAATTTCAGGAATCAATCTACACCACTTCCAAGGAAGGAAAATATAACATTCTCCAAATAAGGAGAACTAATCTGTGCATTCGTACTTTTTCCAGTCAAGACAATTCAGGGTAATCTTCTACATTGTTGGGATGATACTCATGGTGTGGCTCTGCCAGAATTATTTGGTTAATTTTAGCATCTGCTGTTTTACAGTTGGATCAGGCAGAAGATTAATTTCCATAAAAGACTCTCATCTAACTTTTGAAATATTTTTCAAAACAATCCATATGATTTTGAAGTTAATCATTTCTTCCCCTCTGCCATCAGACAATGAACAGCAGCTGCCTCCTCACTTCCTCTTACTTTTGCACTAATTTATTTATTTTTAAATGTAATTTATGGCCATTTGGTATATTTTAGCACTGCTGGAAAACAATGAATTTCGTGACATGTTCATGACAAATTTGATTACTAATAACATTCTGTTTAATCAAGTTGTAATCCTTAAATTGCTCTGTTTGAAAGCCATCCCATTTTTGTATGGATTTTTAGTTTGAACCTTTATGTCACTAGTTTCATGGCACAGCAAATGACACCAATTACCTAAATCATAAGAAAAAGGACCAAGAGTTGGCCATCTGGCCTGTCGAGCCTGCTCTGCTGTTTAATAAGACCATGGCTGATCTGGTTGTGGACTCAGCTCCACTTACCTGTCTGCTTCCCACAATCCTGACTTCCCCTACTATGAAAATATCTATCTATTTGCATTCTAAACCTATTTAATGAGGCAGAATCTATTACTTCCGTGGGCAGAAAATGCCACAGATTCCATACGCTCTCGGAGGAGCAGTTCATCCTCCTCTCTGCCTTCAATCTACTCCTTTGAATCTTGAGGCTACGTCACCTAGTTCCATGTCCCCTTATATTGATGAATGAAGGACATCACCCAAGAATTCAGTTATTTCCCGCATTCGGTGTTCTCTTGGTGAAGGTGGACACCCAGGTGTTTTTACACTCCTGTTGCTTTCATATCTTTGCACAGGTAAAGATGTCGTCTTTCATTAATTGTCAGAAGAAAAGACAGTAAATACAATGAGTGAAATGCAAAAGACTGCAGACGCTGTGATGTAGTAAAAACACAGAAATGCTAGAGGAATTCATAATGTTTCGCAGCGTCCATGGGAGGAAGGGATCAGGCCCGAAATGTTGGTAAGATATCTTTCCCTCCTATGGATGCTGTGAGACTGGCCGAGTTCCTCCAGCATCTCTCTGTTTCTGAATTTTTAAGTAAATACAATGGCCACAGATGTCCCAGCTGGAATGAAGATGATTGAATAATTCCCCTGTGGATCAAGCCTGGTAATGACTGGGTTTGACATTGTGGATCAAAATGTTCCAAATTCCATCATCTGCATTGTCTTGCGTCTCCATAGCAATTTCAAGACTAGCTTTTTGGCTGAAAATTTCAGCCAGGTTGGGACAAAGTGTTGGCACATCTTAGTGCAAAGGAATAACTAATCCCTTCAGCAAGGCTTGGGTCAAAGTAGTACACTTTAACAGAGTGCCAACACATTCAGTGATTGGAAGTAGTTTTGGCTTTATGGCAGCTTAACTTATAGAAGCTTTCTCTCTAGCTCAGTTAGAAATGTGCACTTACCTGCTTAGGTTGTGCTTATATGGGATTCTAGTGAATCTTATGTCAGCTTTTTAACCATTTACAAGAAAAATTGTGATTTTTTTTAAATGAATGCTTAAGTGGAGGGTAGATCACTGGATGATGACATTGTGGGCTAGAAACTGTTTCAACATGAGTATAATTGGAATATCAGGAGGCTATTGGCCCCCCCAGGTCTATTCTATCTTTCAGTTAGATCAGAACTAATCCAAGCTCAACTGGATCCCATGGTCATTTACTGTATCCAGTGTTCCAGATGTGGCCTCATTCGCATTGGGCCGACTGTAAACGCGGAGACCATTTCATTGAGGCCTGTTGGCCTATGCTCCTCCCCCTCCTCCTCCTACCCCCAACATTTTACTCAGATGCGTTTATTTTCTTGTTCCTGACAAAGGGCCCAGGCCTGAAACGTTGCTTACCCTTGGATTCCGATGGATGCTGCATGACCTGCTGAGTTTCTCCAGCACATTTGTGTACTGCATTTGATGACCTGGTTCCATAGGTTTTCTAAGAAGAAAACTCTGATAATGATGCTTTACCCTTACAGTGATCCAATTCTAAATTCAAGACACCATGTGCCTCCATATTTTGGACTGCTCAGAGAGGGAGCAGTTTCTCTGTCAACTTCCATTGGTTCGTAAATATAAGAACGTTAAAAAAAAGAATGGGAGCAGGGGTAGGCACTAGCCTGTCAAGAAAGGTCTACCATTCAACAGGGCATGAACATGCTTCATGGCTAGAACTAGGCGACAGATACATGGGAGCAAATTTAGGATGGAAATGAGGAGGAACTGCTTTCCCAGAGAATAGTGAGTTTGTGAAATTCTCTGTGCAAGAAAGTAGTGAAGGCTGCCTCCCTTAAATACATTTAAGACACAGTTAGAGAGATAACTGTGCAGTCGGGGAATCTGGAAGTATCACAGCTGGCATAGCAGATAGCACAATGTTATTACAGCTCCAGTGACCCAGGTTCAAATCCAGCGCTGTCTATAAGGAGTTTGTATGTTCTTCCTGTGTCTGCATGGGTTTCCTCCAGGTGCTCTGGTTTCCTCCTGCCCTCCAAAAACGTACAGGATTTGAAAGTTTATTGGTGTATTCGGAGGTAGTGGGCTTATGAACTGAAGGATCTGTTACTGTGCTGTACGTCTAAAATTTAAAAAAAAATGTAAAGATTGTGAGAAAAAGCAGGTAAGTGAAGCTGAGTCCATGGTCAGATCAGCTGTGATCTTATTGAATGACAGAGCAGGACCAGATGGCCAACCCCTGCTCCTATTGCTTTTGCTCTTTTGTAGCAAGATCTCATGGCTAATCTGGCCAAGGACACAGATCCACCTACCTGCCTTTTGCTCCAGAATCGTAAATTCCACTATAATGCACCCAACACACCCCAGATACACTCTTTTCCCCTCCTTCCCATTGGAGAGAAGGCTTAAGTCTGAAAGTGCACACCAACAGGCAGAAAGACAGTTTCTTTCTCACAGCTATCAGACTCCTGAATGAACCCCTCATTGTTATCATACTGCCCTTGCTTGGGATTAAATTAAGGGAATTTTTTGTCTCTGCAACTCAATCCTCTGTAAATTGTTCTCTTACTTTATGACTGTTAGAGCTATCCTGTTAAACTGCTCATGGAAGAACTCTTCTCTCTATCCAGGTATAATGGGGCACAAAAACTTAACTGTAAGTTAATCCATTAATCATTGATATTTCTTGACCTACTTTAAAGGAAACACAAGTATAGTTTATGCAAACTATCCCATTCACTTAACCTATTTAATCTTAATGCCATGATACACAATGGAATAAAAAATAGAGAGTATTGAAAAGACCCTGTAGGTTGGATATCAGATGTGCTGAGAGGAAATGTTTCAGATCAGCCCTGGGAGAAGTTCAGAACAGAACATTTTCAAGCAAGCACATTGTCAGTTAAAAATAGTGGGGCAACAGTTGGGTAGGATAGAATGGTCTCCGGAGAAGGCTATAAATACATGAGGCAGAATTAATCAGAAAGGTTTGTGATAGGATGGAGGGTGGGGCTGACAACAGTTCTATCAACAGCCATCTAGATTGGCCAAATAGGCTCTGACTCTCCACAGCATATCTCTGGAGCGTTTTCCTTAATGATGCAGCATGGAAGAAGTCCATTCGGGCCACTGAAACCCGTGCTGCCCAATTCCACCAATTAACCTGCAGCCCCAAACGTTTTGAGGATGAAAGCTCTCATCTTCATGAAGACCGACCATTCCATGGCTTCACACTTCCAGACCTTTACCACCTCCTCCAGCCTGGGTGGACGGAAACTGAAAATCCATACAGCTCATGGAGAGAACGTACAAACCTTGCAGGCAGTGGCAGATTCAAACCTGGGTCACTGGGTGCTGTAATAGTGTTGCACTAACCACAATGCTAACATAGCCACCCTTTTTATGACACTGAACTCGAGCGTTTCATCCTGCTGCTCAGAATTTAAGCTGAACATCAAAATGCAGTGACCAAGGAGGTGCATTATTGTTTCTCAATTTATAAATTTTACCCACAGGCAAAGAGAAAGGGCAGCACACTAATCTAGCACCAGTGGCCCGGGCACAAATCCGGTGCCGCCTGTGAGGAGTTTGTACAACCTCCCCGTGTCTTCTTGGGATTCTTCTGGGTGCTCTGGTTTCCTTCCACCCATTAAAAAAAAATCCAAGGTGTTTGTAGGTTAGTTGGGTAGTGTGTGCTCGTGGGCTGGAAGGGCCTGTTACCATGCTGTATGTTTAAATTTAACTAAATTTTAATTTAAAATATATTGAAGTTCAGATGAAAAGCATCATTCACCGATTACTATGAGTTTTGATGAAGGGCCTTAAACCCAAAGCCTTGATTTTTCTCTTTCTACATATGTTGTCTGAATTGGTGACATTTTCTCTTTTTATTTCTCATTTACAGTTCCTACAGCTTTTTTAAGTGAGTCCATTTCACAATAAGCATGAAAATCTAAAGGTCCCCCATGCTGTAAAATGCTCGTTTCTTTACAAAATAGGGGCATAATTCTTGATCTGTAATGTGTTATTGGGTTGTATGAGAGGATTATTTTTTTTGGACCTTTTGCCTGCTTTCTGTTATTCTTGTTGCTGCTCGTCTGATTACTGATTGGATTAAATGTTATCTGCGCATTACAGATGGATACCTTGGCGGCAGTCAATGGATATAAAGGAGAGCAGTGGGGCTGTAGACCATGCTGCCATATCTGGATTTGTGATTTATAAAGCTGTCACTGGTCTTCTAATCTATGTGGAGTCATGTTTGATGGGTGATCTCTTACCTCTCTATATTTTTATTTTCACTTCAATCAAAGTTAAGTGTGCTAAATTGTATTTGACAAGTATTTTTTAAAACATAGAAACATGGTCCAAAGCTATTTATGGTAACAGAAACAGAACAAAACAATCAACAAATGTGAAGAAAATATTAGGAAGGTCAAAAGCTTGATCCCAGAAGTTGATTTGTTGTAAAAGAATTCCCTTGGAAGAAAGGATGAATGAGAAGAGGGGTAGTTTATAAGGGGGACTTCAGGAAGTGGTGTAGGCTGCTACGATGACGGGGTTGATGGGGAGGGCGGACTTTTGGAGATCTCAGGCTGGAGGAGGTGGTAAAGGTCTGGAAGTGTGAAGCCATGGAATGGTCGGTCTTCATGAAGATGAGAGCTTTCATCCTGAGGCTTTGAGGCTTAGGACGCAGTGCAGATCCGAGGAACGGAGGCCTGAGGGTCAACAGAGGTCCTTTGGTGAATTTGAGGATGAAAGGTTTGATGTGTGAACAATGAGCTGCTGGAGGGACACAGGCAGCACGCATGGTTAGAAATGATCAGTCAACGTTTTGGCATGAGACTCTTTATTGAGGCAAAAGTTAAGGGGGTGATAGGGTATTGGGCAGATGGGGGGAGGTGGAGATACAATTGAGAAGGGAAGGGAATACAGAGAGAAAAAAGTAAGAGTGGAAGTAGGTAAAGAAGGGATGGAAACAGTGGAACCAGATGGAGGAGCATGTGACCTAAAAGTGAAAATAAAATGATGTTGGTGCCACAAGATTTAAGGCTGAGTGTTTATGATTGCCTGCAAGAGAGTGATTGGCTTTAAGACTACTACCTCATCAGTGCTGCCATGGTGTGGACCCACAGAAAGAAAAAGAGACAGAGAGCTCCTCTGCAGGGTTTTAGTGGTCAGATCAACTACCAACAGTCTGTTAGAGGAGCCAATGTTTTTCTATTTTAAAATCCTGTGACCGCGGGGTCTAGGCCTAAGATGATGTAAGGTGGCAGTACCTGTGTTCAGTATCAGTTTTGAGTGGTTGCTGACTCCAGGGAAGCAGAGGACTGGTGCAGGACACCAGAAAATGAAGAGTTTACCCTTTGCTTGAGAAGAAGCAGAGGAAACAACCCTATTGGATGGTGACCATGGTGAGAGTCCTTGCAAATGAAGAGCACACAGGCAGTGGGCTGTTGGCGACTCGAGCCAAGGAGCCCATGCAGGCTGTGGG
Source organism: Narcine bancroftii (assembly GCF_036971445.1). NCBI lineage: Eukaryota > Metazoa > Chordata > Chondrichthyes > Torpediniformes > Narcinidae > Narcine > Narcine bancroftii. The sequence goes on along the minus strand of NC_091476.1, from coordinate 39,976,381 downwards.
CTGGTGCCAACTTCAGTCAAAGAATTCATGCTGTCTGAGACTTGCTTGAGACTGGCTGAATAGGAACCAAGTATTGGATCTGGGATGCAAGAGGGTGCTGAAGGCTTCCAGATCGTGTGGGAGATTATTCTGATCTTGAGATTGGGTTATTGATGATTTGGATTGGACTCTGTGTTGCTGAAGAGGCTGGGGGAGCGCTGGAGGTGAATCCATTGACACTTGGTGACCCTGGTGGACTCTTTTTCTCTGGCCGCAAGAGGTACCCGACAATTTCTGCTGCTGGCAAGTCTGTCTGCGTTAGGCAGACTAAAGCAAATTTCATGTAATATTACACTTGTTTTATTACATGGCAATAAAGGAATCTTGAATCTTGAAGATCAGGTCTTGAAGAGAGTTGAAGTAGCACACAATCTGGATCTGCCTGAGACATATCCATGGTTTGCTGATAAATGCCAACAGTTTAGATGGAAATTACTGGATTTCACCTATTTAACGAATGTATCCACTTGTTTTTTTTCTTGAATCATGTTAAATTGTAATTGTACCTGTGTCTAGCACCTCCTTCCCTGTCAACGTATTCCAGACACCTTCCCCTCTGTGTAAAGAAAAACAAAAAAAAAACTTTGCAAATCTCATTTACAATCTCTCCCTCTCACCTTAAATCTATCCATCCTGGGGGCGAGCCAAGTATGACTATCATGTACAGGTTATCTGAAATTCTTACTTGCTGCAGCCACTCAGGTACATCAGATATACTGTCAAAACAAGGAAATGCTGGAAGAACTCAGCCAGTCTCATAGCATCTATAGGAGGTAAAGGAACACCATTACAACAGTATAAATTAAATGGGTAGAATATCCCATAGGAGAGAAAAAAGAGGCAATAAATATATAAACAAAGATAAATGAGTGTTCACAATGTTCATCTATTATGCAAAAAAAGTGATGTTTCAATGATGCAGATATAACTTTAGCTGGTCCCAGAATAATTTTCTGGTTGAGGTTATGGTCATACTTTGGAGAAATTGAAGAGTCTGATAGCTGCTGGGGGGAAGAAAAACTGTTCTTGAACCTAGAGGTAATGGACTTCAGACTTTTGTACCTTCTGCCCGAAGGTAGCAGTGGTTGTGACCAGGGTGATTGGGGTCGGTTATAATGTTGGTTCCTTTCCTGAGGCAGCGTAGATGTCTTCAGTAGATGGGAAGTCAGTGTCTGTAACAGTCGAGGCTAGGTTTGCCACACTGCAACCTTCTGCGAATCAGGTATTCTTTAACCTTTATAAGGTCACCCCTCATTCTTCTTTTCTCTAAGAGAAACAGTCCCAGTCTGTCCAATCTCTCTTCGTAACTCAAGCCCTCCAATCCAGGCAATGTCCTTGGAGATCTTTTCTGCACCCTCTCTAGTTTAATCATATCCTTCCTATCTCATGGTGACCAGAACTGTTCGCAATATTCCAAGTGTGGTCCACCTATCATATGTACAACTGTAACAATGTTCCAAATCTTGAACTTAATGTCACGGTCAATTAAGATAGGTTTGCCATATGCCTTTAACCTGACACTGTCTAAATACGTCACTGTAGAGCGCATCGAAAGAACCAAAGACTTGTTGATCCAAACCAAGGTTTTTATTAACACAAAGACTGGAGCATATCGCAAGTAGGTCGACCAGTTCAGAATGACCTGGTCTGGCAAGGAGCAATCCTGACAGTAGGTGTGGCTATGCTCTCAGCCAATCACAGTCATCCTACACTACAATCTGTACATGTACACATTGGTGATAGAATCTGTACTATCACAGTCGCCACTTTCAGGGAATTGCGAACTGGTAACCCTGGGTTTGTCTTATCGACAATTTTCTTCAGATCTCTGCAATTCACTGTGTAAATTCTGAATGCAGGTGAATTTTGGACAATATCCTTGGAGATTACATTAGCTTTCTGCTTGTATTCCAATGTGGGATGTGTATAGAACATAGCCACTGAAGTCCAGGAGCTAAATTAATGAAGTTTGGTACAAGAGACCCAAGGTTAGAAAACAATAACCTAGCTATTCTCTTGATATAATGTAACTTGTTTTTTTAAAAGCAAGAATGTGTTCCTTGGTATTCCAACTATTTTGGGCAGCTTTTTTTCTGGAAACCACATAGGGTTTGCATGATGTTACACATCATGGAAATGAAGCAGCAATTCCTTATTCAGATTACATCTGGCAATTTTATAAACTCATGCAGCAACACCAACAGGAAAGACACATTAACTTTGACCAAAAATTTGCTGAACGATTCATTTAGCAAGGGAGAAAGACTGGATGGTGGGATCAATCTAGGCCCCACAAGTCAAAGGGGTGACACAAGCTTGTTGAGTTGAAAGGTCCCCTCCTGTGTCCCTACAACATTTTCACGCAATGATTCACCAGTAACCGAGCCAAAGGAAATCAATTTAAAAACAACTTCACTTAGAGGTTCCCAAATAAACCTGGCATTCGACATCGACAGATAAACATTGCAGCTGGGATATCCACTAGGTTTAAAAAAAAACTTGTTTTCTTTCCAATGAACTCCATATACTAGCTTCAGTCAACTTTTATCAGGGAGTTTGCAAACCTTGAGCTTCTTCATGAATTTCACTGCCCAAGTTGATGTGCTGAATTCACAGAATTCCATCTATAATTCATGTTGCCTTGGAAAAGCAGCCAACATATTAAAAGACTCATCCACCCTGGCCACACAGTCTTTGCCCCTTTTCACCAGTAGATTCATGAGTGTGAGATCACCACAGCCAGGTTCAAGAATACTTTATTTCTTTCCCGCCATTATCAGGGCCTCAAACGAGCCCAAAGCAGTAAAATTATGTAACCTTTGCTCTATATCAACTAATCTCTCTCTGTAACTCTGCACGTTTGTACTGTGTCTTGCATGTTGTACTTTGTTTGAGATGTCCCCTTGTCTGCTTACTAAACAACCTCCATCATTGGATTTTGGTACGCATGACAAAAAAAACTTGAAAGGAAGACACACGAGTGAGTGTAGATGCTGGAATCTGGAGTGACAGGCAATCTGCTGGAGGAACTCAGTGAGTCGAGCAACATCAGTGGGAGAGAGGGAGTGGTCGACTTTTCAGGCTAAAAACATTCATCAAGACGAAAAAAGGTGGCCAAGGTCCCTTTGGAGAAATTGAAGGAAGTCTGCTGACTGCCAGCAAGGAGTCCATCCCTTTATTGCATGCTGGATATGTGGTATCAATCAAGTTGCTTGAGAGTCTCTGCTTCCTACTAACCTATGGCCAAAGGCAAAGATACCTCATGATGAGATTTCCTGTGAGATTGTTGTTCGCAATTTGGCTGTCTCGCTCCCATCTTAAACCCATGTTTACAATTCAGAAAAATACTTCAGTGGCATTAAAGCACCTCGGTGAATCCTGGTTTCATGAAAGGCATGATATAAATGCAATACTTTGTTTTTAATTTTGATCAAGTACTTTCCATAACATTATGCACCAAAAACAATTTGATTGACAGAACATTGAACGTGACCAGTTACAGAGACGAAAATACTACTGTATGCATGGACTGGGTAGTCTTCGTGGGATCCATGAAATGTGAAGCAGAAGGTACTCGACAGGTCATGAAGCGCCTATGGATAGGAATAGTCAGTCAACGTATCGGGCTGGTGCCCTTTATGGAGACTAAAGTAGGAAGGGAGCAAGTACATCTGGGGTGGGGGGGGGAAATGAGAGAGGAACTGTTTCATCTCTAATCCATCCCCATCTCACCTACCCACTCCAAGTGGACTCTCCCTCAACCTAACTCTCCACCTCTTTCACCTTCTGTCCATTGCAGTGTCACATCTTGGCCTCTCCCAAATCTTGCTGCCCCCTTCCTTTACAAACTTGCTATCACTCCTTCCCACTTTACCTATATAAAGGTCTGAAATATTTACTGACCATTTCACTCCATAGATGCTGCCTGAGCCTCTCCAGCTTCTGTTTATTCACCCAAGTTCCAGAATCTCCAGTTTTTGTGTTTCTCTATAGTGAAGTAATTGATTCTAAGGACTCCCCTCAAAGGGTCTAGCTAGATGTTTGGCCTAGTATGGATACAATGGGCTAAATGGCTTCTTTCTGTGCTGTAAACTTCAAGGATCATGAGAGTGTTAATGAAACAACCAACTTTAAAAAAAAATCTTGTTAAGCATAATATTATGTGGATTGCACAATATTTTGTTAATGTGAAATCTTTTCAGACACTGTACTCGTTGAAATTTAGGAGAATGAGTGGGGGATCTTACTGAAAGATTTTAAATGTTGAAAGGCATGGACTGGGAGAGTCTAGGACAAGAGGGCACAAATGATGGTGGAGGGCAAGAAACTGTTTTAGTAACATTGGGTGTTCATCTTCAGGCTCCTGTATCTCCTTCCTGATGGTAGCAGTGAGAAGAGGACATGACCTGGGTAGTGAGGGTCCTTGATGATAGGGGTTGCTTTATGGTGGCACCGTCTCTTATAGATGTCGTTAACGTCAATGATGGTGCTGGCTGAGTTTACCTTCCTCTGTAGCATTTTCCTGTCCTGTCCATTGGCACCTCCATACCAGACAGTGATGCAACCAGTGAGGAAGCTCTACACAGTACACCTTTGCAAGAATCTTTGGTGAGATTCCAAATCTCCTCAAACTCCAAACAAAATATAGCTGTTGGTGACCCTTCTTCATGAATACATAGACATGATAGATCTTCAGAGATGTTGACACTCAGGAATTTGTACTTCTTTACCATATCCACTGCTGACCCCTTGATGAGGACTGGTTTGTGTTCTCCTGAGCCCCTCTTACTCGGCCATTAAAAGGCAGGAATTAACTGCCTTTTAACCGCTTCACCGACTTGTATAAACACAACAAAGGTGGGACGCGGGGTCATTTTCATCCCATGTCTGATACTACTAAGGCAGGTAATATCAGAGCCAATGTGTTTTGCAACGGCTTCTGTCTAAAAGGGTTAGCGCTGTAATGCTAACGCCCCTGCCTCCTTTTGCTCCGGGATGTCAGCTTGCTTATGTGAAAGGTTGCACTGACCCAGCATTTCTTGGTTCAGTGTGAACGACCTGAGCTGCCTATAAATTGGGTTTTCTGTGTAAAAAGGCCTTGTGATTCTGTCGATGACTGAGGTGTTTTCGGCAAATTTGTAGATGGCATCTAGAAAAAAAAAGACACTTGTTTAGAACTATTACAGCTTGAACCCACAGCCACAGAAATATTCAGTGGGTCTATCGTGAGGATTTTTTTCCCATCAACTTCTGAAGTTCGTGGTATGAATTGTATCTGATTAATAACTGAAGAATTGGTAGCGTTCATCTGAAGGTAAAGAGGTTGGAGGATCAAATGTCACAGGCTCTCATGCGGACTACAGGGCTTGTTATTTCATGATTGAATATCAGGTGTTGGTTCACAGGCCACTCGGGTTAAATAGTGTTCTTCCATTAGCATTAATGGGCAGGCAAACTAAATCAATGGCATCCACAGAAAGCCTTCAAATCACCACATTAAGTATGTACGATTCTTTAATCTGCTCAGTGTATTCATTTAAAAGAAAGCAGTTTGAGTGGAACATGCACGCTGCTCTGATGCAGTAGAAACACAGAAATGTAGAGGAACTCACCAGATCTTGCGGCATCCATAGGAGTTAAAGACATTTTGGGCCTGAGCCCTTCATCAAGTTGCCTGAATGTTCATACCTTGAAGAAGGGCTCAAATCCGAAACATCAGTTATATATCTTTACCTCCTCTGAATGCTGCAGGATCGGCCGAGTTCCTCCAGGATATAAAAGATTCAAATTAAGTTTTAATAGCGAGCAAGATGCAATTTAAACAAAAATGAAGTTAACTTTGTGAAGCAGATTTGTTTCACTAAAGTTCTCAGAACGTAAACCCACCCTGGACTGATCCTGTATTTCAAGTAATAGAGAAACATTCATCTTTCTGCTGATAATTCCTCATGTTCACTCATGGTTGATGAATGACTTCCAATCATTAGCCTATTGAACAGCTTCACTCTGCTACCCCGACAGACCTTCTCGTGAACTGTGGAAATATTAAAAACAGCTCGACTTTCTATTAAGGGTGATATCCACATCAATTAAAAATAAATGTTTTACTGAAGTTAAAACCATCGAAGTTTTTGCTTTGTATTATTCACTTTTTGCATCATTTTCTGGAACATGCAGAGAATTAACACCTCCATGTTAAATGGGAAAAGAATGTTTTAGAGAGGTTTTGTTTCAGCTTTCAGACAAAACAATGTGGGGGATCTAGTTCAGACGTCAACGATATTGCCTAAGCATTGCATTTCAGAGGTACACTTTTGACAATTGAAAAAGGAGTTGAAGAGTATAGGTGCCACACTCACTGCTAGCATATGTTTGTAATCAACAGTGTGTCAGCAGAGAAAAGGAATCAAGGCTGAAGTAACTTTGAAACTATCCCGGGCATGTCACAGTCAGTGATGATACACAAACGCGCTGGTGAAACTCAGCCAGTTTACACCATATGCGTAGGAAGTAGAAAGTGACCAACATTTCGGGCCTGACCCCCTTAATCAAAAACAGACCGGCATCCGAGTAAAAGGGTGGGGGGGGGGAAGCGGGTAGAGGAAGGAGAAAGGGGTATAATGAGGAGCACACCTTTAATGGGAATAGGTGGAATACAGGTGGGAGGGTAGGAGAGAAAGAAGCTGAGAAGTGATAGGGGATAAGGTCGAGGTTAGCTCTGAGAGGAGAAAGAAGGCAAGCAGGTGGGGAGCTGGAGGAGAGGAGACAGAGGGATAGGGAAATTGAAAGACTGGCGGGGGGGGTGTGGGTGGGTTGAACAGAGATTAGAAAAGTCTATGTTAATGCCATCTGGTTAGTGACTGCCAAGATAGAATATAAGGTGTTGTTCCTTTAATTTGTGGATAGCATTAATCTGACAATACATAAAGCCATGGAGAGAAATGTCAGTGTGGTCATGGTGTGTGGTATTGAATTGGCTGATCACTGGGAGGTCCTTGCTGTTGCAGCAGACAGAGCAAATGTGTTCAGTGAAATGACAGCCAGTGAGATACTTTTGGAATGAAGTCGTCATTGTAATGTAGGAAAATTTAGCAGTATGATCCCAAAGTAACAGTGAAACATAATAGCTACATGAAACTAAATAGAGTGATAAAGCAAATTGTGGAGAGGACATGGAGGGTCTGCAGAGAGAAATAGATAGGTTAAGTGAGAGACCAAAGGGTCTGGCAGATGGTGGACGATATTGGGAAATGTGAAGTTATCCATTTTGGAAGGAAAATTAGATTATTATTTATATGGCAAGTGATTGCAGCATGCTACCATGCAGAAGGACCTGGGAGTGCTTGTGCATCAATGCAGAAAGTTGGTTTTCAGGTGCAATAGGTTATCAAGAAGGCAAATAGAATGTTGACCTTCATTGTTAGAGAGATTGAATTTAGGAGCAGGGAGATTGTGCTGCAACTGTACAAGGCACTGGTGAGGCCACTTCTGGAGTACTGTATGCAGTCTGGTATCCTTACATAAGAAAGGATGTAGTAGTTTTGGAGGCAGTGGTTCACCAGGTTGATTCCAGAAACGAGGGGGTTACCTATGAGGAAAGATTGATTTGTCTGGGACTGTACTCATTGGAATTTCGAAGAATGAGAGGGGATCTTATAGAAATGTAAAATTATGGAAGGCATAGATAAGATTGAAATAGGTAAATTGTTTTAATTGGTGGTGGAGACTAGACTGCAGGATATAGCCTCAGGGTAGTAGCTTTAGGATGAAGATGAGGAGGAACTGTTTTTCCCAGAGGGTGGTGAATCTATGAAATTCACTGCCCATTGAAGCAGGGGAGGCTGCCTAAGTAAATATATTTAGGACCAGATTCCCTCTCACCTTAAATCTGCGCCCTCTAGTTCTGGGCTTTACTGTCCAGGGGGAAAATAACTTTGACTATTATCTTTGCCCCTCGTATAGTTTTTATAAACCTTGATAAGATCACTTCTCAGCCTCTTTCTTTCCAGTGAGAATAAACCATCCTATCCAATCTCTCCTTGGGACTACAGCCTACATTCCAGGCAATGTCCCAGTGAATCTCTTCTGTACTCTCTCTATTACTACCAGATCTTTCTTGAACAGTGGTGACTAAAACTGTATGCAACATTCTAAATGTGGTCAAAACAATGTTTTGACACCTGCAGCATAATTTCTTAACCTGAACAGTCAATGCATTGATTTAAGAAACCTACCTGCCCACTCTCTCATTTTCAGTGAACCAGAGGCTTGCATTCTCTGTACATCAATCATCTTGCATTCAGTTGTTCAGGAATTCTGATGATTTGGCATCTGGCTCATTCATGAAATGTGATTGGGTTCCAGAGTGCAAATGGGGAATGCAGCTGGGTCTGGGTTGCAGGTGAGATGAGCAGCTGAAGATAGGTTGTGTTTCAAAATACCAGGGGTCATGAACATGGGTGGGCTTGTATCTGGACTTGGGGCAGGCCAGTTAGCACAACACAATTACAGAGGCAACGACCTGGGTTTGATCCGCCGCTGTCTGTAAGGAACTCGTACGTTCTCCCCAAGTGTGTATGTTTTCCCTTTGTCTGCGTGGGTTTCCTCCCATGTTTGAGGTTAGTAGATTAATTGGTCACATGGTTTATTTGGGTAGCACAGGCTCATGGGCTAGAAGGGCCTCTTACTGGCTGTATCTCCAAATATTTTTTTAAAACCTCCCTTTAGGCTCAATGGATTAATTGGAACATTTATTACCCTATTTTGTAACGTTAAAAAGAATTGAATTTAGAGAAATAACTTTTTTTTAAACTTTATTTAAAGGTTTTATCAGGAATAAAAAGAAAAATTACATTTAAAGAAAAGATACAAAATAAAATAATATAATTACAATACAACATTAATAACCTAACTTAATTCAATCTTACCCCCCCTACATATACAAGAACTAAAAATCTATATATATATTAAAAAAAACCACCTTCCCCTCCCCAAAATAAAGAGAGAATTAGTAAAATTAATATTGTATATTAAAAAAACACACACAAAAAGAAAAGAAAAATATAACAAATAAAAATAATTTTAAAAAAAGATTTATCAGATCTAAAATATCACATCTAAGAACATACTTAAATCAAACTTAATTGCATATACTTAAAAAATGGAGTCCACTTCAACTTATAAAAAGACATCTTGGATTGAAAAAGACATCCTTTCCATAATTAAACAAGACTTCATCTCTAAATACCACCTGTCCAAAGTTAGTATATTTCTATCTTTCCAAGTAGACGCTATACATTTCTTGGCCACTGCTAAAGCTAAATAGATAAAAGAAATCTGATAATCATTTAATCCTAAATCAATTAATGATTGCATATTCCCTAATAAAAATATATCAGGATCTAATACAACACAAATATTATATAATCTATTAAATATAGATTGAATACCTTTCCAAAACTGTTGCAATCGGTCACAGGACCAGACAGTATGTAAAAAAGTACTAGCTGTCTGGTCACAACGAAAACAACAATCTGACTTACTAAGACCAAATTGTTTTAATTTTTCTGGGGTTAAGTATAATTGATGTATAAAATTATAATTAATCATCGCTAATCTAGCATTAATCAATTTCCGAATACTGTTTTTTGACAAATTTCCAGAGAATTAACTTTCAATCCTAGCCATACGTCTATTAACAAAAATCTAACCAAATTCTTGGGTGCAATAAACATTCTTCCAATTACAACACGTCTGTCTGGAACTTGTAGTGTGTCGATGGAGATGCATTCTATAATTATTGTGGCTTCGATAAACCTTCCTGCTCATGTGGGCCTGCTCCTATAAGCTTTACTTATAGGAGCAGGAGGTTGGAGGAAGATATGTCATCGGGATTGAGGCGTGATTGGTGGAGTGAGGGTGAACTCAGGATTGATCCCCTTTGATCCGATGGCGTATCTAAACTGGGGCAGCTGGGAGGGGAGGAAGTGTGGGGCTATCAAAAGATTGTCGTGTTAGGGGAGGTCAGGATGAGATGATGGCTGAGATCGAGTCCTCCCTGAGGGACTGAAGGCCAATCAGGAAGATTAGAGAGGCTGGCTGGAAGGGGACTGGAGAGGGGTGGGTGAGAAAGGAAGATGCACAAAATTACATTTTGTAAATTTAGACACAAGCCTGTGCTGGCCCAATTACACCCAATTGACCTACTGTTTTTATTTAAGTAGAGCAAGGGAGACCCATGGATATCTCCCCCTCCCCTTCCCCTCTTCTGTCTTCTCAGATTACCTTCAAAATTTTTTTTTACATTTAGACATGCAGCACGATGACGGTTACTTTTGGCCCACGAGCCTGTGCCACCCAATTGCACCCAATGATCTACAACCCTGTACATTTTTTAAGGGTGCGAGGAAACCAGAGCACCCAAAGGAAACCCACGTAAACAGGGGTAGAATGTACAAACTCCTTACAGACAGTGCAGTATTTGAACCCTGGTCCCAGATGCTGTGCTGTAACAACATTGCGCTAACTGGGTCACCCACTTGAAGCACTCGTTGACTTATTATAGAGGTGTTTGTGAGACATTACTATGTGTGAATTGGCTGCTTCTACTCCCACATTATAAAAGGATCCACACATTGAAGATATTTTATCTGTAAAATCTTTTGAGACATCAGGAGGTCATGATGGGAAAAATGAAAGATTGCTTTTCCTTTATCATTTATCAGTATGTTATGTTGTCCTATACATGGTCCTCCGAACATTATGATGCTGGAAATGCCAGTCAGTTGGTCTCTAACATTTGATGCAGTGATGTCCATTTAATTATAATGGAATGTTAATGAATTTTTGTTTTAAAACTGGAGATTTGGAAATAAACATTGTTTAAAAATTGCACCAGTGATCAACGGCGACTTTCTGCAGGCTGCAAAGACCCCAATTACCTTTCCTTGAACTTCGAAACAGGTGATCAACCCTATGTCGTGTATCCTCTCTCCTCCTGCGCTCACAGACCCTCAAGCCTCATGCCTCACATTACAGAACGTTGTGGATATCTAGTTAGGTCCAGGATGTTAACTATTTTGAATGGCGGTATTCTTCATTATGAGACCAGAAGAACCAAATCTATTTTGATCCTTTGTTATCTTCTCAGTAATCTAGGGAGAAGATGATTGAAGGCATTCGGGTTGATTCGCCAGTGAAACTAAAATCAATGGTCAGCCATTCACGACTAATTCAGCTGTAAAATAGTCGATAATGAGCTTCGTGAAATAATTAACCTGTCTCATCACTTCATCAACATGCTACATAAACAAATGTTCATGGATGAATATCCACAAATAGTGTAAATGTGGCTGAAATTAGTCACCCTGGATCAGTTAAAGCCAATAATAAAATTATTATTCTCGCAGGCAGTGAGATTGCCGAATGACTGCTAAAACAACTCTCTGTGACTCTATTAATAATATTTTAATATATGTACTGTATATATGTATCATTTGGCTGTACGTGAGTTAAGTCTGTATGGGTGTTTCACACTGTCCTGCACTGTGGACTGGAGAATGCTGTTTTGTCAGGTTGTACTGGTACAATCAAATGACAAATGAACTGGAAATTTCACATTCACAGCAGTGAATTAACATCATTGAGAAAGTAGAAATTGTAGGAAATCAAATGCTGCTTTTAAAATATAAAACCCTACATGAATGTGCCTTAAATCATCTTGCAACAAAAGCATTCTGTATGGACTGAAATATTCTGGCACACCACAATATTTTTTTCTTCATCTTCGGTTCAGGAAGTGGCAGAATATGAACTGAAGCAGTCAGGAATGAACCAACATTCCATCCCTTCCCACCTATCTCACAAGTCAGTATTATGGGAAAGCAGAAATGCTTCCAAGGAATATTGGAGCAAGGATATTACTGTCTGTAAGAGACTGTGGAAGAGACCGGTGGATAGTTCCTGGGATAAGGGATGTCAGCTATAAGGTTATACTGTGAAGGCCTTGTTTATTCTCCCTCTGGCAAAGAAATGCAGAGAGGAACTTCAAAAGAGTGGCACAAATTCATTCAAGATTCAAGATTGTTTTGCTGTCGTTTAATAAAACAGGCAAAATACTACACAAAATTTGCTTTAGTCTACCATAAGGCAGGTAGATTCACCATCAGCAGAAAATGTCGACTGCCCCTTAAAATCAAAGAAAAGAAGCAAAAATGAGTCTTTCCCAGCACCCAGAATCAACCAGTGTCTGCAGATTTGCCTCCAGTGCTCCCGCAGTCTCTACAGTCACAGGCTTAAGTCCAAACCATTGGTAACCCACGCTCCAGATCTGAATCTCTGACATAATCAGGAATCATTAAGTGCCCTTGGTACACTCTCACATCCAGTTCCAAAACCTGGTATCCCTTCAGCCAATCTCCATCAGTCCACTTCCTGGTGTTAGTCCCTTGACCACAATCGCCCGCAGCCTGCATGGGTTCCTCACCTCGTGGTGCCAACAGCCCTGTGCATTCTTCAGCTGCAGATCCCCTCACTTGTCCACTGCCATGGTTGGTGTTCCATAGGGTCATCTCCTCTGCTTCTCCTTCTCAAATGGGGCGGGGGTGGGGTCTCCCCATTTTCTGATGCCCTGCACTAGTCCTCTGCTTCCCCATAGTCTGCTGCTGATCATAGGCGCCACCATCTTGGGCCCAGATACATCTTGGGCTGTTGCAAGACTTTAAAATAAACTACCATTAGCTCTGTACAGGCCATTTAAAGCTTGTATTGAGCTGTCAGTAGTTGGACTGGGCAGTAGAACCCTACGGGGAAGCACTGTGTCTTTTCTCCTCACCGTGGGCCCGCACCAGTGGCAGAACTGCCATGATGGACTTGGACAGGGAAGCAGTTCCCATTAATAATATTGTGTTTTTTGTTATATACATTATTCACTGTACTGAATTCTTACTTGCTGCAGTGGAAAAAATACTTAAAACAAAATAGCCACAAAAATAACTTATGTACCATTATCATAGTATACTCTGAGACTCTCATAATTATGAAACAATATTGATTGATTTATTTATATATATGAATACTTGTCCTATATATATATCATTTGTATATGTGAATATTCATTCTGCATATATATCGCTTGTCTGTACATTATATCTGGTTATGTGCCTGAACGTTTGACATCAAGGACCAGAGAACACAGTTTCGTCAGTTTGCACTTGACGATAAATGAGACTTGACTTGAAATAGATAATAATATCATATGCAAAATTACTAAAACAAAATTAGTGTCTGGATTAAGGACCAAAGGTTCACATTTAAAATTAAGGACCAAAAATGCAGATGAGATGAGAGGCAAAGCCTTTTTAATCCTAATGTCATCAATCATCTTCTCCCTGAAGACAAAAATTGTGATGGATATCGATAGAGTAAGTGCAAGCAGGTATTTTCCACTGAGGTTCGATGAGATACAAACCAGAGAGCATAGGTGAAGGAAGGGTGAAAGGGGAGAAGTTTAGGGGAACATGAGGGAGAATTATTTTCCACACAGAGAGCGGTCAGTGGGAGCATGGAACAAGCTACCAGCTGAAGTGATGAATGCGGGCTCAATTTTGGCTTTTAAGAAAACTTTGAGCATGTACATGGAAGGGAGGGGTATAGAGGGATATGGAATGGGTGCAGGTCAGTGGGACTAGACAGACTAATAGCTTGGCGCAGACTAATAGTTTGACACAGACTAGAAGGGCCAAAGGGCCTATTTTCTTTGCTGTAATGTTCTATGGTTCTATAGTTCTATAACAAAAGATAAAATTGATTAAACTGGTCATATAATGAACAATATCTTGAATCCAATCAAGAGGTCCACATCCTTCTGTAATGTGATGATCTGCAATTCACTGCCAAAAGAGTGATTTAAAAACTTGATCAATCAGGTTTCCAAAAAGCATTGTATGTCCACTTGAGAAAAGATCATTTGCAGGAAAACATGGAGAAGTTCATGAGCTCACCTGGACCTGATGGATTGAATGGCCTGAAAGTTCCTGTCACAGTGAAGGCCCCACTGCACATCCACCCCAATCCTGCATGGGTTTTTCCCATCATTCAGACATTAGCTGAGCTGGACCTTAACTTTTCTCTCACCTCTTCCATTATTGCCAAACACTTCAAACTCCATTTTGAAAGTTTCAAGTCTTCTCTGATCTTAACAACATTTTTGGTGAAAGCGTTCCTCATTTCTGGGATCTTCCACATAAAGGAGTATTGCTTAAAATGACTTCAAACTGCTGAGTTTTAGAGTTCAGCTTATGACCCATCATTAATCCACCCCACACCGACAGATAATTGCTTCAATCATCTTGAACAACTCCGTTCCATCACCCTTTAATTTTTTTTATATGTAAGTGAATACAAGTTGATTCCATAATTTGCCTGAAATTTGAAGGTAGCATTGTGAATATTTATGTGTACAGCATACTTTCACGAAGTGGTAGAGGTGGGTACAATTGTAATGTTTCACAGACATTTAGACAGATAGGAAATGTTTAGAGCGACACAGGTCAAATGCAGACAACTTGGCTAGAAGGAACAATTTGGGTTGAAAGGCCTGTTTTTTTTTCTGTAAACTCTATGTTGGTTTGAATTAGACTTCATTCCATTCATTGGGACATTCCATAAAGACCATATCTTTTATTGCATCTCTCCCATTCTGATTTGACCAAGTAATTCATTAGTCATTATTGCTACAGACGAGCTTCCATCCCCAATGGAAAGATGATCTCAATAATTTTTGGATGAAATGTGTCTGACAGAAACTTTTGTCCCAACTGATAGACTGAAGGAGTTATGCTGAAGGGATTGTTTTTCAGCTGTGCTATGCTTTTCTGTCCAGTCTCCCATATGTCAGCTAATGTGAATATTCAAAATGTTACACCCTTTTCCAAAGTCACAAGAGGTCCTAGCTACCTGTCACTCCTGCATGCAATTCCTGGGGACATGTAGGACAAGACTAACTGTTTAACTTCTCACCCTTTTGGCATTCTTCAAGGTTCTGATCCTGCTTTGCCACAACAATTTTCTGAAGACTTTGCTATCCTCCATGCCTAGAATTCTCTGCAATTTTGTTTATTCGTATCACCAATGTATAATCACAGATTATACTCTATGCATAGCCCAGTCTCTCTTTCCCTACCCGTCTGTCTCATTTCCTCAAGCTCCACATATCCTTCTCTTCCAAAGTCAGGGGAAGCTTCCCTTCCCTACCAGCTACCATTATGATAAACTTCTATAGGAGCTCTATCAAGAGTGTCCTGGCTGGCTGCCTCACAGTGTGGTATGGTTGCTGCAGGGAAATGTATCGGAGGTCAATCCACAGGACCATAATAGTGGCACAGAGGATGACTCCCCCCCCATCGACATGATCTACCAAGATTATTGTCTGATGAGAGTGCGCAAAATCATGGAGGACCTCTTCCTCCCTGCACACATCTTTCATCTGCTTCTGTCAGGGAAGAGATACACAACTGTCAGACCCATCACCATCAGGCTGAGGAACAGCTTCTTCTCGTGGGCAATGACAAGGCTGAACGACCAAAGGAACTGCTCACACTAACCATCTGAGACTCTCATTTGTACAAAGCAATGCTTATTTATTTATTTTTGTAGATATGATACTTGTCCTACATTTGTATCATTTGTCTGTATATGTGTTATGCCTGGTTGTGTGTCTGCACGTTTTTGTACCAAGGACTGGTTGTACTTGTGCAATCTGATGACAATAAACTTTTCTTGACTTGACTTTCCCTTCCCTTTCCTATCAGAGAGCAACCCTCTGCCCTCTCCCCTATCACTTCTCAGCTTTTTTCTCTCCTCCCTCCTGTGTCAAATGATTATCTCTTGTCTGTGCTCCTTCACTTGCCCCTTCCTTCAACCTCACCCTCCTCCCACCTTTTTATTTCAGATGCCTTCCTGTTTTTCCTTATAACTGATGATAATTATGTCCCGTTAGTCCATCCTACCTGACAAACAACTGCTTCAATCATTTTGTCCATTTACATTATCCTTTAATCTTTAAATGTGAGGTGATTTCCAGAATTTGCCTAATAATTTGATGGTATCATTGTGGATAAGATTTATTGCAACAACACCAAAGCTACTGCACCCTTCTTAAGGTGTACTGCATACTTTTAGGAAGTGGTGGAGGTGGGGACAATTGTAATGTTTCACAGACATTTAGACATATACATAGATAGAAAATACTTAGAGGAATATGGGCCAAGTGCAGGCCTGAAACATTGATTACTCTTTACTTCCAGTGGATGCTGTGTGACCATTTGAGATTCTCCAGCACATTTGTATATTGCACTCAATCCCAGCATGCATGTACAGATTTGTTTAACTGCAGAGAAGGGGATTCATGGAGGAATTTGAGCTCAAGCACGAGTATTTTAATATCAAGGAGATGGTAGACAAAGGCACAAAATGTGTTGCAGAGTGCAAAGTGATAGATCAGAGGTGGACAACCTTTTAATTTTTAATTTAGACATACAGCACGGTCACAGGCCATTTTAGACTGCGAGAATGTACCGGGGTGTATGTTAATTGGGCAGCAAAGACTCGTGGACTGAAATGGCCTGTTATTGTGCTGAATGTCTAAAAATTAAAAGGTTGCCCACTCCTGTTAATGTACTGATCATGATGCAACTTAGAACGTTAAAAGTACAAGATTATTTCATGAATGTATCTAACCTATCAAAATCTTCAGTGAGCTGATATCTATAGCTTGTATACAACCATAGTCCCACAATGTATGGCAGAACCATGTTGTCTCCTTGTATTATTTCTCTTTTTCAACTAAAACTACACATTCTGGAACTTCAAAATGAAAACAGAAAATGCTGGGAACACTCAGTGGGTCAAGCAGCATCTTTGGAGAGGGAAATAGAGCATCGCCTCAGTTCAAGTCTTAAGCATAAGGGGCTGGGTCTCTTTCTCCTTCCATGAGTGCTGCATGACCTGCTGAGGGTTTCCCATAGTTTGTTGTTTTTAAGATAAAGGGAAAAGTTTTTTTTTAAAAAAGAGTTTATTTGCGAAGGATTACCAGACCAGGACAACTGACAGTAGCCAGAGTAAATATTTTCCATACATCTTTATACTCTTTACCTTAAAAATTAAAAATCTGTTGCCTGCATAAGTAGATGAATAATTTTAAATTTTATTTCATTTTAGCAATACAGCATGGTTAAAAAGCCCTTCCAACCCATGAAACCTTTGCCACCCAATTAACCTACAAACCTCAGATGTTTTGGAAGGGAGGAAGAAACTGGAGAACCTGGGGAAAATCCATGCAGGTCATGTAGAGAACGTATAGATTCCTCACAGACAGCGGCAGATTGGAACCCAGGTCGCTGGTGTTGTAAGATACCATTAGTTTAAATTAGCCACTTTGAATGGCGGCCATAAGGCCATCCCTGGAGGCTGCAGCACATTTGATGGACTGAAATCATAAAATATTTTCATAAAGTTGGAAGAAGTATGGAAACAGCTAAACTTGCCTATTTCACAGGGAAGGGGACTCATAAGCTTTGCATTGACCCCTGGGGGGTAGGGTTTGGGGGGGCATAGCTGACAGAAGTTTTAGAATGGTTGCTTTAAATTCTTTGGCAAATGATCTAGGGTAGGAATAAAGAGAAATTCATTCACTCAGTGAGTTATCTGGGTGTGGACCAATGACCTGAAAGATGATTCTGTGATATATGGAGAGTTAGTCAGATACTGGAGGATGAAGAAGTTGCAGTTTATACTGAGATTAAATGCAAGAAATCTAAAGAGCAAGCACAGACACATCAAGAAGTCAAATTAAAATCAACCCAAATAACAGGCAAAGTGCTTGACAAAACATAAACCGAGGGGAATGAAACACAAAAGTCTGCAGGGCTCAAGTCTGAAAAATACCTCCTATGCTAGTTCTGCTAGCATATCTGTTTTTAAAACATAAAGTGAACATACTGAATGCAATGAAGGCAATAGTATATGCAAAGTTTTACAATGGGAAGGAAACCAGTGATGAGCTTTAAATTCAGTGAGAGTGGAACACATTTATGCAAACCCATGCTTGCCAAAACACATCATTTCCTCGAGGCAATTTCTACCCATTTGGTAAAGTGAGGAATTCCATTGGACAGTGCTGATAAACACATTGTCAAACACCATTTCTGGCCTCTTAAGATACCATGGGCATTGGGAGGAGAGTTGGGCAGGAGGAGGACGGGCACTGTGGGAGTCGTAGTTGTATTTTGGAGATTGCTGTGTTGTGGTGAAGGGGTGTGTGTGTCATCCTTGATAGTGAACAGAGCTTTGAGCTGGGTGGTGACCCACGCATCGTGGACTCGGTGTGTGTGGCCAGTTTACTCAGAGAACCACTGACCTATGGTTCATGACTTGGAGAGAATGGAGGTGGGAATGAACTCTCTCTGATCAGCCATGGCGGGATTTCATTGCTGCCTTCAGGGTAGTTCAAGGTAAGGCAGATCCTGCTCTCTCTTTTTGAAAGAGGAAGTGAAAATTACAGTGGTGTCTTGTATGGAGGCAGTGAGCTTCTCTGCATCTGCCAATGTCAGAGACACTCAGTGATCAAGTCGGTGGGGGAGGACTTCTGTCGGATGGAAGCTTTTATTGGAGCAGCGAATTCTTGAAATAGATACTTCTGGTTGAAATAAATGAGCAGTTTGGGGAGAAAAGTGTTTACGTTAGGACACGAGAATACAATTCGCTTTTAATTGGGCTCCGCTTTATCAGGAACGGGCAGAGTTGGCGTAACTTTGAACTGAACAGTCCTGCTATCTCAGGTCTATTCTGCTGACCGTGAATTCTTATCAGTGGCACGTCCAGTGGGGCTCTCATTAATGTCTTAAGATTTTTTTTTAAAGTAACTCATCACCTTGTGTAGAAGATGTGTCAGTTTCTATGCATGGTTTTTCTAGTGAATCCAAGCTAGGGACGCACGGTTTTATTTTGGAAAATGTTGCCTTGTGCGATTTGGTTGAACAAGAGAATTGTTCAACTGAGCCTTTTCGTTCACCCTCCAAAAGAGTATTAATTTTATACAGGCCAAAACACCCAGCAGGGTGAAGATAAGCAAAAGTCGCTTCTCTCATTCCAAACGACTGGAATATTAATCCTTGCTGTGTTGATGGGGTGGATTTTTTTTTAAAAGGAAAACTCTGCTTGGATCAACAAGTCTTTGGTTCTTTCGACGCGCATTACACCCAGGTTCAATCCTGATCTCTGGTTCTGCCAATGTGAAGTTTGCACGTTCTCCCTGTGGCTGCATGTTCCCCTCCATCCCCGGTGTTCCGGTTTTCTCTTAAATCCCAGAAATAATGCAAGCCAGGAAGTTGATTCAACACTCATGTATGTATAGGTCCATTGTAAAATCTGGGGAGAATAAAACAAGATTTGTGTTAGTTGGTGTCTGATAGTCAGCAAGGACTTGAGCCAAAGAGCCTGATTCCTTCTATATTCTGTGATTCCTTCTTGTCCATAGCAAGGAAATAATTTGTCAGAATCAATTTATCATCATGTACACAAGGTACAAAAACAATATTTGCTTGCCCTGTAAATATTAATCCAGCTAAACACGAAAAGCAAAAGAGAATCCCTTCAGAGACATCAAGTTGGAGTCAATCTCGCAACCTCTTCTGATGTAGCTGCCTTTCTCATCCCTATCACCTCTGCAGCCACATAGTAAGTTGTTCAATGGTGAACACAAGTTCAAGGCTCTGTACCTGTGTTAGCGAGATAAATATTGATTGGGATAACTCTGCCCCTTGTAAAAGAGTACCATGGGATCCAACCAAGAGAGATGAGGCCATCGCATGCGAGCAGTCAGTCTCTCTTCAAGATCAAGGTTGCCTTTCTTCTTATCCACTAGGAGGGTTCTGAGGAAACCGATGCGAGAACCACACACCCTGCTGCAGTGGGGTGGAAAGATGTGTTGAGAGGCAGGTTCAGGGCACCTTCAGCCATCCCCTCTGTGGTCCTCTTGATGAGACATGAGGTGACAGTTCCATCCTGAATGCTCTTCCTCTGTCAGTCAGAGGCCGCTGATTTTGTGAGTCCATAAGGGTATTCTGCTTTTTTTTCTAGAAAGCTCTGAGAACATCACTGAAGTGTTTCCTCTGACCTCCTGGTAGTGTCTTGCTTGTGTGAAGCTTGAATAGTGTGTCTGTCTCAGGAGTCTGGTGTCAGACATAGACAAGATGTGCTCGTTTACTAACATCTGGCAGTACACACACAATCAGATGAAAGCGTGTTTCTCTGGACTACGAGATAGTAGTCAAGAAACAGTGTTTCTCTGGACTACTCTGCACACACATACACACGCCACATAAAAAATCTATATATACATTAAGATATAATTTAAAATAAATACATGTAAATATTTTGGGAAAATTTACTTGGTACAGGATACTGTTCATCAATCTCACTCCCTGTGGGGAAGAAACAATTTCCCAGCCTGACAGTCCTGATTTTGATGCTCTTGAATGTCCTTCTTGATGGTAGTAAGATTCAGTGTGCAGGATGGAAAGAGCCCTCAATAATAACTTGAGCCCTATGTAACCAGCACTCCCAGTGAATGTCATCAATAAAGGAATGGGAGACCCGAGTATCTTCCCGGCTATTCTTATGATCCTCTGTATTGACTTCTGGTCCGATGCTTTGTCGCTACTCTTCCACGGAATAAAGCAGCCAGTTGTTCATCAATTTTCCTCCTGTAAAAATTTATCAATATGGGGCCAGTAGCCTTGTCCTCTTCAACCTCCTGAGGAAATGACGTTAGACAAAGAATTTCATGTAAGTTATATTCTAAATGTAGTATTACTTGACAATAATGGAACCTTTACCTTTACCATGTGGTGAAGTTGAGCCTTGTTGCTGCGGGTGAACACATTGATGTTGGTTTGATATTGGAGGTCTTCACAGATAAACATTTGTTGGCACTTCCCCAGTGCTTTATGGTGCCTATTCACAGATCTTGTCTGACCTAAGTATTTCCAATTTCCAGCGTTTTCTGTTTTTTTTTTTAAATTTCGTATCTGCAGGAAGCCATGTCTCTGACACATTCAGGAAGACCAGATGGCTGTTGCCCAATAATTCCAGAATTGAGCTTTTTTTGTTTCTGAATACTTAAACTGTGGCAGTGCAGTGGAAAAAAAAAATGAAGGCATCTCTGACAGTTCATCACTGGAGTGTTAGCCCAGCTTTTAGACATAGACATACAGCATGGTAACAGGCCATTTCAGCTACCCAATTTACACCCAATTAACCTACCCCCCCCTCCCCGGGTACAGTTTGAACGGTTGGAGAGCCCCCATGGAAAATCCACGCAGACACGAGGAGAATGTAAAACCTCCTAACAGCCAGCGTGGGATTTGAACCCTGATCCGGTCCCAATCGCTGGTGCTGTAAAGGCTTTGCACTAACCACTGTGCCAACCATGCCACCCTTTAGTGAAGTTCCTGCTATGAAGGCTAAACCCAGGATCTTCTCAGGAGTGGTGTTTACCTAGAACATAGAACAGTACACCACGTGTCTGTGCCGAACATGATATCTAAATCCAGTTAAAGCTCTGCTGCTTGCACTTAAAAGATATCCCTTCATCCCTTGCTATTCATGTGTCTACCTCAAAACCTAATTTATTAAGACGTATGTTACTAATGTGGCTACCTGCATGTGGAGAGTATGAAGGGGGTACCATTTTATATTTAAAAAAAACAGATCCTGAGTGAATTGAAATGGCATTTTAATTTCAGTTCAATCAGACATCCATTTGGTCTCTCAGTCCTGAGTTACGTCATTACTTTAATTTGAAACATTGTGCATCAATATACGACAATAAACTGAACCTCAAGGACAGTGGGATCAATCTCAACTTTACAGATTGTGAGTCAATAGGTCAACAGCCTAGATTTCATCTCATCCACTACTCTATCTCACTCTAGTGATTTGAAACAAGGATCTGAGGGAGGGAGGGGGGGAGGGTGTATGCAGGGGTATGGGCTCCCCCAATAGATATCTATAAGGAGGGGCTATCACGTTGACCACATAGAAACAAGCGCTTCAGGCCAGGTTGTCCACACCAAACTATTTATTCTGTCTTAACCTATTGCCCTGCACCCAGACCATAGTCCTCCATATCCATCCATCCACGTACCATCCAATCTTCTCTTGAGTGTCGAAATCAAACCCATATTCACCAGCTCCACTGGAAGTTCATTCCACACTCTGAATGAAGTTCCCCCTAATATTCCCGTTAAACATTTCACCTTTCAACAATGCCCTCCAGTTCTTGACTCACCCAAACTCACTGGAAAAAGCCTTGTTTGCAAAAATACTATCTGTACTTCATAATGTTTTTAATAATGTGTGCAAATTCCTCCCCACAAACTGCTGGATTTGGGTTCCTGTGTATCCTCTTGTATGAGATGAAAGAAACCTGATGCCAATTACTCTTTTTAACAGTTGTAGTACAATATGAATATTGTTTCACAACATCACTCACTTGCACTTGTCGATTCCTGATGACAGCTTGTTCCTTAAATATATATCTTTTGAGGAGTGATCTCACTGAAACATTTTTGAATGGTTGTTTCCCATAGTGGGAAAATCTAGGACAAGAGGACACAACATCAGGATTGAAGGACAGAGATACAGAGCAAATTTCTTAAGCCAGAGAGTGGGGTATCTGTGGAATTTGTTGCTACAGACTTCTGTTGAGACCAAGTCATTGGGTGTATTTAAGGCAGAGGTTCTTGATTAGCCAGGACAACAAAGGTTATGGGGAGAATGGATCAGTACATGATTGAATGGCGGGGCAAATTAGATGTGTAGTATAGCCTATTTCTGCTTCTATGTCTTGTAGTCTTATGGTGTTGTCTTCTCACTGAGCTTGAAGGCCATTCACCTAAAACTTTAACTGCTTCTCTGTCTACCGAGGCTGCTTGCCTGGGAGAGTATTTCCATTGTTTTTATTTTACATTAAACACACCAAAATGCTGGAGGAACTTAGCTGGTATTTGCAGCATCTAAAAGAAACAAAGATATATTTCAGGCCTGAGCCCTTCTTTCTGATAGTGGAAGAGAAGGGTTCAGGCTCAAGACATTGCTTTAGTACCACAATGATTCTTTCAGAATGTAATAAATATATTAGGAAGTTTCTGTGGAAGGGCAAGTTTCCCAGATTCTCTATCGATAAATTAACCTGGAATTATGAACTGGGAGGATTAAAGCTCCCAGACTTTAAAAAAATATATATATTATTGGGAAAACCAAATGAAGTTTGTCACCTCCCTCTTTGACGGAGGAGACAAGACATTGTGGGTAAAATTGGAACTACATGCAGTTATTCTTGAGTTATGAAAGGGGTGTTTCCCTGGAAAACATTTAATAAGTGAAATTTTGTAAATTAAAAAGATGGGAATATTACAGAACATTGGTGCAGAGTGAGTATTGTTCTACCCTTTGAAGCAAAATAAAGCATTGTAAATCACATACCCAAAGAGTCAATAGCAGTGGTTCTCAACCTTTTTCTTTCCACACACTTACCACTTTAAGTATTCCCTATGCCAGGAAAGGATTGCTTAAGGTGGTATGTGGGTGGAAAAAATAAGTTTGAAAACCACTGTTTTAATCGTACCTAATTGACTTGTTATGTGCATGGTTTCATATCGCCAAAGGAAATGGGACAATGACAACTTTTCTCAAGCAAAATATTTCAGTAACAATTGGGTCTGGAGCAGTGAGTCTCAACCTTCCCTTCCTACTCACATACCACCTCAAGCAATCCCTTACTAATCACAGAGCACTAAAGTGGTATGTGAGTGGAAAGAAAAAGGTTGAGAACTACTTCAATAGAGTTTTAACAAAAATGTGTAAATTGAATTTTTGTGTATCAAGGAATACTTGCCTGACATTTGGAAAATAAAAGCAAAGAATTAGCATATTTAATACTTTCATTTGCTGCAGGCTACAAGAAGGACATGATTACTTTCAATACTCTGCTTGACCCAGAAGAGATAGTCTGAGCTCCAGATAGTTTTTTTTTGCCCTTAATACCCTCTGCAGAATTTGAGTGAAACAAGAAAGTTTGCATATGCTGTGATTGTAGTAAATACACACAAGTGCTGGAGAAACTCAGCAGGTTTCCCTGCTTGAGTATGATTTTGTTTGTTCCAATTTATCTGGTGGTCAGTTGAGTTGGTGCTGGCACAGATTTTCTGCTTTCCCTTATTTAGAACAGGGGCTTCCTGAGAACACAATGCACCTACAACTGACAGCAGGCTGTCTGTCCCAGGAGCACGACTCGCGACCTTTCCATTGAGAGTCAGGCACTTAAACTGCTTGATTACCAGGTTGCTACTGATTAGTTTTCAATGAACATTTCTTGCCACTGGCACTGAGCAGTTGGTCTCTTCCTGAAACTTCACTGTTTATTTAGTGTGAGCAGAATTTCAAAATAAAGATGTTACGCTTTCTTAGAAGTTTATACATATCCTGGTTTGTGAGATTGGGGAGGAAATGAACATTGAAGTATATTAATATGACACAAATGTTTGCAATAACATTCCTCTCCTTCACATCCCCATCCTAGGATACTTTGAACAGAATCAGATTATCCACAATCTGAAGCTCTTCAGCTTCAACATATTGTTAAATTCTGACCCAACTCTATTTTCACCTCTTGTTTCCTCCTCATTGGAAATATGTAGTTCCTGTACATCTAATCCATAATTTACTCCAAGGTTCCTCCAGTTAACCCCCTTGGATCCTTGCTGTTAACTTCACCTCAATGGCTTCTTGTCATTAAATCCCACAGGACAGTATGGTTAGTGTAGTATTTAGCTCACTGCTACTCCAGTGCCAGTGAAACCATATAACCATTTACGGAGCGGAAACAGGCCATGTCAGCCTTTCAAGTCCGCACCGGTTCACTAGAACAACTCCACTAGCTCAAACCTCCCACTCACTGCCAATAACTCTAACCAGGTTGAATCATCGTGGTCTATAAGAGGTTTGTACATTCTACCTATGATTTGCATGGGCTCTGGTTTCATCTCACCCTCTAAAACATATGGGATTGAGTTTTAATTGAGTGTAATTGGGTGGCACAGGTTTAAATGGCTGGAAATGGCATCATTGTACAAAAGTTCCTTGATATTAATCATGGCTTCCCCTCTTCAACAAACATGGTTACCATTAAACTTAATGTCATATTATCATTAGCCCTCATGTCTCCTTACTTTTAATCCAATGGTTCCTCACTATTAATCCCTATCTGTCTTCTTCTGCTCCCCATTCTTTGCTCCTGTTTACATATAAACCACCTCTTTGATCAGTTTTTTTCTTCACCTGCTGTGGAAACACAGATAGTTTTGGCAATTTTTGTCCATTGTGTAAATGCCGATCCATAAAGGACTTTAACTGAAAACACATTGTGTTACACCTTATTCAATGTCTCTCTACACGAGCAACTCTGGGAAGAACCGTAAGATATTTTTCCTGTTTTATAGCTGGGAACTAATTGCACATGTTCATTCCAAGTTGTTTCATGATGCCTTGCACCATCTCAAGGGGATCTGGTTTAAGTGTGGAGCTCCAGGAAGAAATTTTGCTGAGTTCCTGAAGGTTTGGAGGGCCATTTGCCCATGGACTGCTTTAAGTTATTTCTCCACCCCAAATCCAAAAACAATTGTAAAAAACCCCTGGTATCCGGCACTATGGTGATCGGTAGATGCCAAATAAGTGAATTTTCCAGTTGCTTGAGATTGTGTGTTGCGTGAATTGGAGAACTAACTCCTTGGCAGTGCCAACTTTAAACTTTTGTATTTTTTACCTATTTATTTTCTGTGATTTTTTTTTAGTTTTGCTGCTTGCTTGAGGCCATCGGTTGCTTGAATTGCAAGTCTTACCTACCAGGCCCATGTTGGTCTTGATATCTTGGATCGCCCTACTTTTCTCTATTTCCTACACAATGTTATTTTACTCCCTGTATTATTTGACTGTTGTTACCCAACTCTCTTCACTCATTTATGTATCTATTTATTTGTTATTATTGCTCTACCAGCCATATACAGATATCAGATTTCCTGATAGCATTCAGGGACAAAAGCTTCTAACTTTATTTTGCTACCTGTGACAATAAACAATTAAATCAATTTATTCTGCCAGTATCTGCTGAGAAATGAAGTGTTTAAGCTCCAACCTAATGTTTTTTCTTTGCAAATCAGAGGGCAGATTTTATTTGAGCTAAATTTTTCACCTGAATTTAATTTAAGCAATGCCAAATTGTTCTTTAAAGATTAATCATGAGATACAGTAAGGTTAAAGGGTGCATAGTGGAAGGTTTTAAGGGTAATTTTCAAGGTTACTTTTATTGTCATGTAATAATGTAATATACATGATATACTTCAACCTTTTCAGCTGTAAGGCAAACAGAGTCATTGCCCGGCACTCCTAATAATAAGAGAAAGAGAAGGAAAAGAGAGTTCCCCTCAGAGTCATCAAGCATCTGCGGATTCTCCTCCATGCTTCCGTGGCCTCTTCAGCTGCACAAACTCCTGTTCAATCCATTGGCGAAGAATAGGCTTAATGATGATGAACTCTGGGAATAATGGCAAGGCACTATCATGTCCCTCAGAGTCCAGGGTGACAGGTGGCTTCCGAGCTAGCCAATGTGGTGACCACAGACTCTTCTACTGGTGGGGTGGGAGATGGCTGATTTGGTGTGTGAGGTGACGCACTCTTTCTGCCAATTATGCAGTTGCCATGATCTAAAATGGCGGTGCTGGCCCGACGGGCCAAATGGCCGACTCCAGCTCCTATTGTCTATTGTCTATTGAAAACCCCTCCTAAATGCTACTTCTCCATTTTCAACAGTCAGTGGAGACATGTCACTTCAAAGAGATTTCCAAATATTTTTCTCTGCCTGTTCGTTTATCTAACTACTCTGATAGATCTCAGAATAGAGTATATCTGTCTTCAGGAATTGAATGTTGCGCAGATTAGTAGCATGGTCTGTCCAACACAGCACACTGAGAGGAACTGGAGTGGATAATGACGTTGATTCATTTATCTTTCCTGAGAACTTGGGGGTTATTTCAGAAACAACATTAGTGAAATTTTTCTGGTGCCTCCAATCAGTCTCTGAAGTGTGTCAGAGGGCAAGCTTGCATGAGATTCTGTCTGCGGTTCTGATCTTCCAATAGCTTTCTCTTTGATTGACCAAAGGTGTGCTGGTGCATTGAAGATAACAGTGAATTCCATCATTATCCTATATACCTTCACTTAGAGGTGGCTCTCAAGATGTGGAAATGGTGACAGCTCCACCATTGAGTGCACCATTAAATGCACCTTGGAGTGCACTTGGTGGAAAATCTCACTTGGTCCCTTAACACCAGCTCCATAGCCAAGAAACCCCAGCAGAGCCTCTACTTCCTGCGAAGGATGACGAAAGTTCATCTCCCACTCTCCATCCTCACTACATTCTACAGAGGATGTATTGAGAGCATCCTGTGCAACTGCATCACTGTCTGGTTTGGAAACTGTACCTCCTCAGATGGCAAGTCCCTGCAGAGGATAGTGAAGTCAGTGGAAAAGATCATTGGGAACTCTCTTCCTTCCATGAAGGACATCTACAAAACCCAATGCAGGCAAAAGGCAATAAACATTGTGAAGGACTCCACACACCCCCCACTTAAACTGTTTTCCCTTCTGCCATCTGGTAGGAGATACTGTAGCACTCAGATCATTATGTCCTGATTTGGCAAGTGTTTTTTTTTCCTCCAAATCCACAGAACATATGTGGATAGTATACCATGGACTTTTACTGTATATATCTTAATAATTTAATATTTCAATGTGTTTAACTTTTTTAAATATGCTCCGTGGTCCTGGAGAAATTCTCTCTCATCTTTACCATGCAAGCATAATATGAACGGTAAACAAAGGTGACTCAGCTTGATGTTTTATTGAGACCCTTTATTGTTGGAGGGCAGTATGGTGTGGTGAGAGCTGGGCCTTGGTTTTGTGGATGATGAGTTCAAGACCATTCTTCCTGTGTGCTTGGAGAGGGCATTGATGGCATCCTGGAGATAGGAGCACACTAACACCAATGGCACTTGGACACTACAGCTGGGGGTAAATGATTTTGGTTCTGGAGTGTAGTCTCGCGTAAAAGTGAAAAATAGTTCATTTCAACAAAAACAGTTGATTTTGATTTGAAGAAAATAGCCTAAAGCTATCACAAAAAAAATTGTCGCTGGAACTTGATATATTGGTTTGTGTTGAACGAACTCAGATTGAAGTAAGAAGAGTGAAAGTCATATTAAAGTATTGCGAGCATGCTCTACAGGGTGTAAAGGCATCTAGAGAGTGTAACAGCACACAAACAGATCAATGGATGCATGCCAACCATGTTGTCTACCCAAACTAATCCATTTTACCCATATCCCTCCAAATCGTTAGAACGTAGAACATCACAGCACATTTCAGGCCTTTCATCCCATGATGGTGTGCTGACCCATGGAAATCTATTCCACAACAATCACATCCTTCCCTTCCTCACACACAAAATCCTCTATTTTCTTACATCCTTACATCGATCTAAGAGTCTTTTGAAAGTCCCTATTGTACCACCCTCCACCACCACCCCTGCTAATGCATTTCAGGCAACAACAACAACAAAAAATACCCCTAACATCTCCCCTAAGATTTCCTCCACTTACCTTAAACAGATGCCTTCTGATATTTGCTATTGTCACCTATTGTTAAAAAGGTGCTGGCTGTCCACTCTGTCTAAGCCTCTCATAATCTTATATTAAATCACTTCTTATCTTTCTTCACTCCAAAAAGAAAAGCCTGAGCTCTGTCTACCTTGCCTCATAAAAACACGTTCTCCAATCCAGACAACATCCTAGTAAATCTCCTCTGCACCCTCTTCATAGCATCAATATTCCTCCTGGAATATTGGAAGTGTGGTCCAACCAAAATTTCCCATCCATGTATTTGTCTCAATATCTCTTAACATCACAGTGGACCCACCTCTATCGCTTCCTTGAGCAGCTCATTACGTATACTCTGTGTGAAGAACCTATCCCTCAGATCCTGTGAAATCTTTCTCCTCTCATCTTAAACCTACACTCTCTGTCCCTCCTCTTTTGGATATATTTTATGGATTTTGGGCTGCTAATTATGAAAACCACCTTAAAACTTTCCTATCACATATTGGGTTTTCTTTTGGTATAGCCTATTTTTGAGATTTCCTGCCATATTTTAAGTCTACTAGCTTATTGCCCACAAAGCAAGCTGTTTTGGTCAATCCAAGCATGCCTGGGCATGCACTCAGTTCAGGTGCTATGCAAAGGTTGTCCTAGGCCTGGGCATGCTTAGAAGACATTTAAAGATGTTGTTGAGAATTTTCTTGGCAAGTACAGAGCACCAAACTACATCCAGCTGATTGACAACATGATTCAAGCATACAAAATTATGAAGTGCATGTCATTGAAAATTCATTTTCTGCATTCGCACTTGGTCTTCTTCCCTGCTGATCTTGGCGCAGTGGATTGATGGGGCAAGGGAGCACACGGTCATAGATTATACACATACACACACACACTGTTTGCATTTGTTGTTTTTGCATAATTTACAAATTACATTGCAAGTGCAGAGTGCAAACCAGAGATGCACTGGTCAGAGTTAAGTTGGTGGTAAGTTCAAATCGTATAACATGACTCTGGACACTCATTTACAGTTAATCCCAATTTCAATTTAGTTGTACTTTATGGGGCTTAAACATTTATTCTGCTCTTGTTTAATGTTCATTTAATTATCAAAATTTAAGTTAAAAACAAATTAATTTAAAAATAAGGATTTAAAAACTCAAACCCCGTGCGTGAATACATAGAGAGACTGATCAGCAATGGTTTGCACATGGTAAATAAATGACCAGATGAAAGTTTTAGATGGTATTAGCAGAATATTGCTGAGGAATTTGATTGTAATCCTTCATTTGTAAAGTATACTCACCTACAACATGCCAAACTCCAGAATTGTTCCATTTAGCCTTGAGTCTGCTGAATAAGCAGGGATCTTGTGGGAATATCAAGAATTAGGAAAACTGTCATAATTCAATTGTGCCTGACTACTTTTAATTTCCTATATTTAGGGGTGTAAGAGTTGGAGAGTTTCCCCTAATAGTTCAAAGGTTCAAATGTTCCTTTTATTATCATGTTATAATACATTAAACATGTAATACGCTTGATATACTTCATCTTTTATCTTCCGTAAAGCAGTCCATAGTGAGTTAACTAGCATGCAAATCAGAGCAAGTCTTGCCAAATTACTGGTGATGGATTATTTTCCCCATTTTTCACTCCTTTTGCTCATATGTCCCTGAGAAATACCTTCCTCTCAAAAATGTCATTTATATGCATTCTGTTCTCCTTGAAATATCCAATTCTGTTGATGGCTTTCCCAGAAATCTTCAGAGATGCTTGAAGAATAATTCTCCTAGCCAGTTTCTCCCTCAACCTGATTCCCTAGGACAATGCCAATAACACATCATGTTGCAGACTGGGGTCCCAATCGAGGCACCTGCTGCGTTTTGACAAAGATACGTTCGCAAGGTATTACTAATGGTAGAAATAAACACGAATTCCCTGTCCTGCAATATTCAGCACTGTACATGAAATCCCATCTAATACCACAGTTTTCATCTTGGAGTCAATATAAGTAAACCTAGGCATTTAGCATCAAGTATTTATATGATGTGGCAACATTATCAATAAAACTTCAATTATTTATTTCAACATCCATCCTCACAGGGAAGGTAGCAAAAACTTGCTTTTACTTTTTATGCTGAAGCTTACTGTTGTACCTTCTGCCTAGGAATTTCCTTTTTCCATCCATTGCATTTCAGAATTCAGCCGAGGCAGAGCAGCTGTACTTTATTACACATTTAAAAACACAGAATGGTATTTGAAGCACTCGGTCACATTGAAAAGGAAAATAAAGATGTCTACATATGAGAGTTATATATCAATGGGCTCAATATGGAACGAACATGCACACACACTAGAGGGGTGTTTCAGGATACATGAACAACCACAAGATTTAGATGAGGACGCTTTGTTTTTGCCAGACAATTGTGATTCTTTTGAATTTTTTACCCCAGAGAACTGTGGGGAATCATTCAAAGCTGAGAAAGATATTCAGGCACCAGGGGAATTAAGGCTCATGGCCACCAGCAGGAAAATGGAGCTAAGGCCAAAGTTCAGATCAGGCATGATCTTATTGAATGGTATTGGAGACCTGAAGGTCAGCATGACCAAGTCAGGATCCTATTGCTTATATTTTGATGTCTGCAGGGCTTATGTCTAGGGAGGCTTGATATCACATTACCATAGGGGCCGTACTTCATATGTAATTGGCTGTAGAGGCTGAGCTGTGATCTTGAAAGACTCTAAAAATGTGGTTTCTTTCTCAAACATCTTGCGCACAATCATTGAGATATGCAAAAGGAAGTTACTGCAGACAAAAGAAATCTGAAATATAAACATCAAGGGCTGCAAATGGTATTCCCTCTGGGCATCCACCAACCAGATGGCATTCACATCAACTTCTCTGGTTTCCATTAGCTGACCTGCGCCCCCCCCCCCCACCCACACACACACACACACACACACACACACACACACACACACACACACACACAAAATCTATCACTATATCTCCTTTCCTCTAGAACTGTCTCTCTCTCCCCTTTTTTCTCTGTTACCTTTCTCCCAGCTCTTCATTCACAGAGACAAACACCCCTTCCCCCATCAATTCTCATCTTTCCTCTCTCCTGTCCATATACAATTAACACTTTTTGTCTTTTGGTCTGTAATCCTCTCCTGTCTTTCCTTTTTTCCAGCCTTTTAATTCAGGGGCCTGCCTGCCTTACACTCATACCCTGAAGAAGGGCTCAGGCCCAAAACATCAGTTATATATCTTTACCTCCTAAGGACGCTCTGAGTCTGGCTGAGTTCCTCCAGCATTTCTGTTTCTTCCACTGCAAGTGGTCAGCAGGTCCTGCAGCATTCATGGTCAACACAATAGTGTTAACATTTCAGGTCAGTGACCTTGTCATCCATTCTGTCTGCTTGTTACTCCCATTCTTTTTTAAATAGTCGAGTTTAGATTCACAGACCGAGGGAATGATTTCAACGAAGATTAGGATGAGTTGGTAGAATTACTGCAGGGCTTATGTGTGTTCCCCTTAAGGGCAATGCTTGATCGGGCACAGGATTCCCATGCCATTGTGGATGCATCCATGTTACAATCAACAGGGAATTCCTTATTTTCCAGAGGCAACACAAAAAAAAATAACCAGCTTTTTTTTTGGCCACCTTGAATCTTGGTGGTAGTTTCATTTCAAATAGTACAACTATTTGAACCAAGTGCATATCAAGACTTAAAACCAATTTGTCCTGCCTTAAACCTAACACCCCTTCTCTTTTGTGTATCGATAAAGTTGATACTACTCTCACAAGATGGATGGAATTGGATATTTACTACCCTACCAGTAGGAGGATGGGGTGTCCAGTGTCGAGATGTGCTGGTTTGTATTTGTTGGTGCCAAACCCTATCCTTTATTATAAGCATCATTCACTATCTTTGCTGAACACCTTCCCACAGTAAAGCTCTGACATGAGGCATCCAGAAGCTATGGGTCCATGCCCATCCATAACGCTCATCACATATTCATCCTTTTCTCTCTTCTGTACGAGTTTGATACGCTATCTCAGTTGAATGGGTTCCTTCAACTGGGCATGGTTTTTAAAGCCCTCTTCACACAGCAGCGTTACATTTAAGAGCAAAATGAGCATAGAATATAGAGCATAGAAAAAAGAGCTTAGAACATAGAGCAAAGAACATAGAACAGAGTATATATGAGCAAGGTACGAAGAACATGTCGTGTAGAACATTGAACAGGGGATAGAATATAGGACTTGGAACATGGAACATTGAACATGAAGCATAGAACATGGAGTATAGAATGTAGAACATAGAGGATAGATTGTAAAACATGGAACATCGAACATAGGATGAAGAGTGTAGAACACAGAGCATAGAACATGGAGAATAGAATGTAGAACATGGTACTTAGAACATAGAATATGGTGCAGTACAGCACAGGTACTATCCCTCTGTGCCAACCATGACGTCAATATAAGCTAATGTAATCTTCATGCACATGGTCTACATCACACCATCGCCTGCCTGTTCCTGTGCTTGTCTAAATGCCTCTTAAATGTTGCTGTTGCATTTGCTTCCACTTTTTCATTGTTTTACATGGCACAAGAAACACATTTATTTCAATTCAAATCAAGTAAATTCAATTCAATAAACCTCCTCTGCTGATATGTTCCTGACTCCTTTCACTCCCTGCCTTGCAAATCTCCTTTAAATGTTATTTAACTTCATTAGAATAAAACATAATAATAAAGCTAATTTAATTATTCAAATTATAAATTCCATTTTTGCCAAGCAATATATCTTGTTCGCACCTTCTTATCATTTGGCACAGCCCAGTTGTTATCAATGGATTCACAATTCAATTTCTTGTCCAGATCCAGGAACAACTTTTGGAGAGTTGGGCTCCTTGTTACTGTTACAAAATTTATCCTTGAAAGGATTTTTCCCAGTATATGCTTATGTTTAGTTTGGTCCTGTTCCTCAGTTGCATTTGTTATGATTCAACAGCGAACATTAAAAGAACAGTAATAGATATTATTCTGGGAGAAAACACAGACCTTTTTGACTGCTATTTAATTATAAGCTAAGTTTCAGTTCATTTGTCACAAAATCCCCAGTACTGTACAGTGAGAAGGATTCTGCTGCGAAAAGACTAACAAATTAACTCCAACATTTGTACAGCCATGTAAAAAGAACAATTTACAGACAATAGGATTGCAATGAAAAGAAAGATCTATTAGCACCAAGCATGATAGCACTTATATGGGGTTCGTTCAGGAGCCTGATGGCTGCGGGGAGAAACTGTCTTTAAGGGATGGCATGGTTAGCTTTAACAGTTAGCACAATGCCTTTACAGCACCAGTGATTGGGACCGGGATTTGAACCACATGCTGTCTGGAAGGAGTTTGTACATTCTCCCCATGGGTTTTCCCCAGGTTCTCCAGTTTCCTCTCACTGTTTGAAACATAATAGGGGTTCATTGTATGGCATGGAATTGTGGGCAGAAATGGCCTGTTTCCGTGGTGTATGTCTAATTTAATTTAATTTAAGCCGGTAGGTGGGCTCTTGAGAGAGAGAAGAGAGTGTGTCTAGGGTGTGATGCGTCTTTCAGTATGTTGGCTGCCCTTTCCGAGGCATGGGAACAAGTAGATGGAGTCCATGGAGGAAAGGGAAGTTTTCTTCATACTCTGAACTGCATTCACCACCTTCTGCAGCTTCTCCTATCTTGTACCATGCTGTGAAGCATCCAGCAAATATGTTTTCAATGGTGCATCTGTGGAAGCTGTTGACGGACAGGGCCAATATGTTTAATTTCCTTCGTCTACTGCAACAGAAGAGGCATTGGTGTGCTTGCAAGACTGTTGCATCAATGAGTTTGTCTCAGGTTAGGTCACTGGAGATGTTCATTCCTAAGACCTTGAAGCTATCTACTCTTTTGACTTCAGCACCATTAATCTGGACAGGGGTGTGGGTGCCGCCCTTGTCCTGTCCTTGTCTTTCATCTTACTTGACTTTCAATCTCCTTTGTGAATTCCGTTTTATCATTATTCAATACCCAGCCTACTCTTGTGATGAAGCTGTCAAATTTGAAGCTAGAGTTGAAACAGTGCCAAACAGCCATGATGGAATTGTGGAGCAGACTCGAGGGGCCATATGGCCTAATTCTATATCTTATGATCTTCCTCCCTCCTCCCCTACCTTTTCATTCAGGTATCTCCCAAAGAAGGGCTCAGGCCCAAAACGTCAACTGCATTTTACTTCTTCTGGATCCTGTGTGACCTGCTGAGCCAGCTCCCGCAAGCCACATGGTTGCAGCTTGATTGAATGCTTTTGGTTATGTTGAAGTGGTGCACTGAGGTAGCAGCAAACTCAAAGACTGTACAACAGGCTTTATTCAGATAAAAGTCTGAACACCGGTTCAAGCTTTGGTGGCTCCCGTGTGACTCGCTCAGGAGGGGCCGACTCAGGTCTATATTCGGGTCGGCTGATTGACAGCCGGCCAGGTGGAGTCAACCCTTAGGTGGTCATCCTGCAGGTACAGAGATCGCCTCCTTCAGTAGGCTGGTGGTCGTACCACCATAGTTGAATGCCCGATAACTATAACAGGGGATGTGATTTCAAGATCACGTGATGGGATGTTTTAAGCAAACTGAGAACGTAGTTAGGGCCTTGGTTTAGCACTGTGCAAGAATGGAGAACAGCACAAAATACAGATGTGGGATCTTGAGCAATCCATGAGCAGCTGGAGGGACTCATTGGGTCAGGGTGGGAATGGTCAATCAATGTTTCAGCTCAAGACCCTTCACGGAGATCCTTTAGTCTCATAAAATGGGTCCCAGCCCGAAACGATGCCTGACCATTTCCACCCATGGATTCTGCCTGACTCATTGAGTCCCTTCAGCTTCACTAGTTTGCTCATCAGTTACAACATTTGCTACATTATAAACATAATCTTTATTCAGCCAGTACTTCTGGCAGTAAAGAGGCTTTTGAATTTGTGAAAGATGACTGAAAATATTCAGACTTATTTGCCTTTAATGTACTCTGAGATCAGTGCTGGTGGGTGGGTGGAAAGGGGGAAGGGGTGTGGTGATGAGGGGAGTAATACCTTGGCTTCAGTCCATTAAATATTTCTTGACCAGAAATGAATTTTGGAACATTTCTGGGCTTGTTAATTCACAAGCAGAGCACTGGTGGAGTTCAGTAAGTAAATATTTTTTTTAAGAATTGGCAATAAACCTCAGAAGATCTGCAAGATGTTAATCATATCTAACAAGCACAGTAACGAAGGCAGGAAATTATCATGATTGCACAAACACTTAGAGACTTCCTTGGAATCAAGGAGTAGATCAGTACTTACAAGACAGCCCCAAGTGTGTATCATTATTTAAACGAGATTCTAAGGACTGTATCAGTATTTGCAGGAATCCAATTGGCTGTATAATTATTTGCAAATATCCCCAGAGCTTTATTGTGTTCAACACAGAATTCCCTGGAATATTTCAGCATTTCTGGTAAATTTAGACTGCATATTTTTAAACTATAATATTGCCTGAATTGAAAAGTAACCCCATGATCTTGAGGTGTAAATGTTGGCTTGGACTATAGGATTAGCTCTTTTATCCACACCATAATGGTGCCATTGTATTTTTTAGACCAGCCTGAAATGAAAAGGGGCATCAATAACATGCTTCATGTGAACTGCAGCACCTTGTATTTCTCCAAAAAGAGTATCAGAGGCCATTTGACCCATTGAGTTTATACCTACTGCCCTCCCTCCCTCACATAGACATGATCCATCGGGATCATTGTCTGAAGAGGGCACACAAAATCATTGAGGACTCCTTCCACCCCACACACAGTATCTTTCAGCTGCTCCTGTTGGGAAAGAGATACAAGAGTATCAGAGCTAGCTCCACCAGGCTGAAAAACAGCCTCTTCCCATGGGCAGTGAGAATGCCGAATGATCAAAGGAAATGTTCACACTAACCATCCAAGACTCTCATATTCATGAAGCAATATTTATTTGTATCTATGTACGTGTGTTATGTCTGGTTGTGCATCTGTACATTTTGCACTGAGGACCGGAGAACGCTGTTTCTTCAGAATGTACTTGTGTTCTCTTTGGCTTGGCTTCGCGGACGAAGATTTATGGAGGGGGTAAAAGTCCATGTCAGCTGCAGGCTCGTTTGTGGCTGACAAGTCCGATGCGGGACAGGCAGACACGGTTGCAGCGGCTGCAGGGGAAAATTGGTTGGTTGGGGTTGAGTGTTGGGTTTTTCCTCCTTTGCCTTTTGTCAGTGAGGTGGGCTCTGTGGTCTTCTTCAAAGGAGGTTGCTGCCCGCCAAACTGTGAGGCGCCAAGATGCACGGTTTGAGGCGATATCAGCCCACTGGCGGTGGTCAATGTGGCAGGCACCAAGAGATTTCTTTAGGCAGTCCTTGTACCTTTGCCAAACTGTGAGGCGCCAAGATGCACGGTTTGAGGCAATATCAGCCCACTGGCGGTGGTCAATGTGGCAGGCACCAAGAGATTTCTTTAGGCAGTCCTTGTACCTTTGTACTTGTGTAATCAAATGATAATAAACTTGAACTGAACTTGACTTGACCAACTTACAGATCAATCCCAGTCCTCCCTCTTATTTCACTGTAACATAATTCATATGCCCATCACCTCCATCCCAATTCTCCCACCAGCTCTCTATACCCAGTGGCAACTAACTGTACCAAATGAACCCATCTTTGGTAGGCAGGAAGATACTGGAGCGCTCAGAGGACACACACTTTTGGAGAAGGTACAGTCTCCCTACAGATAGCATGGCTGCTGGTCTGGATTTTAGAGAGTGGGGAGAGGAGGCACAGCACTGCTTTGCAAGGTTCTTCCACCCAATCCTAATCCCAACTGCTCTAGTCTTTAAACAGCTTGTTAAAGGGTTCATTCATGTTTTTTTTTTAAAACATCCTTCAAAGTTAGTGTCTGTGCCCAAGATGGGATGCTTGTGCTTGGCAGCATACCATGAGGGGTTGAAGACTCCATGAAGCAGTGGACCAGCACAGGGCACCAGAAAATGCCAGGACACTGTCCTTTGAGAAGGAGAAGCATAGGAGATGACCCAACAAAGCAGTGACCACTGCAGCGGACTAAGGAGGTGCTCAGCAGCAGAAGGACCCACACAGACTGTGGACTGCTCATGGAAACCAGTCTCCAGCAGCCCACATCCTGTGTGGGTCCTTTTCTCTCTTTTGCTTCTTGTTCTCCTATTGTTAGGGGCACCTGGCAATTTGGTGATTCGATGTTTGCATTACAGCAGACAAAAGTTAAAGTATATCATGTATTCTATATTTTTATCAAACTGATTTCCTTGTTGTCCGCACCAGAATTCATGGAGGGAGAAGGAATTTGTTTGTGAAAGTGATCAGAAATAGAAAAATTAAAATCATCCAGAGTGAGAAGTATCAGGGAGGCGCTCAGCAGGTCTTACTGTATACATTGGAGTTAAAGATATAAAACTGGGAATTTTCATGTTCCATCTGGGCAACCTCTAACCAGATGGCATTAACATCAACTTCTCTGGCTGAAACGTTGCTTATATATCTTTATTTCCGATGGATGCTGCAAGACTTGCTGAGTTCCTGCAGTATTTCTGTGTTTTTACCACAATCATGGCATTTGTGTTTCATCCCAGCCTGGTGCTCTATTTATTTAAGTTCTTGGGAGTCACTATCTTGGAGGATCTTTACTGGACCAACGCAATAATGGCATCGTTAAGAAAGCTCGTCAGCACCTCTTCTTCCTGAGGAGTTTGCGGAGATGTGTGGTGGAAAGTGTGCTGATGGGCTTCATTGTGGTCTGGTATGGAGACACCAGTATGGAGTGCAAAGTTCTGCAAAAAAGTAGTTGACACGGCCCAGGACATCACAGGAAAAATCCTCCCCACTCTCGAGAACACCTACAGGAAATGCTGCCGTCGGAGAGCAGAAGCAATCATCAAGGGTCTACACCACTCAGCACCCACTCTGTTCTCTCTGCTACCATCGGGAAAGAGGTGTGGGTGCCACAAGACTTGCACCACCAGGTTCAGGAACAGCTGCCACCCGTCCATCATCAGACTCCTCAACAACAAAGTCAATCAGGGACTTACTTTTGCTCTTTATTGTTTTTATTTGCTCTCTGTATCATGCAATCAGTTAGTTGACATTTCTTTATTTGTTTATTTTTGCACTTACAACAAGGGGTCATTCTGCCTCACCCACAGAGGGAAAAAAAATTCTCAGGGATGTATGTGGTGAAATGTATGTATTCTGACAATAAATCTGAATCTGACAAACTAATTCTAAACATGTCATGTTCATGGCCAATTTTGGCACCAGATGTTCCTGAATACTTCAGAAAAGCATTATTAATTTAAACTAGGAAGCAAGCTTCTTGTGCAATTGCATGCTATGTACTGGGTTGTTCTTTGGTGAGGTCAACAAAGGTGATGTAGAGTCCACGCTGCTGAAGATCCAGCTGCGCTGGATGGGTCACGTCTCCAGAATGGAGGACCATCGCCTTCCCAAGATCGTATTATATGGCGAGCTCTCCACTGGCCACCGTGACAGAGGTGCACCAAAGAAAAGGTACAAGGACTGCCTAAAGAAATCTCTTGGTGCCTGCCACATTGACCACCGCCAGTGGGCTGATAACGCCTCAAACCGTGCATCTTGGCGCCTCACAGTTTGGCGGGCAGCAGCCTCCTTTGAAGAAGACCGCAGAGCCCACCTCACTGACAAAAGGCAAAGGAGGAAAAACCCAACACCCAACCCCAACCAACCAATTTTCCCTTGCAACCGCTGCAATCGTGTCTGCCTGTCC
The DNA here is from genome assembly GCF_036971445.1 of Narcine bancroftii. Classification (NCBI taxonomy): domain Eukaryota; kingdom Metazoa; phylum Chordata; class Chondrichthyes; order Torpediniformes; family Narcinidae; genus Narcine; species Narcine bancroftii. Next base: position 39,936,703 of record NC_091476.1, on the reverse strand, counting down.
CGCATCGGACTGGTCAGCCACAAACGAGCCTGCAGCTGACGTGGACTTTTTACCCCCTCCATAAATCTTCGTCCGCGAAGCCAAGCCAAAGAGAAGACTGGGTTGTTCTATTGAGATGAACTTCTGTTTATTTGATTCTGCTAGGCTACTACAAAAGAGTTATGACTCCTAAGAAGCTTCACGGTAGGATATTGATATCCCTGACGACATTGTCACTGATGCAACATACTTAACAATAGAGTAAATGTGAGTTTCATACAGCAGTCTGGAGTTTGTCTGTCACTTGGCATATTGTTTACAGACTGAAACACTCATCAGCCAACAATGCAATCATTCTCCATAAATTCTAACAATTCTACTTCATGCATCTCACTCTGAGTTACAGAGCCACAAGGCAAAGAGATGTGGTGAGTTTTCACTCACCATCACTCACCATCCCGTCCAATGTTACTTTTCCTTTTGGTTGCTCCATTGGAACCCCATTGTGCAGTCTATTCCATTTTAAATTACTTGTTCATTGCCTTCAAATGCACCCGTAGTCTCCTTCTATCTCTGCAATCTCCAACAGTCCTGCATCCGTTCCTTTGTGGCCCTTTTGGGAGATCAATCATGCATAATCACTTGTGCTAAATGCTGTTGAGACCTCTGTCCCTTAATCAGGGATCTCCAAAGTGATCGACATTGACCCCCTGGGGTTGATGGGACTATTCAAGAGGTCGATAAATGTCAGAGGATTGAAAACGCTAGGGGAAGGGGGAGGTATTGATTGAACTTTTGTGGTGGAAAGCAGCAGCGGATCAATGGAAAATAGCACCTATGGCAGTGGTGGCCAACCTCTCATGAGAGTGGGCTTTGGTGGCCACCATTTTGTATTTGGCTTCGGCCTTTGAATATATTGAGGGCGAACAGGAGTATGGACTGAGCGTAGAAGAAAGATGTGTGTTCTTTGTACCTTTGGAAGCATCGCCCCCCCACCCCCATCCAGTGCCACTGCCTGTCCCCCCCAACCCTTTCCCCATCCACCACCGCCACCACCCTAACCCCTCGACCAGAACCGGGATTCGATGCCTAGGGTCAATGAGGGATAAGTATTCCATGAAGGGGTCAATGGTCTAAAATATTTGGGGAATCCTGCCCTAAATCTTAGAGCAGGATTGTGTTCTATCTCAGCCTTTGAGACTGCAAAATGTTTAATGATGAGGAAAGATTGGATTGGTTTGAGTTGTTTACTTTGGATTGGAAGCTTTTCATGCTTTCCAAACAAGTCAACAGGTATCTAAGTGCAACAGTTAGTGCAATAATAAATGCAACATTTAGTGTTACAGAGAGAAAATTCAGTTAAAACAGTACCAGAGCAACATTGTTTCATTAATGAGAGGCCAATTTACTAATAAATAGAAATGAAGGATTTCCATACAAGCACAAGTATGAGGGTTTATTGCTATATTTGTAAGTACAGTGTACAAATGCACTGAAATTCTTGCTACAACATGGCCAATATGTGCCATGAGACAGTTAAAAGAGATTATAAATATGAAACGATAGATAAATAATCACTGTTGCAGATAGTGGTGTTTCAGTCATGCAGACAGATCCTCTGGTGGTCTGAGAGTTGTTGATGGTGAAGGAAAAGGTTCAGGAGCCTGATTATTGTTCGGAAAGATAACACTGTTCTTGAACCTGGAGATGCTGGACTTAAGGCTTTTGTACCTCCTGAAGAGATTGTACATAAGAAATAGGAGCAGGAGGCGGCCACCCGACTCTTAGAGCTTGCTCGACCATCCAATGAGATCATTGCCAATTGAGCTCCATTTGCCCTTCTGTGCCCCATGACCTTTAACTCCCCTATTCTTCAAAAATCTGTCTGTGTCTTAAATACTGATGGAATGACTTCGTCATTTAACGAGGCAGCCTCTACTAGGCAGAGAATTCCACTGTGATAGGGATCCTCTCTGATTGATGTAGGCTGCCTTCTTGAGGCAGCACCTCATGTTAATGTCTTGAGGGGATGGGAGGTCAGTGCACGTCATGGACTTGGCCAGGTTTGAAACTTTTTGAAGTGAATGAAAACCAATGGCATAGATGTAAAGTATTTGGTATGAGGATCAATATTTCCTACATCAAAACAGAAACCATATTTTGTAAGCCCACCATTCTATCCAACTTCCTCCAGGAGACAATGTTTAGCTTCAGATTCCAGCATCTGTAGATCCCCAGGGGGAAAAAAAAAATCACTTGGTTTTGAAATCTAACTACTTGATAGGACTTGTAAATGACTGTAAAGAGGCAATTTTAGATCTTTTTGCATGGGTAAGTCCAGCATTTTGTGCAAATGATGGATTTGAATTTTTATACATTCTAGTTTCTCTTTCCACGGATGCTGTCTGCCGTGCTGTGTTTCCACTACTTTCCATTTTTTTTAATTTCTGTAATTTCACATGTTGAAGAGTTTGGTAATGAAGGTAGGGATGAAACATTTTTGCTTGTGGTAAATTAATTGTTTTTAATGAGGGAGTCACCATAAGGCACAACTTGTGTGCCTTAGCAAACATTTTTGGGTCAAATAGGAAATTTGAAACCCTTTATTTTCTGTTTAAATTTCCTGTGCAAAACACAAATGTTTATTACAAATTGCATAAAAAGATCAGGGATGCATGTTATGTCATGCATGTACTCTGACAATAAATTTCAACTTTGAACTTACCAATTCATACGAATAGCAGCATGAAGCCAGTAATAATTTTGTTTATTAAACCTTCAAAGTAGAAAGTGTGGCTTTTTTTTTCATGTTGGTGATCACCTGTCACTCCGTCATATGCCTGTTCATTATCTTCACCTGTACTTTAGCATTCTTGCCTTCAGCAATGGTCATATATTTGGATTATTAGACATATAAGATTATGAGAGACGTAAGTAAGAAGGAAAGCCAGCACCTTTTTCCTGTGATGACAGAGGGAAGTGGAGGAAAGTTTTATAGAAGATGGGGTTTTTTTTTTTTTACACAGTATGGTGGATGCCTGGAATGCTTTACCAGGGTCAGTGATGGAGGGTCCTACAATAGGGACATTCAAAAGACATATAGATGTAAGAAAAGAGGGTTGTGGGTGTAAGGGAGGAAATGATTAGATTATTGAGGTTTATATGGGTTGGTACAACATTACGGGTCGAAGGGCCCATACTATGTTGTAATGCTTGATATTATAAGCTTAAGTCGTACTTCAGATGCTAAAGCACATTATTTCAGGCTATCACTGATCTAAGGAAATATTGCATTGTTGGAGTTAGTGTCATAGCATCAAGGAGAGGTACCGTATGGAAACAGGCCTTTTGACTCATTCATCCTGTACTGACCCTGAACAACCCATTGACACCAATGCAACATAATGGATCAATTTCTATTCGTTGGATTACTATACTACAATGTATGATGCTACAATTACTTGCTTGTGGGTGAGACATTGAAACAAGGCCTTTGCTCTGCCACCCTAGGCTGATTAAAAGCCCTGTATTTTGAATAACAAGTTTCCTTAAAATTCTGGCCAGATTGATCAAACATCAGACGATCTGATCTTTATCACATTGTTGTTTGTGAGAGATTGGTTTGAGTAAGTTGCTTGATCTTCCATAACTATTTTACCAAAAAGAAGTTGAATAAACTAGTTGGTCAAAGGAGCTATAATGAGAGAGCTTTCTGCTGAAATAATCACCAGAATATTTGAAGATCCTATAAACCTTCCACTGAAATCTACCATTACTTCCAATTCTGTTTCCCAATTTCACTTGACCAGCTGAAATTGCTTCCTCTTTTAAATCCCGTAAACTCACACTATGGCAAAAATTTGTGACCATAAATGAGATTGATCAACATACCATGGATAGGTGGAATAGACAGGCCGATGGTCTAATTCTCCTAGAAATAGTTCGGTGGCAGCACGGTTGGCATGACACTATTAGAGCTCCAGTGACCCAGGTTCGAATCTGTCGCTGTGTGCTGTATGTTCTCCCCATGACCACATGGGTTTCCTCTGGGTGCTTCAGTTTCCACCCGCCCTTCAAAAACATATGGGGGTTAATTGGGGTATATGGATGGCATGGGTTCATGGACTGGAAGGGCCTGTTACTGCTGTATGTCTAAATTAAAAGTTCAGCTGCCATTTCATTATGGAAGAGATTAACTCTTAGCACAACCCTCCCCAAACCTGCAATCTATTCAAACCCATTTCCACACTTATCTAAGAGAGGTTTGAGGCCGAGAGAGCCCCCGTGGGTGGCAATGTTTTTCTGTCAGCATCTTTACAGCATTTGTGCAAAGTAGCTATTGCTGAGAACTTGGTAATTCATGTGATTTAATGATTTTGAACATTACCTCTAAATGGATTTGCTCTGATTGTCTCGGCCTTTGATCAAACAATGTCTTCGTTGATATAGGTTTAACTCACCTTTTCAATCATCTCACTGCGGTTTAGTTTAGCATAGAGGGATTGATCTACTTGGAATGTAGATGATTATTGCTATGTGATTTGTCTTGGCTTTAATGGTTATAACTCCATCAATACTACAATAATTCTGCTTGGTTGAAGTGCAGTGATTAAGTTACAATTCTATCCGCTCACATTGTGATTTAAAGACAAGAATTCAATTCCCACCATGGGAGCTCGGGAAATTTAAAACTAACTGAAAATTAGTAAATTTGGGATTAAACATATTTCCTTAAAGATAACAATGATAGGAATGGAGGACATCTGCCTAATGGAGAACATCTGCCTTCAAAACCAATCTGGCCTATTTGTGACTTCAAAGCATTACTGTTGATATTAACTCCATCAGTTCATTGCAACGTGGACAATAAAACCTGGCATGACCATCCTGTAAGTGAGTAAATGAAAAAAAAAGAATAATTCAGCATTTTCTTCACTTGCCATAAATTCAAATAAAAGTTGAATTGAATTGTTTATTGTCACAGGTACCAATGAACAGTAAGAATATAAGACAACAGTGTTGGGAGTTGCACGACAGTTGTCAAATAGTGTAGGTACAGAAAAATACAAAAACATGGTGCAGAGAATAGAAAATAGTACAGTGTGAGAGCATATCTTGTTCAAGAAACAGACAGCAATGTCGACAGTATATCTTTGTCTCCTATGGACACTGAAAGACCAGCTGAGTTTCTCCAGCATTTTGGTGCGTTTTTACAATAGGGGAGAACCAAAAATCTCATAATCTCACATAGTTCAGTTCCACCTTCCAGCATCTGACAAAAGTCAAGTACAAATGTGTCTGGTGTTATTACTTTGAAGTACTAATTAAAATTTTAAAACAAAAACTATAGCCAGGCCCTATTTTTGGTCACTGTTATGATTGCTGAGGGACCAACATTGCTTTCGATTATCTTTTCAGGTTGAATGTCAAAGTAAAAGAACAGGATATCCTAAAGATGGCTGAGATTAATTCAGCATCAATCGGAGACAAATGACTCCTTCATTATTTTGCCCTTTGTAATCTTTTCTGTAATATTTGGGTGCATTTCAAATCTCAAAACCTTTCCAAACACAATACTAATGAAACCAATTCTTTATAAGATTTATTATTTTTCTTGGGTAAAATATATATTTTTCATTTAATCGATCCGTTGACCTTTTCTTTCACTTTGAGGAATAATTTAGTGTGGTACAGTTGACATAGTGGTTAGCGCAATGCTGTTACAGTGCCAGTGACCCAGGTTCAAATCCGGCGGTGTCTGTAGGGAGTTCATGCATTCTTCCCTTGTCTGTAGAGGTTTCCTCTAGGTGTTCTGGGTTCCTCCCACCCTTCAAAACAAGCAGTGATTGTGAGTTAATTGGGTGGGGGGGAAACCTGTTATCATGTTATATGTCTATATTTAAGTTTAAATTTTATTAAGAACATGATAGAAGCTGATTCCGGCTATTTAAACCCATGCTACCCAATTACACCCAAATTAACCTACAACCCCAAACTTCTTGGAAGGCGGAAACAAACTGAAGCACCCGGAGGAAACCTGCATGGACACGTGAGAATGTACAAACTCCAGATAAGGTCAGATTTGAACCCCGGTGGCTGGCATTGTAACAGTGTTGCGCTAGCAATGCTGCCTAATGTGACCCTTGCTTGTACAGACTATATAATCCAAGTGTCACATCCACAGCATCTCACTGCATTGACGTGGTGGGATAATTGCTCCATCCATTTAACATATTTGGTTGATGAATCGCTGGCAATGCACTGGTTTTCTGGCTAATTAATGAGCCTTTCTGCTTTCAAGTTGCAGTTATTATGCTTGATTCTGATACAGGGTGTCTTCAGTTCCTCTGTGTTGCCATCTGTTAGACAGATCACAGACCCATGATGTAACACTCTTAACTCCAAGCTGACAGCTGATATATCTGGAAAGCAAATATCTGGCTTCCTCTCCCCTTTCATTTTTTTCTCTTTATTTCTCCACCTATAACCTCCAGCCACTCCCAAATCCACCCCTCCCACACAATTCCATCTGTTCAAAGTTCGCCCCCCCGCCCCTTACCCAGCTCCATGTATCACCAACCTGATCCTGCCTCACCTTTCCCTCTCTATACTGGTTATCCATCTAATTTATTAAGAGATATAATGTGGTAACAGGCCCTTCTGGCCCATGGGCCTGGGCCACCCAAAAGCTCGCACATGACCAAATAACCTACTAACCCAATAGGTCTTTGAGGACACCAATGCAGACACGGAAAGAATATACAAACTCGGCGGATTCTGAACCTGTGTTGCTGGCACTCTAATAACATTACACTAACTGCTACGCGCACCTCAGCCACCCCTTAAAGTCCTCCACACCTTCCAAGCTCAAACTTTTCTTCAGCTGTTGCCACCTTAGGTCTCTTCTCAAAGTTTATGGGCCCAGGTTTTCTTTCTGAACTTCTACCGACAACATCAAATTATTTATATTGCATAAAGTGAAAAGAAAACAAGGCATTTACTTAAATTTATTGTGGTCCCTGGGGGGAGGGGGGTATAGGGACGACATTGTGAAAGGCTGCTCTATGCATTCAGTCTTTACTTCAAACATCGATTATCTTTTTGCATCCATACATAGTTAGATATTTCCTGACCCATTGATTTCCTCCTGGAGTGCGTTGTTTGCACTACAGTACTGCATCTGCAATCTCTTGTGTCAATGCAATATTCAAATGCTTCCCTGTCTCATTGCTTTCACAATACAATTAGATTCCATCCATAATATGAATTTTGGTGTGCATATTTAACTGTAAAGTGCACAGAACTCTTTCACAGTTGTGGAATGCAAAATAAAACCCACAGCTTCTTGCATTTTATGGTATTTTAACATAAAAGCTTCACTGAACATTGTGGCAGTTGCCTAAGAAGTACAAGGACAGGTTGATCACAGAGGCAGATGTTAAGGAGTTTCTTAAATGGGGAATCATGGATATAGAAGCTAGTATTACATGACAACAATGGAACCTTTACCTTTAGGAAGATCATTCAGGAGCTTAGAGTCATGACAATCGAAGATGTGGCCAAATACATTCAAGGAGGATGAAAAAGTCAGAGATTGGAGAAGCACGGACTCCGCTGCTGGCGGTGATTTCAGAAATAGAATGAGAAGAAATTGAAAAGAAGCAACTTGAGGAATGAGAATTTTAAAATGGAGGTGTTGAACCAGGATCAGCCAGACCAGTGTGGTGGGTGAATGAAACTTGACGTGCCTCCCATATTCTGGGAATTTCCAGGGAATAGAACGGGGCTGGTCAAAAGTGTGTTGGAATTTTCAAGTGTAATAAAAGCATAACTTCAGTTTTGCCCAGGCCATATGGGGTGAGGCTGTGACAGAGTGGAGCAGTGTTGTGGGGAGGAGAGAGATTTGGTGATGATATCTCAGTTTAACTCTCTGACCCATGGCTGCTCTTGGGGTTAAATATGAGACTGATTTTACAGGTACCTTGGTTTTGATCCAGATCGTGGTCTGAGAGCATAATTTGATTCTTTGTCATTTAAATTTTAAAATTTAGATATGCAGCACGGTAACATGCCATTTTGGCCCAGGAGCCCTGTAGAGTGCGTCGAAAGAATCAAAGGCTTGTTGATCCAAATGAAGGCTTTTATTAACTAGAAGACTGGGGCGTATCACATGTAGGTCGACCAGTCCAGAATGACCTGGTCTGGCTAGGAGCAACCCTTTAAGATCTGCCAGTAGGCGTGGCTATGGTCTCAGCCAATCACAGTCACCCTAGACGACCATCTGTACATATACACATTGGTGATAGAATCTGTACTACCGCACTCCCATGCTGCCTTAACTGACATACAATTAACATACAACTCCCGGTACATTTTGAAAGGTGGGAGGAAACTGGAGCCCCAAGGAAAACTCATACAGGCATGGGGAGGATGTACAGATAGCGCGGGATTTGAACCCTGGTCCCAATCGCTGGTGCTTTAAAAAGCATTGCACTGACTGTTGCGCTAACTGTACTGCCCTATATTGAAGATATTTTTTCTGTTATAATTACATAAGTAGAAAATACTGAGAGTTGCATTTCTTGCTTCTTTGTTTGCGGGTTGATTGGCAAGTCACTTGCTGATCCTACTGCTGGCATCAGGGAGCCGCCATTAGCCTCCTTTGGTAATGGATCTGACTGCCATGCAGAGACCTGGAAAATTTCTTCAGGCTGCTATCTCAGTGCAGTTCTGAGTATATGGAAGAAGATTAAGTTGGTGACTTTAGGAGAAATACACCCATTGTTGTCTTCATTTGGCCACACAATTCATATGTTTTTGGATGACTATTTGGGGAAAAATCCACCCCCTCCCACATGTTCCTGCCTCTGGAGTCCATAGTAACAAACCAAAATCTTCCAGACGAACTTTTGAAGCTTGAAATTTATTAGCACATCCATAATTCCAAGATCCAGATGCAATGAAATTGTTTCTTGCTGCAGGGTGTTAAATGAGAAAGTCTGTGTGATAGTACAGGATACTATCACCCATGTAAATATTTGTGTATATTTACATATAGTAATAGTGATTGGCTGAGAGCCGTAGCCACGACAACTGGCAGGTCATAAAGGGGTGCTCCTAACCAGACCCAGGTCAGTCTGGACCGGTCGACCTCAATGTACTACGCTCAAGTCTTTTGCTAATAAAAGCCTTGGTTTGAGTCAACAAGTCTTTGAGTCATTCGGCGCGCTACAGTCTGTAGGTGCGGCGGTCAAATGCAATACGCGAATGTGCTGGAGAAATTTAGCAGGATCCACAGGAAGTAAAGGGTTACCCATTTTTCGGGTCTGCACCCTTCATCAGTTGTCAGCAAAAATAGGCAGGAGCCTGAATAAACTGTATAACCAAAACCAGAAGCCTGTTTAATTGTAATTCACATACCATAAGAGAGAGAAAGAAAAGATAATAAGTATAAGATGAAGAGAAAAAGATAAATAATATGCAAAATGTCAGTAGTGCAAAGATCTTGCCTAAAATGTTGGTTATATATCTTTACCTCCAGTGGATACTATAAGATCTGCTGAGTTCCTCCAGCATTTCGGTGTTTTCACTGTGTCAGTCACGCTGATGGTTCTGTGGCAGTCATGGAGTAATGCTATTAGGCTCTTTCAGGTGGCCAGAATACCCCGATGTAAAGCCGCATATTATACTTCTATGCGGCTCTCGTGGTACCCACCTGAAAGAGCAGGAGGTCCCTCCGAAGTGCCCTTTCTAACCCTCCTCCGGGAGGGATAATCACTGGAGCACTGACATTGTCAGCCTGAGATGCTTGGCGCGAATTTGAAAACATAGTGTGCAGGCAGGATATCTCGTTCTGAACATTAAGAAAGGCTGAAACCATCATCAGTATTTCTCTTGCCTGCTCCGGGTCCGCAGTAATCCTGTGTTCCTTCTGCTTCTCCTTCATCACGCTTCACGTCAGTGGGCGGGAGTACAGCTGCAGTGGACAGGAGCCAGAGTGCACTCCGAGGTGCCTCTGTGCAGCTGTCCCTTTCAGGTGGACGGCGCGGCGCTTTCAGGGCTGCCACCTGAACGACAATTCCAAAGCTCTGTGTCCACTTCTGCAGGCGCATTCTTGGCAGAGAATGCACCTGAAAGCGGCTATTGTTAGGATAGTGCGTGGAGATTCAAGAGACTGACAGCTATTGAGGGGGGAAAAAAAACTATTCTTGAACTGAGAGATGCCAAACTTCTGTAGTTTGTCTGCAGCATAGTGAGATTGAGGGGTGAATTTAAGGCAGAGATTGATAGGTTCTAGGTGAGCCAGGGTATCAAAAGTTATGGGAAGAAAGCAGGGCAGTGGGGCTGAGTGGTGAAATGAATCAGCTAATGGTTAATTGGCGGGGTAGACTCGATATGCTGAATTGCTTATTTCTGCTTCTCCAGCTTATGGTCTCCTATGATCTGGCTGCCTTCTCAAAGCAGCACCTCACATAAATGTCTTCAGACCATCTAGCCATTGCTGAACTATTTATTCTGCCTAGTCCCATCAACCTGCACCCAAATCATAGCCCTCCATTCCCCTTCCATCCATGTATTGGTCCAAATTACTTTTAAATATCAAAATCAAACCCGCATCCACCCTTACCACTCTCTGAGTGTAGAGTTCCGAGGGAATATCTTGTCAGGCCCTTGGAATTTATCCACATTTATTTGTCTCAAGACAGCAAGCACCTCTTCCTCTGTCATCTCCTCACTCTAGTTTGCTTCACTTCTATTGACTCTGTATCTGTATCCTGAGTAAATATAGATGCAAGAAATCTGTTCACGATCTCTAACATCTTTTTTTTACAAGTTCAAGTTTATTATCATCCCGACAAAACAACATTCTCTGGTGAAGCAGACTTCAGTTTGCCTCCATTCATAGATGACCATTCTGGTCTTCAAGAGGACCAATTTTATCTTGAAGGAGGTATTGGACTAATGGCCTTGCTAACTTGGAAGCTGGCAAGGATTTGATGGGCCAGCTTTCCTCTGAACCCATTAAAGAAATAATAAATTCTTGGGTTACAACTGGTGAGATAGAAGATCAGAACAAGCCTCCTTTTGTTGACCTCATCTGTTCATCAACCTTGATATAATCAAGGAACCCCCTGTGGTAATGCCTGCGTATGGAGCCAACATTAAAGGCAGGGCCACATATGGCTGTGAGATGTTCAATGCAGGCATTCACTGGGAAAGCGCAGCCACTCAGAATAAGCGAAGGAGGATGCATTGTGAAACTGCTGCCGGTCAGCTTGGGAACTGCATTTGGGGGAAGGATGTGTGTGTGAAGGAAGGAAGGAGAGTAAACAAAGAGATAGAGGAAAGCAATTATCACTGTGAAAATAATATGTACATAACTCTGTCTCCTGAAATTTCAAAGAAACCAATGATATCATGAATTACTGGAGGAACAACGTGCTCAGAGTCAAGAGACCAAAGGAAACCACAAATCTGATTGGTGATGACTTGTTATATGATTAATAGCAAAATTAATACTATTCTGCCATAATTCTCTTGCTGAAGGGAGTAACTTGAGGGTAATTAATCATAGCTGGAAATTCTCCACAGAGTGGCAAGGTCTAAGTTAAGTCCAACTGTAAATCAAGCGTGTCAGAGGGTTAAAGGTGTCCAGAAGACTAAGAATTTTTTTATTTCACGAACATCGTTCATCCCACAGAGAAGAACAAGGGCAGCACATCATGGGAGCAACACTAACAGCTGCCACCCACCCCACACCCCCCCCCCCCCACCCCGCGCCACCTTCCCTCTATTTAATACATCCGTTTGGCTTGGAAAATAGATCACTGGTCCCTGAAAGGTCATTGTGTTGAAATCTTGGAACTCTTCACTCATGCCATCAAAGGTTATGGGTAGAAGGCCTGGTAGTGGGGCTGAGTGGGAAAAGGATCACCCTATGATTAAATGGCGTAGCAGATTCAATGGGCAGTACAGCCTATTTCTGCTCCTCTGTCTTAGAGTCTTATGGCCTTCTAGTCTTAACACCTCTTAACAGCTCACCACCACCTTCTCAAGGACCACTGGGGATGCGCAATAAATGCTGGCTTTGCCAGAGGTATCCAGATTTCAAAATAAAAAGAACAAATAAGATAAATTTGATGTAAAACAGAAAAGGGGCAAGCAGTATGAAGGGATGTTAGAAATCTAACATAAAACAGAAAATGCTGGAAATATTCAGTAGGTCAGGCAGCATCTGTTGAAAGAGAAACAGAGATAATGTTTCAGATCAAAGACCCCGCACCAGAATCTGTAGGGGCTGTTAAGGAAAGGAATTAGTCTCTCACTCCATGAGAATAACATGGGCACTCTGGATGGACAATCAGCTCTCTGTACAGCTCAAGTTCCCAGCTCACAAAGTTGTTAAATTGAGGAAGAGGTAGAGACAGCATGAGGGGGAGGAAAACAAATTAGATTAACACCAGTCACATATCACAGAATTTGACTGAAGAACTTTATGGCTGGGTCTGCTGTTTATATTTTGAATTCAGTAACTTCCAGTAATAAAGGCTGTTTTCTGCTTATGTCATGGAACACAGAATGTTGTTAACTATCAAAGGGATCATTATAAATATCTATCTGTCTGTAGGAATGACTAAAATATCTCCCAGACATACTCCTTTTGCAGTGTTATTTATTTCCATGCTTTCAGTCGCTTGGTTGATTTGAGTGATACTCATTTTCAAATCCCGCTGTGGTCCTCTCCTTCTTTTGCCTTTTAGTATATAAAATTGACCACTAAGAGGTGCTATAAATCATAATCATTATGAGTATTCTAACAAGCGATGTCATACACCAGAGAGCATGTGTTTTAGGGGAGACGGGGAAGGTTTAAAGGAGATGTATGGGGCAAGATTTTAACACAGAGTGGTGGGTGCCTGGAATGGGCTGCCAGGGGTACTGGTCAAAGAAGACACGATAGTAACATTTACTAGGTTTCACATGAAAGGCAGACACATGAGCATACGGGCGTGGTAGAATATGAATTGCATGCAGGCATAAGAGATTTAGTTTAATTTGGCATTGTGTTTGGCATGGACATGGTGGGCTGAAGGGCCTGTTCCTGTGTTGTAATGTTCGATGATTTAAACCCGCCTACTAATTATATCTCCTTGGAATAATTCTCCAAATTCTCGTTCAGGCACATCCTGCTCCTCTGTTGCCAGTTAACTCAGCGCCACCTTCTGGAATTGCTTCGTTAACTCTGCAAAGTTCAGTTCTTATTTGTATAGCCCGACAGAGGAGTATAGGTCCACGGTGCAGAACAATGCAAAATATATAGCACACAAACAAGCAAATTATGCATTTTTACAGTACATATGCACATGTATTAAATATTCTTAAAAGAGTTGAGTAATGGAGAGTTGTTTTAGCAGTCGTTCAGCGTTCTCACTGCTCGTGGGAAGAAGCTGTTCTTCAGCCTGGTTGTTTTGGCTCTGATACTTCACTGATTTTTGTGAGGTCTTTTTAAGCAACATTCCCGGAAAATCACATTGATGGGGAGTGGGGGTGGGGGGGGGAGGGAGAGCCCAGCCACTTTTATGGTCCTGAGGATTGACCTCCAATCTAATGCTCTACACAACCTACCAAACTGTGATGAGTAGAATAAACTTTAGAGGCACAATTTATTGCACTAAGAACTGAATGATGATGAGTTTCCAGTTAAACATCTTCTACTGTGGCTCAGTGCCGAATTCTTTTGTTAAAAGTTCAAAGTTCAAATATGACAGCGCATAAAACCCTAAGATTCGTTTTTTCCCTGTGAGCCAAGCAGAATTTCTACTTATCTGTAATTATAAATTGTACTCCAGAAAACAGATACTGTATGTATACAAAAGAGAGAAATGCAAACAAAGAAAATGTAAACAAACTGTGCAATACAGAAAAAAATATTCGGTAATAAATAATGTAAGTCTTTAAATAAGTCTCTGATAGAGTCTGTTATTTAAGAGTCTGATGGAGGAGGGGTAGCAGTTGTTCCTGAACCTGGTGGTACATGTCTTGTGGCACCTATAGCTCTTTCCTGATGGCAGCAGTGAGAACAGAAAAGTTCTAGGTGGTGTGGATACCTGATAATTGCTGTTCTGTGGCAGTGTTCCATGTAGATTTTACATTATGAAACATAATTGGATGTTTGTTTCTAGTTTACAAGTAAGTGCAAGTTATTGGTGCTGTTGATGTGATCCTCAGTGCTGTTGAGCAAGCCAAGTAGAATTTGCCATTTTAGATACAATTATTCCACTAATAATCTTACTTTTCTCCCCTTCCCACCCCAATCTGTAGAGATTATATCATGGCTACAGGAGTACCAGACACAAGACAAACGTCAGAGAACAAAGAATTGAATGAAAAGTCTTCAGGTACGTCATTTCCATTTAAACCATTGAACATCCTTTTGCAAATTGAAAACCCCTGTTACTGAGATGGGTTTTTGTCTATGAGTAATGGGAAAACTGGTTCCACAGCCAATGCAGCAGGATCATTGATCCAACATCACATAGTTTAGAATCCAACCATCGCAGATTGCAATGCATTTCATTGATTGTTAGTGTTGCAATTTGGTGTCAATTTTTGTGTCCTTGAGTATACTCAGAATCCAAAATGGGCTTCAAAAACAAATGTAAGTTCATTTGTTACTGTTGTGTTCATCCACAATTCGCACTCCAGTCACATTATGCCTGATATAGTGAGACAGGTCCTTTTGTGAACAGTCTTTATAAATCAACTCTAACATGGATATGGTATATAAGGTAGAACAGCACAATCACAGAATGAAGAGCTGCAATAAGAAAGAAATTGATTAGTACAAAGTGAAGGCATCATGAAAACACTGTAATTCAGGAGCCTGATGGATGTGAGGAAGAAACTGTTAGTGCGTGCTTTCACATTCTTATACTTTCTCCACGATGGAAGGAGGGAGAAGAGAGTGTGCCTGGGATATGATGGGTCTTTCAGTGTGTGCCTGCCTTTCCTGGGCAGTGGGAAATGTAGATGGAGACCATGGAGGGGAGGGAAGTTTATGTGATGTTCTGAGCTGCATTCACTGCTTTCTGATCTTGAGCAGACCAGCTCCCATCCCACGCTGGGGTCAGAGGGGTTCAACAAAGCAGTCAGGTCACAACTACCCATCAGGATTAGAAAGAGGCAAAGAAAAATAAATTACAAAAAGCTGCAGATACTGGAAATCTGGAACAAAAGCAGAACATCCTGAAAATGCTCAGTTGGACAGGCAGCAAGAGGGTGAAAGTTTCAGGTTGAAGCCCCTCCATTAGAAGTGGGAAAGAGAGATCCAAACAGTGGAGTTGACGGGGGAATGGATTGAGAAAATCTTGACCACTTCTTCAAAATAAACAGCTGGTTTTATTTTCATTCACTTTTAGATCTGGGCACCACTGGCAAGGCCAGCACTTATTACCCTTCCATTGTCACCCCTGGCAACTGAGTCAACCTAATTGGGTCTGGACTCTTGGTCTGTGTGTGTGGCTGTATCGGAGTCCAGACCCAATCCAGAATCAATGAAACACTGATGATTTCCTCCCATGAAGGTTATAAGATGAACCAGATTTTTTTTTTAAATAACCAAATAATCTCCACAGCTGCTATTGAGGGATTTGAACCGTATTTAGTGTTGTTGTTGTTAATACAATGTCTTTTATTACAACTCTGATGTAAACCAATGTACCATCAAATGCTTCATGCAAAATTTATGTTACTTCCATACCTGGCCTTTGGAGAGTCAACTACACTAGGCCTTTAATCAGTCAAAATAACCAATCAGCTGGAAAAGCTGTTATTCCCCTG
Organism: Narcine bancroftii; assembly: GCF_036971445.1. Lineage (NCBI taxonomy): Eukaryota > Metazoa > Chordata > Chondrichthyes > Torpediniformes > Narcinidae > Narcine > Narcine bancroftii. The sequence goes on along the minus strand of NC_091476.1, from coordinate 39,920,884 downwards.
TTTTATTGGCCATGTCTTCACTGGCCATCAATCCCTAAGGAGGGCTAATGTGCTCAAGTGTCTGACTCTTCATCTTTCTCTGGTGAAGGCAAGCATCCAGATACAGCCTGAGTTCATTGACCCTATGGAAAATGACAAGCTCAAACAGTGTTTTTGAGTTAGATTATTTTGATGCTTGCAGTTATCACTTAGTACTTCCATGTGTTTTTAACTAAATCTCAGGGTTATTTTTTATCAGTTGATTCCATTTAAAAATATCTGTGACAAAAAAAAAAGCTAAAAAGCCTTAAAAATGGGCTCTTCACTGCTCCGGTGTCTCTGCCTTTGGGATACCTTGTTGGGGACTAGCTGTGTGTAGAAAGTCAATACCCCATCTCTGGAGAAAGTGAAGGAAGAGGGATTGTGTATCATGCCTGTTGAGCCTGGATAGCAAACTTTGTGGTGCAAAATCTGGGCAAATCTCAACAAGTTTTATGCAGTTGGTGCATCACTGCCAAAAGGGTTACATGTCTAACAAGAAACTAACCCATATGTGTATCTGAGTTCCGATCATGACTGCATACCAAAGGGTTTTTATAGGGTGTTGACAAGTAACCCATTGGCAGCAGATCTGTACATAAAGCTGTGTCAATGTCCACAAATTTTCCAGCATGAATCACACCAACTGGCTTGTTACCAGTGAATAAGAGCATGAAAGATTTCTGAAGTATGTCACACCCTTGAAAAAAATCTCTCAGTTAATTAATTCAACAAGGTAATTGATGATATTTGTGTGCACAAACTGGAGAGGTATGTATCAGGACACGGATGATGGATGCTCCATTGTGTGTGCACCTCCAGCACGGGTGAGCTCTTTCAGACTAATTCAGATTATTAAAGCGATCTGAGAAAATAGAGCGAAAATGTAGGGCAGGCGTGGTTAGCGTAGCAGTTAGCTCAATGCCGTTACAGCGCCAGCGATCAGGATTGGGGCTTGAATTCTGCACTGTCTGCGTGAGTTTTTCCCAGGGGCTCCGGTTTACTATCACTGTTCGAAACGTACTGGGGGTGTAGGTTATTTGGGTGTAAAATGGGTGGCACAGACTCGTGGACAGAAATGCTGTATGTCAAAATTTAAGAATGTAAATTTGCTCAGGTGGAGTTTCTTGGTCAACAGGGCTTAACTTTAACATTAGAGCCAGTGTTGATGCCAGGAAGCACTTCCTCAAACAAGGCAGAGGAATCTACTCAACATTCGATTGAGATTGTAGTCAGTTGAACATTTCCTGCCTAAGTTTCTGAAAGATTGTAGAAGGAGTTAAGATTCAAATCAGTCAAGATTCAACTGAATAACTGATTGATTCAAGGGGTTGAATGGCCCCTTGCTATTCCTGTTATAATCTTGTCGGGAAGCATTGGGTTATAGCCAATTGCCTAAAGATAGCCTTGATTCCGATCAGTGAAAGGGTGGCTTTCAAAAATGTGCTTTATTACGGGAATCAATGAATTCTGCTGAATATCTCACAGTTTACAATCCTGAAGCTTGCCGCTGAGCCAGAGGAGGATGAAGTGGTGTTGAGGAGAGGGATTTATTCTTCAGCTCACACCATGTCAGCCACATGACAGCCAAGTACAAAGAAAATCTCCCTTCAGCCTGCCCAAAGTTGCCAGCTATTGGAATTCTCCAAAATCTGTTTCTGCTTACTTCAAAATCCGGATGGTTCAGCATAAACTCATTGAATGTAAGCATGCTGCTGACCTGAGTGACGACTGAATGGATCTCTTGCCAAAAACTGTGCATATTAATGACACATTTTGTAATAGAGTCGCAGCTTTATGAGAGTTTCGAAGTCTGCCTTTCCTGTAATTGTCTTTGCCACTTTTCCCTTCTCCATAAACAATGCCGTGAAGCAAGGCTACGCTCTCGCACCAACCCTCTTTACAATCTTCTTCAACATGATGCTGAAACAAGCCATGAAAGACCTCAACAATGAAGATGCTGTTTACATCCAGTACCGCACAGACGGCAGTCTCTTCAATTTGAGGCGCCTGCATGCTCACACCAAGACTCAAGAGCAACTTGTCTGTGAACTACTCTTTGCAGACGATGCTGCTTTAGTTGCCCATTCAGAGCCAGCTCTTCAGCGCTTGACGTCCTGTTTTGCGGAAACTGCCAAAATGTTTTGCCTGGAAGTCAGCCTGAAGAAAACTGAGGTCCTCCATCAACCAGCTCCCCACCATGACTACCAGCCCCTCCACATCTCCATCGGCCACACAAAACTCAAAACGGTCAACCAGTTTACCTATCTCAGCTGCACCATTTCATCGGATGCAAGGATCGACAACGAGATAGACAACAGACTCGCCAAGGCAAATAGCGCCTTTGGAAGACTACACAAAAGAGTCTGGAAAAACAATCAACTGAAAAACCTCACAAAGATTAGCTTATACAGAGCCGTTGTCATACCCACACTCCTGTCCAGCTCCGAATCATGGGTCCTTTACCGGCATCACCTACGGCTCCTAGAACGCTTCCACCAGCGTTTTCTCCGCTCCAACCTCAACATTCATTGGAGCGATTTCAGCTCCAACATCGAAGTACTCGAGATGGCAGAGGCCGACAGCATCGAATCCACACTGCTGAAGATCCAACTGCGCTGGGTAGGTCACGTCTCCAGAATGGAGGACCATCGCCTTCCCAAGTTCGTGTTATATGGCGAGCTCTCCACTGGCCACCGTGACAGAGGTGCACCAAAGAAGAGGTACAAGGACTGCCTAAAGAAAGTTCTTGGTGCCTGCCACATTGACCACCGCCAGTGGGCTGATATCGCCTCAAACCATGCATCTTGGCGCCTCACAGTTCGGCGGGCAGCAACCTCCTTAGAAGAAGACCGCAGAGCACACCTCACTGTCAAAAGACAAAGGAAGAAAAACCCAACACCCAACCCCAACCAACCAATTTTCCCTTGCAACCGCTGCAACCGTGTCTGCCTGTCCCGCATTGGACTTGTCAGCCACAAACAAGCCTTCAGCTGACGTGGCCATTACCCCTGCATAAATCTTCGTCCGCGAAGCCAAGCCAAAGAGAAAAAGCCTATTAGAACAAGACGTTTCTGCAAATTAACATGAAGTTTTGGTAGGCAACATCTCGTGCATGAAGAGAAACAAATAAACTGAGGAATACAATGATTGTCTTCATATTGTGTACCAAATACAATAATGGAAGCTGTGGAAACTCACTATCAGCCTTTTGCAGGAGCCTTTCTCTTTTCCAAAGGAATCACATTGTGCTTCTATGTACCATTAGGAATTGCTTCCAGATGCCAACGGAACATCAATTCACTTTTCAACTTTGGATCTCAAGGCGCAGATTGAATTGCCAAACAAAGTGTTTCAAGGCTGAAGTTAAATCAATGAGGAAAATACCACAAAGGGAAATTGTAGAGCGTACAAATGGTGTAAAAATGACAGCCTTTAACATAGAAGGCAGCCGCTCAGTGCAGCAATGTTTATCTGTCTGGCTGTATGGAACTAGGGGACCTCACCTCAAGGTTCAGGGATGTAGATTTAGGATGGCGATGAAGAGGAACTGCAACTCGCCAAGAGTAGTGAATCCGTGGAGTTAACTTCCCAAGGAAGCAGTTGAGGCTGCCTCAATAGTACTTTAAAGACACAGATAAACATTTGCATACTGGGGAATGAAAGGTTGCAGGGGAAAGGTGATAAGTGGAGCTGTCTAAGGCCATATCAGCCATGATCATATTAAATGGTAGAGCAGCCATGATCAGCTGGATGGCCAACTCCTGCTCCTATTTCTTGAGGAGATGTGGAGGAATTTCTTTCATAAGAGGGTGGTCAGTCTGTGGAATTTGTTGCCACAGGCAGTGATGGAGACCAAGTCATTGGGTGTATTTAAAGGAGAGATTGATAGGTTCTTAATTAGCCAGGGCATCAAAGGTTATGGGGAGAAGGCCATGGAGTGGGGCTGAGTGGGAAAAGGGATCAGCTTATGATTGGATGGTGGGGCAGACTCGATGGGCTGAATCACCTATTTCTGCTCCTTTATCTCATGATTCTTTATTTCAGTACTGTCAGTGGTTATTGTTAATATTGCCTGCATGGACATCAACAGAATTAAAATTGCTTTATTGCTTCTTAGATCTAAACCTGTCAAAATGTGATGTATCTTTTAGTAATTGAAGCACTTGGCTGTTCACACCAGGGAAACTTAAACCAAATGACATCCATTGCAGTCCAACTGATCTAGTCTCATTGGCATCCTTCAGATTCACTTTTGTCACCTTGGGTTTTACTGCAGCTCTCTGACAATGGACTGCACTTAGAGAACTCCCTTGTAATGGGTGGGTGAAATTCTCCAGCATGATGTCTCCACCGACTCAACATTTTTATATGGGAATTGCAACGGTGGGTTTTGTGTGTTCAATAGATTTGACTGAATTGGTTCATTTACCATTCTGCATACACACCTGTTGCATATTACAGGGAAAGATTAAGGAGACTGGGACTTTATTAATTGGAACGTAGACAATTGAGAGGAGACTTGATAGAGGTATTTAAAATTATGAAAGAAATATATAGACTAGACATAAACAGACTCTTTCCCCTGAGGGCAGGGGAGGTTGGAACAAAAGGCCATGAGTTAAGGGTAAGGGGTCAAAACTTTAGGAGAAATATTAGAGGTGGTTTCTTCACTCAGTGAGTGGTGGCAGAATGGAATGAGCTTCCGAATTAGATAGTTGCGGCAGGGTCCCTTCTGTCATTTAAGAAAAGGTTGGATGTGTACATGGAGGTGAGGGGGTTGGAGGGTTATTGGCAGAGAGCGGGAGGTTTGAGCTAATGGAGCTGTTCTAGTGAACCGGTGCGGACTCAAAAGTCCAACATGGCCTGTTTCCGCTCCGTAAATGGTTATATGGTTATAAGGTGCAATCTAAAAAGGCATCAAATTTGCCATGCAAGAATAAGTTATTCAATGACATAACACACTCTCTAATTGTCTCCCTCAGCTGTGCGTAAACTGACCACCACTTTTCTGGAATGATATCAGTTTATGAAGATTTTTCATAAAGCAGCACAGACCATCAGGAAAGATCCCACGAGCGTGGGTTCCTCCCTCTAAATGCTGAGCTGTACTAAATCTCGCTTTATTTCTGCTGGAATAGTCTGCAGTGGTATTGATTCTGAGAATCTAATCCCTGGTGCCAAGCCTTTAAATTCCATTCTTAAACAACTCTACCTTTCATTTCTACTGTATAAACACTCCCTTAAACCAACTGCTTTGAACAAGCTTCTCGTCACCTGACTAAATATCTGGTGTGGATCCGATGTAATCTGTTAACACGTCTGTGGAGATCTTGAGGACATTCTTCTCTGACTGAATGTTCTGCACAAATAGAAGTCACTATAAATCATGTCTTAGTTCCTCCATATTATGGGAATCTAAATATGCATAATTAAATCGTGTTGGTGGATGTTCTCTCTGTGTCAACTCACTTGACTTAAAAAAGCTTGGAATGTTGTCAGGTAATTCTGAGAAATCCCAAACAAATCATTTATGATTAATCCAGCACAGAAAGTTCCTGGCTTTGATCTTTCATCAACAGGGCACAAACCACAAGAGAAGTGAAGGAGTGAAAAATTAAACCACTCCTGAACAGATATTGGAATATTTAAAACTTGATTCCCGATCACAGATTTTTAAAAAGGCCTGTAGTACAACTATTCCAGATAATATTCATGGCTTCAACTCACTGAGTGTAAAGTTGCAATTGTACATAATATCTATCTTGTGGAGGAGGTGTGGAGGGGGCAGTGTGGAAAGAACTTTTTAAAATAATCTGGTGTCTAATAATCAGATGCATAGCTGCTAAGAGGAAATTGGGTTTTACAAGTTTATTCCTTTTTGATTATTTCCCTAGTAACATTGAAATATTTTAAAAAGTTTAACATTGGCTATTTGACCCAAATTATCACTGCCATTTGAAGGAACCAACAACCACAATCCCATCTTCCAGCTCAGTATGTAAATCTGTGGGGGGGTTAGGGGGAAATACTCCACGTTGACACACGGAATGATATCAGTTTATGAAGATTTTTCATAAAGCAGCACAGACCATCAGGAAAGATGCCACAAGTGTGGGTTCCTCCCTCTAAATGCTGAGCAGCCTCTTACATCAGTGCTCCATGCAATCTCCCATTTCCACAATGCCTCCCCTCCCCCAGTCACCTCCGCCATTGGAAAGCAGATGTGTGAATCGGGCTTTCATTTTCTTTGCAACTATCTTTATCATCACATTGACACTTGCCCAGAATTGCAGGAAACATTGAATTTGTAAGTTCTACCCTAGAGAGCCTGTCAGAAAAAAAAGCGATCTGGAAATTAGCAGGGGGGTTTTCTTTTAATTTCATTAAGATCATGTCTGAAGAATGATGGCCATACATTGAAAATTTGTTTCTGCTCACCTATCTCTATCTTCTGTGCCATTGCTCAATAAATGTCAGAGTGGATTGCTGCTTGTCCGACTTGAAACTGACACCGTATTGGCACCTTTCTTTATAAGAATGGCCAGTCCAAAAAAAAACCATTTAGGTCAACAACAGCCAAACCATAATCCCAGGGTGTAGCCATGGGTGCAGGTATGGGGCTCAGCTGTCCCTGCCTTTTTTTTGGATCTATGGAGCAGTCCCTGGTCCAATGCTACTCAGGTGCCATTCTTCCTCTGCCACATAAGGCGATATGGTTAGCATTGTGGTTATTACAGCCATAGCAGCACCAGTGACCCGAGTTCAAATCCAGTGCTGTCTGTAAGAAGACTGTACGTTCTCCCCATGTCTGCATGGGTTGCCTCTGGGTGTTCCAGTTTCCTCCCACCCTCAAAAACAATAGGAGTTTGTAGGCTAACTGGAGTATCTGGGTGGCATGGGTTCATGGGCCAGAAAGACCTAAGTTCAAATTTAATTTAACATTGATGACTGCATTGGTGCTACCTCTTGGCCACATGCAAAACTTGAAAATTTCATTAACTATTCCAGCATCTGCAATTTTTGTTTCTTTTCACAATATCTGTCTTACACTGAAACAAGTTTACAATTTATCCTGGTGTAAGAAAAGCAGAATTCATGTTTTTCAACATTCATTAATGGTATGGTATGCTCAATGGTAGCACAGCTGGTTATTATCCACCGGAGATATCCTTGAGAAAGGTCATATATCTATCCTTGCAGTTTCAGGAGGCCATTTGAGTCCTAAAACTAGAGGGCATATTTTGGAGGCAAGAGGTAAATATTTGAAAGGGATTTGAGGGATGCCCTCATTGGTGGAGGTGTGGGATCCAGAAGTAACACCTGGGTGCAAACAAAATGTGGTGGGACACTATGTTTTAGGTAGTGCGTGATGTGGGACTGGGTGTACTGTAGGACGAGGAGGGGAAGCAGGTTTGATAGACGGCTCTGTATACGCTAATCTTTGTGAGGTTTTTCAGTTGGTTGTTTTTCCAGTCTCTTTTGTGTAGTCTTCCAAAGGCGCTATTTGTCTTGGCGAGTCTGTTGTCTATCTCGTTGTCGAGATAGGCTTTTGAAAAAGAGGAAAGTCATAGGTAGAAGGAGTCTGTGGTGATACACCACTAGCCTACTGCAGGGGCCAATCTCTGTACCTGCAGGAAGACCACCAGAGGACAGACTACACCTGGCCGGCTGTCAATCACCCGACCTGAATAGACCCCTCGGGGGCTAACTCCACCCAGCCGGCTGTCAATCACCCGACCAGGATATAGTCCTAAGCTGGCCTCTCCCGAGCCAGTCACTCAGGGGCCCCTATCACAGCCACTACTGTAGCAGAGACTTTTAGCCAAATAAAGCCTGTTGTACAGTCTTTGAGTTTGTGTCTGTTTACTGCTGCTGCAGTACATCACAGAATCTTGTTGGATCCAGTGTGGGGTCAGTTGGATACATCTCTGCTCCATGTTCTTTGCTTTTGCTGTTACTGTGGCCCACTTACCTTGTGACCACTGGAGTTACATTTCTTCTTCAGGTAAGAAGAAATCAAAGTTTAAAGCTTTCAAAAACTTCTTTGCCAAGAAGAAGGGGAAGGTTACAGCAGCATCCAGAGGAGAAAATGCCCTGAAACCAAGCCAGTCGAGCACTGATGTCAGCACTGCCGAACCTTCTGAAGTGTATCCTGATGCTGAGGTGGGGTAAGTATCATCAGGAACCCAGCCACTGGAGCATAGAGATGCACTGGGGTTAAACAACACACTCACTGTGTTGACGTGAATGTGTGGAAGAGGGATATACAGCATGCAGGTCCTGCTTCCGACTGATGTAAAGTGTAACGGAGAAAGTTCAAACCTTTCGACCCTCCCAGCCTTTTATGAATTTCTCGATGTAGAACCCTCATGATCTCGATCCTCCACCATCTCTGGACTATGATCAGAGCCAGTTTCTCTTGTCTGCCCGCAACTGTACTCTTTTGAATGTGATCTATTGAATTGAATCTTTTCTGCAACTCCTCTTGAGTGCAGTGTCCAAAATTGGTTTGGCACAAATTTGTCCTGTCCCTTTCTTTCAAAATCCCATGTACTTGTTTCAGCTGATGTCTCATTTTCAAAGATTTATGCACATGAACCCAGGTCTCTATGTTGTTGCAAACCCTTTCAAATTGCACTTCCAGCAATAGAATTTAATTGAACCATATTGATTTAAGAAATACTTATATAAGCCACCAAATGAAGAAGAAGCAATGCTGTGCACATAAAATATTCTGCTTTTTATGTGACCACTCAACATGACCAATGAAATGTAACTTATGTTGAGATATACCAGATCAATATACTGTAGTATCTTCTATTTCATACTGATGGATGATTTTACAGATCATTGCAAATAGTTATCTGTCCTAATTTTATTGATTGATAGTATGTATTATAGAAAGCCTTGAGAGTACTGAGACACATTTCATTTTTAACTGTGACTAAAGTAAAGCAATATAAAAGCTGCAAATTTGAAATCAGAACAGGAGAAATGCTCCGTAAATCAGGCAGTGTCTGGGAAGCAAGATGGACGGAGTGTACTCTTCAGGTTGGTGACCTTTGATTAGATCAGGTAAACCTTTTCCTTTTTCTAACCATTTCCTAACTTTGCATTTTAGTGGTCACTGATGCATTGACCCTTTCTGATTCAACAGCTTTCCTGATGGGGGAATGGTTGTGTACAGGAATTGCATATCAGTGATGATGATGAGGTAGGGGCTGGAGAATTAGAAGCTTTTAAAAAGGTGGAGAGCGCGCGAAATGTCACGAATGAAGATGGGAAGGGGACTAGATGTTGGGGGGGGGTGGGGTGGTGGGGAGGAAACAAGATAGTGTTGAAGTGCAAGGGGATGAGTTTGGTGGGGCAGGAGCAGCAGGAACAATGAAATACCAGGGCAGTCCTGCTGGTGAATCTTGAAGAAGGACCTCCACTTGAAACTGGCCATTTCTCTCCATGGATGCTGCCTGACCCATTGAGCTTCTCCTTGTTTTAGATGCCATTGCCTGGTCCATTATTTAACACACAAATTATATAATTTAGCAGAGAGGGCAACAACCTTGTATCAAGAGGAGTGTCAGATGTAGGAGCTATGATTCATCCAATGAAGCAAATGGTAGATGCTGACTTTAGATATGATGTAGAAATGTTAAATTTACTGCCTTTTAGAAATAAGGCCTATTTTTTGATGTTGTGAAAAATGAAGCAATTAAGGAAAAAATAACCTCAGAATTTAAAATATTACATCCATTAATATTTATTATTACAGCTCCCAGGGTAACATTGGAAACCGATCTTTTTCACATGACAGTATTTTCATTCCTGAATTATCCATCTCCGAGGCAGTGCCAGTCAGAGGGTTATCCCAAGAAAACGTGGCTGGCAAGGTGAAGGCTTTGCAGGTGAGTAGATGCCTGCGGTGTACATGCTAAATAGCAGGAGAAAGCTGCATGGTCTATCGCTTCTGCTGCACTTTAAAAATGACTACCTCATCCTGGAAAATTTTAAATTTAGATTTGTAGAACAGTACCAGGCCCTTTTGGCCCATAAGCCTGAGCTCCCAAATTCCCCAATTTAACTACAATCCCTATACATTTTGGAGGATGGGGGGGAAAATAGAAGCACCCGGAGGAAACCCATGCCGACATGGGGAGAATCTGCAAACTCCTTACCGAAAAGGTCGAATTCAAGGTCAGGTTGTTGGCACTGTAATAACATTGTGCTAACCGCTATGTAAACCATGCTGCAGAAATCCAGGATCAATCAGGGTAAAACAAATAGGTTTACAAGTGGATGCACAGAACCCGTTCAAGACGGACAACAATGAAAGATCAGCCATGGACTATGAGGGACAGAGAGGAATTCAAAAACCTTTCAACCCTCTGCATGAGACAGCACATTACCTTGTTCATCTCAGATCCAGGGGAACAGATGGAGCTTGTTTTTCCTGGAGTGTGTGAAGCAGAGAGTTGCCCTGATAGAAATGTCTGAAACACAAAGTCTGCAGATGCTATGACTGTAGTAAAATTATAGAAATGTGGGGAACTCAGCCAGTCTCGTAATATCCATAGGAATTAAAGATATCTTGAGGAAAGGCACAGGTCCAAAATGTCAGTAATATATCTTTACTCCCTGATAGAAATGTAAGACCATGAATAAAGTAGATATCCCATGCTGTACATTTCACAGATTCTACACAAATTGGTGCTTTATAACCAGTCCATCTCAGTGCAGAGATTCAGTCTTGTGCAGAGTTACCATTAATAGCAATGAAAGGTAAATTTTGAACAAAGAGTACAATTGATAGAAAAGCAAAACTATCAACTATGGTTCATTTGATAGCCTCTGTCCTCCAGCTCATCATAATACTGCAAGACCACCAAAGATCTGTCTGCATTACTTTTCTTCTTTGGCTTGGCTTCGCGGACGAAGATTTATGGAGGGGTAATGTCCACGTCAGCTGCAGGCTCGTTTGTGGCTGACAAGTCCGATGCGGGACAGGCAGACACGGTTGCAAGGGAAAATTGGTTGGTTGGGGTTGGGTTTTTCCTCCTTTGTCTTTTATCAGTGAGGTGAGCTCTGCGGTCTTCTTCAAAGGAGGTTGCTGCCCGCCGAACTGTGAGGCGCCAAGATGCACGGTTTAGGCGATATCAGCCCACTGACGGTGGTCAATGTGGCAGGCATCAAGAGCTTTCTTTAGGCAGTCCTTGTACCTCTTCTTTGGTGCACCTCTGTCTCGGTGGCCAGTGGAGAGCTCGCCATATAGCACTATCTTGGAAAGGCGATGGTCCTCCATTCTGGAGACGTGACCTAACCAGCGCAGTTTCATCTTCAGCAGTGTGGATTCGATGCTGTCGGCCTCTGCCATCTAGAGTACTTCGATGTTGGAGATGAAGTCGCTCCAATGAATGTTGAGGATGGAGCGGAGACAACGCTGGTGGAAGCGTTCTAGGAGCCGTAGGTGATGCCGGTAAAGGACCCATGATTCGGAGCCGAACAGGAGTGTGGGTATGACAACGGCTCTGTATACGCTAATCTTTGTGAGACACTACACAGCTGGCTATCTGTGAATATCTGTATACTCCAGAGTCTCACTCCAGAGCATATTATCCAGACTGACCCCTCTATTACAGAACGAAGAGAGGGCAACACTCTCAGGGTGGTCATCTTCCATAAACTGTGTTGAATGAATCAAGGTTCTGTCCACTTGCTTAGATGAATGCAAAAGATCTTTTGCTGTCAGTTTTTATTTGGTTATTATCACGTTGGTATTTCTGGGAGTATGCACTGGGTTACCTCCTTATGACATTTCCCTTATTATTCCATCAGCTGGAAAGAGATTACAGAAAACTATAAAAAGGTTCAGAAGACCTTTTCTTGAGCCAGCACATTGAATCAACCATGAAGAACGCACATTAATGACTCCACTCTGCAAGGGTCTGAGGAGATTTGACATGTCATCAGATATTCTATCGAACTTCTACAGATACACTGCCTGGTTTGGGAATTCGATTGTCCAGGAAAACAGAAGCCTGCAGAAAGTAGCAAACATAGATCCATCACAGGCGCATTGCAGACATTTATGTTAGGCACTGCCTCAAGAAATGGGCCAGCATCGTAAAGGACCCCAAGGTAGCAGTGAGAAGAGGTTGTGACCTGGGTGGTGGGGATTCATTGTGATCAGGCAGTAGGTACAGAAGCTTAACGTGTCCTGCACTGCTCAGTTCAGAAATTTTTCTTTTCCAACTCCTGTCATTCTCGTGAACATCCCCTGCACCACTCTAATCATCCTACTTCAAGACAGCCGAAGATCTGTCCACACTACTGACGCACTACACAAGTGGCCATCTGGCCACCTACTTTATAGTTACATTGCTGTTGATGTCACCTGGGAAGCTACATTAAGAATTTCATTGTATCTGTACATAGTAAACTCTTCATTCATTAATTCACATAGATATTGCAGGTTTACCAATGTATCTGTGGAAGTTAAGGGATGTTAGTGACATGCCAAGTTTCCTCAGAGTTCTGGTTAGTCTAGGTGTGATTAGACTGGGGTGGGTAGGGGGGGGGGGGGGGTTGTGATTACACCAGGGGATATGATCAAATTAAGCGTAGCCATTGAATCTGCATGAGTTGTCCAGGACAAGTCACTGGTGATGTTTACCCCTGGGAACTTAAAGCTGTCTACTATCTTCACCCCACACTGTCGATGCTGGCTGGGGAGTGAGCTCCATCCATAAAAGGTAGCTCTGACATAAATTGGACACAAAAAAAATCTACTACACACTTTGATAGGAGATATGGTCTAAGAGCAACACAGCAGTGCCAATAATCTGGTTTCAAATGTAAGGAGTTTTCACATTCTCCCAGTGACCTTCGAGAGTTTGCCCCAGGTACTCTGGTTTATGCCCATCTTCAAAAAAAAATACAGGTTGGTAGGTTAGTTAGGGGGCATGGGTTTCATAGGCTAGTATCAGCTTCTACCTTGAGTAAATAAAGGAGAATAAAAACATACTGTGGGTCCTCATTTTTAGCCCTTAGTCCTTGCATTAACTGAGTCAATGAATGGCCTCTGATAAACAACATCAAACCTTCTCATCATGCCTTGTTGATGGTCCACCCAATCACATCATTGTGGTTCCAAAGGAATTCTGGTGCAGAAGAATTACAAAAACAATCTTAAATAGTTTCCTTATGTTTTCCTTCTAACCACAAACTGAATTAGTCAGTCTGTGTTTAGACTTCATGAAACAGATCTATCCTGAGAAGTTCTTGGGCCATTGAACATTACACCAAGGATGAAACCACTGTATTTATTGTGTTTGTTTCTGAAATGTCAACTCCTCCCTCAATCCAGGAATATTAGGCTGCTTGTGATAAATAAGTCAGTGTAAAATGTAGACGGAGATCTTGGCCCTCTTAATTAAAGCAAAACACAGAAATGCTAGAGGAACTCAGCCAGTCTTGCAATACCTATAGGAGGTACAGATATATTACCAATGTTTCAGGCCTGAACCTAAAATGTCAGTAATATATCAGGAGGTCTATTGAACGCTGCAATGTTGAGTTCCTCCAGCATTTCTTTTTTTTTTAAACTACAATCAGTTTCTGCAGACTTTTGTGTTTCATTCCTTTTATTTGAGGAGATCCCACTAAACACAACACTTGTAACAAAGAAAAATATGGCAGATTCTTAACAGAATGTAATCAAATGAAATCTGCCCCTTCATCAAACAATGAAACAATAAGGAAGGTGTTCAAAACATTAAATCAAAGATAGAAATGGGATTAGCTCTGCTGGGATGAATGGCCTTTTCCTACGAGATAAATTATTAGTAAAAGAAGATGAGGCATGGAGTTTGAGCTCAGAAACAGGACCTTCAGCGCAGATTGTCCATTTGCCTAGATTTGCCTAATATCCCAAAAAGCCTTCCCTAGCCATGTACCCACCCAAAGGTTACAGTTGCACTCCCTCTATCATTTCCTCTGGCAGCTTGGTCCATCTACCCACCACTCACAGTGGAAAATATGACCCTCAGATTCATTTTCAATCTTTCCCCTCTCATCTAAATTTATGCCCTCAAGTTTTTGATTTGATTAGCCTGGGAAAAGGACAATGTCACCTAATCCGTGCCCCCATGATTTTATAAGTCTCTATAAAGTCTTCCTTCAGCCTTCTAGTAAATGCTGGAGGAGCTCATCTGGTCTTGCAGCATTCATCGGCTCCTACACCAGGAAGAAAAGTCCCTTCCTATCCAGCTTCACCTTATAATTCAAACACTCTGGTTCTGCTAACATCCTCACCGAGCTGACAGTTTACATCCATGAGCAATAGTCTGTGGATGAAATTTAGCTGCTTATCTCTTTATGTCCATGAAGTCTGTATGGGCTTGTAAAAATTGAATCTTGGGGGAGAAAAAAAAAGATACAGAAAATGTACTCTCTCCAAAATTCTGTGGAATTAAAGTCTGAAAAGTTGAATTCAATTAATCTCACTGATAAGTCATTGCCCTCTCTCAGCTACAACTGGAACAGAACATTCGACTGGCTTCTCCAGGTGTGTTGATTTCTTCCAAAAAGGCTGAGGATGCAGGAACTATGTCCGAGGATGATGGATTGCCCAGGAGTCCTCCAGAAATATTGTCTCTTCATACAGTTCTGAGGTGTTCAACTCCAAAGGTACATCAGGTCCCTTTATTAATGGAGCAGATGGGTGTGTCTGTCAAGGGGAATTTTAACTATTGGACTTATTAGACAACTAAAATGTTTCTTTTGACCTGACAGTGCAGAAATGGGCAAATCTTTAAAAATATTGTGCAGATATAGCACAATCCAGGCCCTTCAGCCCACAATGATGTGCTGACCTATACAAGTTACTCAACAAACTAAATCTTTTCTACATCACACCCATAACTCTGTTTTTCCTACCAACAATGGGCCAGCCAAAAGTCTTTTCAATGTCTCTATTATAGCAGGTTTCACCACCACCCCTCACAATGCATTCCAGGCACTCAATACTCTCTGTATATAAAACATTCTCTTGCCATCGCCCCTAAACACACCTCCCCTCACATTGTACAGATGTCATCTGGTTTTTGCATGTTCTCCAATCCAGGCAACAACCTGGTAAACCTCCTCTGCACCCCTCTCCATAGATGCCACATCCTTCCTATAATGAAGCAACCAAAATTGAACACAATATTCTAAGTGTGAACTAATTGGTGTTTTATAGAGCTACAAAATTATCTCACAGTTGTTGAACTCCATCCCCAAACTAATGAAGGCCAGCATACCATAAGCCTTCATAGCTACGCAGTCAACCTATGCAGAAAATTTGAGAGATCCATGGATTTGGACCTGGGAATTTTGCACCCGTTCCCAATAAATTATAGGATTTAAGGAACTTTGGAGCAACCTCCACTCCAGAACAGGTAACAAAATCTGTCCTGCCAGGAGCTTCCATCCCAAGCTCTTTTATCACAAAATTCCCAGCACAGATTGAACTCTATTATCTGTGTTCCAGCAACTCCTGTGGTCTGGCATGTTTTGAATCTTTTGCCATTAGTACAAACTCTTTACAGACAGCGCATGATTTAAACCCCGGTCCCGATCGCTGACATTGTAAAGGCTAACCAGGATTTGATTTGTGATATAGTTGATCCTTTTAGCTCAGAAAATGGGTCTGATCGTGGCACCTACTGCACCTTTGACAGCTATTTTCAGTGCATTTTCTATTTTATGGCATTTTCTGTGGTCCGGCAATGGCCAGGTCCCAATGTTGCTGGATTAAAGAGATTCAACCTGTATAGTGAAAGGATTCTTCCATGACCAGACTAACAAATCACCTCTATTATTATATGCAGCTGTGGGAAGAGCACAATTTGCACACAATAGGATCACAATGAAAAAAAAAGATCAATTCTTACCAAGTAAGAGCAGTATGATAGGACAGAAATGCAGTTCATTCAGGAACCTGATGCCTGTTAGTGCATGTTTTCACACACATTAATGACATCATGAAGAAAGCACATCAGCACCTCTACTCCCTCAGGAGTTTGTGGAGATTTGGTGTGACATTGGAAATTCTGGCAAATTTCTACATGTGGGATGTAAAGTGTGCTGACAGGCTCCATCATGGTCTGGTATGGGGGACACAAATACACCTGAGCGTAAAGCCCTGCAAAAGGTAGTGGACACAGCCCAGGACATCACAGGCAAAACCACCCCCCACCATTGAGAATATTGACAAGGAATGCTGACGTCGGAGAGCAGCAGCAATTATCATGCATTCACCCAGAACATGCTCTGTTCATGTTGCTACGATCAGGAAGGTGGTATAGGTGCCATAAGACTCGCACCACCAGGTTCAGGAATGGTTGATACCCCTCCACCATCGGACTACTCAACAACAGGCTCAAACAGAGACTGATTTAAGGACTATTATTTTTTTCACTTTATTAATTTCTTTCTCTATATTGGACAGTCAGTTTGTTTACATTTTTTATTTGTTTACATATCATCTTGAGTACAATTTTTTTGGACTTCCAATAAGTGGTAATTCTGCCTGGCCCTCAGGAAAAATAGAATCTCAGGGTTGTATCTGATGTCATGTATGTACTCTGACAATAAATCTGAACTTCGACTTATTTGACTTTATTTGCCTGCTCTCTGGTGTGAGGAGAGTGTGTCCAGGGTGTAATGGGTCTCTGCCTTTTAGCTGCCTTTTCTAGGCAACAGGAGATGGAGGCGGAGTCCATGGAGGGGGAAGGACATCTTAATTTTGTTCTGAGCTACCTTTTGTAGTTTCTGATTTTGAGCAGCACAGCTGCTGTCCCACACTGCGAAGAACCAGCAAGGTGCACCTGTACAGGTTGTTGAGGGACAGGGGAGGCATTCCCAACTTCCTTAGTCCACTGAGAAATTCGAGGTGTCAGTGCACAATTTTTATCGTTATGTGGATGTGTTTGTCCCAGGTCAGGTCATTGGAGATATTTATACCCAAGGACTTCAATTTATCCACTCTTTCAACTTCAGCGCCATTAACGTAACGATTGTCTCCACCCCTCTCCTGAAGTCAGTGGTCATCTTCTTCATCCTATTAATGTTGAGAGAAAGGCTGTTATCTGGGCGCCATGCCATGAGACTTTCAATCTCTATCCTGTATTCTGGCTTACTCAGTATTTCATGGTTGGATGCTGCCCTCTGAAACCTCCTCACAGGAAGCTTAACCTCAAAGTTTCCCAAGTTTGTTAACTAAAAGGGATTGAAAAAAGAGAAACTGCGTGAGAATGAAATTGTTACTGGATCTGTGCTTTAAACACTGAGCCAAAACCTACCCCAATGCATTTCCACTGATTCAATTGTTTTATTATCATTTAACAGTACAGAACATGTAATCTTACAAAAAACTGACTTCTGTCTGCCGTAAGGCAGACAACTGTGCTTTGCTCAATAAGAAACGTCCCCTATTCGTTAATGGTTGTTGTCAATTGACCCTTCAGACATGCACCATTGACCTTTAACCATTGCCCTTCATTGATCCTCTTCCTGTTTCCATTCCACAGTCTGCTGTCCCTGTTGAACGACACAACTCTTTAAGTTTTGGTGGGACCGAAAGCGAAGATGAAGAACTGGTAAATATTTAACCATTCTCTTTGTAGATAATAGTTAATGGTGGAATCTAAGAGATTCCAAACAATTAAGCCTTGAAACTGCCATTTGTTCAAGCTATATACTACAGTGGATTATTTAACCTTCCTGTCAGTCTCATCTCTTTTGCTAAAATAATCCACATTTAACTCCAGCAACAACTTATTCACCAGTAGTAAAAACAAAAAATGCATGAAACATTCAGAAGCTCAGGCATTGTTTGCATTTATGTTATGATCAAAAACCCTTTATTAGAATCTTTTGACACATTTTTAATCTGTTTCTCTCTCCATGAATGCTACCCGATTCAGGATTCTTTCATTGTCAAGTAATAAAGCAGATGTAATAATACCATCAGCAAAAGTTACCCAGCACCCCTTACAGTCAGGGAAAGAGAACCAAAAGACGAGTGTTTCCAATATTTTCTGGTTTTATTGCAACTACGTGTGATTCATTGGCAGTTAACCAAAATGGGACATCCTAAAGTTGTGCTCGGGGCTATATAAATGCAGGTTTCTTTGTTCTTTGAGTTGCATGGGGATCATGTCATGGAAGTTTCACTCAATTTGTGAAAATTAAACTAATTTAGTCTGGTCAAAAGGATAGAGGGAAGTGTGTCCTTGGTAGTGCAGGAGTCGGAACACAGCCAGGAGACATCTTAAGAAGTGCATCTAATGAATGATTGATGAAGAGGGATGAAATTCTTTCTATGACATTTTGCACAAGTGATCTCCATTAAGCAACCTTTTTGTTTAATAATAATCCAAACTGTTTTTTTTTATTTTACAGATATCCTCGATGCCTTCTTCCAGACCCCTCTCACCACTGGTTCACTTGACAACAAGCTCTGACTCACTTCCTGTTGATTTCAGCTTGCCCGCTAGTTCACTCACCTGCTTGGACAATTCCGCAGCAAAACACAAGATTGCCGTTAACCCTCGTAAACACAAGTTCTTTGCCAAGCAGACAAAGCCAACTATTGTAAGAATGCAGACTCCATTTACAATTGTAAAACAAAAAGAAGAAACAAAGCATGTTGAAACTTATTTGTGATTTGCTCTGTAATGTAATAACTCAAATCCAGCCCTATTAAATGCATTTAAAGAAATGCAAATTAGGTATTGATCTCTAAATTTAACTCCATTTAAATCTTATTTTAACTATAAAACTACAGTTCTAAATGACATGTTGAGAAGTGCACTATAATTAACTAAAAGGATTTGCAGTTTTTTTTTCATCTAAATAGGAGAAAATGTTAAACCTAAAATTAATTGGCACAGACAATATTTTTCAGCATCTATTCCCAACCTGTGATCACATTGTTTTGCTTGGTATGTTTCTGATTTGTGCTGGTGAGTTTAAAGAGGTCGCAGGTCTAAGAAGTGGAATTCACCCTTATTTCAGGAGCTAAACAAATGTTGTTGTTGGCCATAGCATCCAACTGGGGAAATGTCCTAAAAAAATAGTGAAATTAGTAAAATTCACCCTTAAATTGCCATTGATGTTCACATTGTAGATGCCCTCAGGGATTATAGCTGCCACATCCTTTCCAATGCAGTTTGAAAACACCTTATGAGAAGCTGGGGGACCTCAGCAGATCAGGCCGTGTCCATGGGTAGAAGTAGTCAATATTTTGGGTCAGGACCCTTTACTGATGCTAACATAGGAAGGGGTGATGTCAAGTATGTCAAGGGGATCAAATGAGAGGGAAACAAAGAAGCTGGGCAGGGGTGAGGTAATTGGACTGAAGGTAGGAGAGGTGGAGAGACCAGTAGAGGGAAAGTCTACAGGGAGCATGGAAGGAAGTTGGGAAAAATCACCCTTCATGCCATTGAGCGGAAGGCTGCTA
Source organism: Narcine bancroftii (assembly GCF_036971445.1). Lineage (NCBI taxonomy): Eukaryota > Metazoa > Chordata > Chondrichthyes > Torpediniformes > Narcinidae > Narcine > Narcine bancroftii. Next base: position 39,901,362 of record NC_091476.1, on the reverse strand, counting down.
TGAGTAATGATATTTAGTGATTTAGCTTTTCCCCCAATTTTTTTTCTGACTTCTATCTGGTTCCACCCTTTCCATCTCTTCTTTACCTACTCCCATTCTTTCTTTTCTCTTTAACCTACCCCCTCCTCCCATCCCCTCTGCCTGTCTCTCAAAGATTGGGGTTGGTCCCTCTCCCATTCCAGTTAACCATTAGGTCCCGACAAAACCAGTTGATATTCATAGCTGAAACTTGTGTATAACCATTCCTTTTTTCTGGTATTGTACTAAGCTTCTTGTTGCAAATAATGGTATATGTGAACTAAAGAGGCTCTCTTGCTTATTCCTGCAAGTACTTAACTTATTCATTGTGCCAATTACTGACCTTGGGTGTGAGCTGTTAGGAGTTTACTTGTTCTCCCTGGTGGGTGAACTTCCTCTTGGTTCTCCAGTTTCCTCCCACGTCCCAATCACAAAAGTGTGTTTTTTTTTACATTAGTTAACCTCCGCAAATTGCTCCTGGTGTCGAATCTGAAGGGGGAGTTGATGGAATGTGTGGAAAATAAAAGATGGGATTAATACAAGATTGGTTCTAAATGGGTGGTTGGTGGTCAACGTGGAATTTGGTAGATTTCCAAGCTGTTTGTCTTGAAGACTCTGTTTAGAGAAAGTTCTCCACACTGCGTCTGAAATGAAGAGACTGATATGTACTGGGATACAAAGGAATGTCTTGTAGATTTGTCACTTGGTCAATAAGATCAATACTGTCTAAACTATTGTTCTTAAGGCACAATTATCAAAGAGATTATCAGACGATAGGAAAGTTACATTGTACAATGTAAGTCATCAATTGTGGATTGTGCCAGAGAACATATTTTAAAAGCTTAAAATATACATAAATTAACATAATATTACTATCCATTAGAGAGAAGATTCTGGAAGTCCAAAGGATAAAAGATTGCCAAATGGAAGAAAGCAAGAAATCGGTATGTTTACAACTTTCATAAATTATCCAATCAATCAGTGGGCATCTTGAATATCTCATTAAGAAGAAATGTTTTCTGTACTGCAGTCATCGAAGGAATGTATGTAATCTAATTTCTAGAATAACATGGGATAGGGGGCATGTCCATGTGCGTGGTTTGATCGAGCTCTCAGTGAAGAGTGTTAAAAGACAATTAAAATTTTTAAATTAAGAATTTTACACTAAAATAAATGGACAAAATAAGTACTAAGAAACCAAGGTAGTCGATAACAAAAAAAAAATAAGTTTCTACTCAGCCAGGAACATCCAGCAAAAGCACGTAAGGGAACGGTGCAAGATTGGCCTCGGGATGACGGATCCCGACAGAGCTGGGAAGTCGGGACAAAAACTAAATATTATCCTGGAGAAAATGGAAAACTTGAGCAACCAATCTGTTGGTGTTGAAAATGTAATGAGAGACATGACGGGAAGGATGACTGAAATTAAAGAAATAGTTGAAGACTTAATGGAAAGAATGACCCAAAATCACAAGATAAGCTAAAAGCTTTGCAGAAAGATACAAAGCAATGGAGATCGCACAGACTTGGTCTGCTGGACGAGATTGACGATGTGAAGAATTTTAGCAGACAAAATAATGTCCTAATTATTGGATTGAAAAAAGGAATTGAGGGAACGGATCCAATGAACTTCTTCGAAACATGGATCCCACAAGTGCTGGGAGAAGACAAATTCAGAGAGCTGGAGATCAGCGACCACAACTGGTCCTGGTAAGACTTTTGAGTTACAAGGAATGGGAAACAATTCTGAGAGCACCATATGAATATACTAAGCAAAATAATGGCTCACCCAAGATTGACCATGAAAAAGTGCTATTTTTTCCAAGATTTTAGTCCTACTTTGATTAGGGCAAAGGAAAGAGTTTGATGATGTAAATAGACAATTGCATTCCAAAAACTTGAAATAATTGATGACTTACCCTGCAACTCTGAGGGGCAAAGTAGCAGAAGGTAACTGATGGTTTTTCATGACTAAGAATGAGGTGGAAGTCTTCCTATGAGGTTTATCAAAAGGCCAAGGTTGCCAAAGAGGAAGACTGTGATGGATGTTTACAATGTGACTGTAAAAGTAGTATTTTTTTAAAAAAAGGCTTGTATTTATTGCTGAAAAGTAAATTTTATTGAAATGTTCTTGGAGATCTCAGAAAAGAGAGAAAACTTGGGAAAAGTAGCAGCAAGGTGGAGACTCCAGTCTACAGGGGAGAATGGCGCCTGGAGAGGAGTATCTATTGAAGATGACGCTAAAGAGAGGGGTTCTTCCTCAAGAGATTCCACGGGCTTTCAGGTTTTTCTGTTTATGTCACCGTCAGGGCAGGATGGCTGTATGTGTTTTTCAAAGGGGTAAGATCACTATTATTAAAACAATCTAAAAGGTTTTAATGTTAAACATTATTTTTAAAAAGTCAATATGGACATAATGTTAAAATTTATTTGTCTTACTGTTAATGGGATAAACAGGATGGAGAAAAGGAGCCGGGTCTTGGCACACCTAAAAAAATTAAAGGCAGATATAATCTTTCTACAAGAAACTCATCTTATCAAATCGGAACATGCTAAATTAAAAAGAGAATGGATGGGACAAGTAATATGGTCTTCATTTGGCTCAAAAGCAAGAGGAGTAGCAATTCTAATTAACAAAAAATAATAATAATAGAAGGGGCACCGACTGACCAAGTCAGAAGGTTTGTAATGGCACATTGTAAAATTCATGTAAAATCATGGATATTTATGAACATCTATGCACAAAATTATGACGATGAAGCCTTTATGAAAGATATCCTTTTAAAAAAAAACAGCAGAGGGAAGACAAAATATACTGGTCAGAGGAGATTTCAATTTCTGTCTTGATCCACTACTGGATAAATCAGCCAGAACAGTGACAAAGGCAAAAGCTGCAAAAAACATTATCATTTATGAAGGATTTAAATTTGAGTGATAAATGGAGGCAGCTGAACTCTGTAGAAAGAGACTATTTGTTCCACTCAAGGGTACATAATTTACATACAAGGATTGATTTGTTTTTAGTGCCTGCCCAGTTAAAAAGCAGAGTCGTAAAAATGGAACATTTGGTGAGATTTTTATCAGATCATTTACCATTAACCATTGCAATAATGGAAAAACAAGAAAGTGTTTGTAGATGGCATCTCAATGCCATACTGTTGAAAAGGAAGGACTTGTGAGAGTTTATTAAGAAGGACTTATGAAAGTTTATTAAGAGACAGATAGAACTATTCTGTGAAACTAACCTTCCTTCTACTGATAATAGCTTTTTTAATATGGAATACACAAAGCTTATCTAAGAGGACTAATGATTTCTTATACAAAAAAATCTTGAGAAAATACTCTATAGAGCTGGATGGTCTAGTGAAAGATATAACAAAATTGAAAAAAGAATATCAGAGAACAGGATCACAAGAAAAATATTGAGTATTAGAGAATAAAAAATTGAAATATAACATTGCAAATGTATGGAACAGAAAAAAATATATTAAAAACCAAATAAAAATACTATGAAGTAGGAGAACAGGTGCATAAAGTTTTATCTTTGCAGTTAAAGGCACAGGAGTAATCTAGAATGATAAATGTAATAAAAACAGAGGCCAATATTGTGACATAAAATCAAAAAAGAAATAAATAATATTTTAGACAATATTATATGAAACTATACAAATCAGAATTATTGAAATATGAAAAGGAAATGTATGCATTTTTAACAATGCTGAATGTCCAAAATTATAAGATAGAGAACAAATTGATTTGGATGTTTCTTTGACAAGAGAAGAAATCGAGAAAAATTTGAGTACTTTACAAGCTAACAAATCTCTGGGGGAGGATGGGTTTCCTCCCGAGTTCTTCAAACAATTTAAAGATTTATTGATTCCTCTTACTGCTGAGATGAATAGTTACATACCAATGGAAAACAATACATAAAAGAACAAATATTCCATATTTATTAAGATATAGTTGCCATATTTGGATCATATAGGGGGCCAACTGTAAATATAAATAACAATAACGGCAATAATAAATGCTGTCATAGTATAAATGCAAGTGACTTCCCACAGAGAATATTTGATGATCAGCAGAGATGTGAGCCCTGACTGCGTGTGGATTTATATTGTAAAAGGGAGAGGTGGGAAGGGGTTGTTTTATTTTGTTTAGGGTTTTTTTAGGTAAAGAAAAAGTTTTATTTATACATATATTTAATATTGGAGAGTTTTTCTATGTATATTTATGGGAAAAAAAACAAAAATAAAATATTTTTTCTCATTCGATGCTGGTTAGATGAGAAACCTTTTTAAATCCCATGTAATTCTTGAAAGGATGAGTCAGCTGCAGGTCAGGAGTTAGTGGAGATTTCTCTCATTTTTCATTGTGGAATCCTCCAGTTCAGAAAAAAAGGTGAACAACAATTCCTCTCATTCAACTTTCTTTGAAAACAGAGCCGCATTACAAAACAGAAAGTGCTAGTGGTCTTAAATCATATCATGGTGGATAAATCCAGTTGAATCCCTGAATATTGTGGGAAGCCACGGAAGAAATTCCTGAGGCTCTGGCAGAGATACTTGTCCAAACTTTAGCCATGGGTGAAGTACCAGAAGCCTGGAGGATGGCTGATGTGTGTTTATTTAAGAAGGACTGCGAGGGAAAGCCATGAATTACAGGCTGATGTACAGTCAGGGAGAAAGCCAAAGAAAGTGAAAACACACACCAACAAATGGAAAGACAGTTTCTTCCCTGCTGCTACCAGGCTCCTGAATGAACCCCATCTGGGGCTTTCACGCTTCTCTTGCTTGGTGCTAATTGATCCTCCTATGTCTGTAACTTTTGCTCTTTACTCGGCTGCATGAATGTTGGAGATAATCTGTTAGCCTGTTTTCAGATGAACCCTCACTGTATGAGCTATTTTATGACAAATAAATTTTAATCGGTTAAACTGGATTGTTATTGTCATTGGTTATATGTGTTGGGTTGAATATTGAGGACATCTAGAGTTCATACAAAAATAAAAGTTTAGTTAAATCACAAAATATAAAGCCAATAATCAAAATAACTTTTGGGCAAGTGATCAACCAAGTTGCAGATGTGAAATTTAATGTTTAAGTTTAAGCTAATCATCATTTAAATGATCACAGAATGGCTAAATAATGTACCTCCTTTGATCTTCATTGTATAACAGATTCATCAGGAGAGGAGGACATCAACATCCATCGCAACAAAATGCCTTGGTCAAAATGTCTTGAAGTAAATGATGAGGAATGTGCTGTAAAAGTTCCAAAGGTTTCCAGACCTACATCAGATGGTCATGTTCCAGAACCTGAAGATGGAGATAACACCAATCTGGATGGGGATATGTCACTTCCCCCATCCATTTGTGAAATACTTTCTTCAGAACCAGGCTTCACCTCTGAAGACCTGCCTGATCCTGAGAAAACTCCTCGCATTGCAAGAGTGACCCCAGAAACATTTTGTCCACATGAAGATGATTCCAAGTTGTCTTCAATAAAAGCTATTGCTGACCTAAACAAAAGTGATGCAGTACCTTTCTTCCTGGCACCCACAGCTACATTGCCAGAATGTTCTGGGAATAATGTTCTGGATGCTGCCAAATCTGCAACCAGCAAAGGTCCCTTGCTTGAGAACGTTGAAAGGGATTCTGTTTCCTCTGCAACTGACGCATCTCCATCACTGGAAAGCATTTCGCCTGCACTGCCTCAGGAGGCAAGAGAAAGGGAAACCATTTTAAATATATTAAGTGCACCAGAACATAGTTTGACAGCTAAACCAGCAGCGGGAGCCACACTTTCTGATGAGACATTGGGTTCATCCGAAGATTGGAAAGGCTGCATGGAAAATATCTTCACAAATCAGTCAACAGTGGAGGAGAATGATGGTGAGATCTTATTAAATCAGAGACCTGCACATATTCCAAAACCCTGCCATGATCAGACAGATAACATTGGTTTAATATCTGAATTTCCACATGAAACAAATCAACTTGTCCTTTCCACCCCACAACTAGACTGCAGTTGGGCACCGCCTGAACTTTCAATTTCAAATGAATTGTCACAAGAAAATCAGAAGGCCAGTAGTCAAGGTTCCATCAAGTTCTCAATTGCATCTGCCTGGCAGAGATCGGTGATGGATGCCAAGAAATGGAATATGGAGTTTTGCCTTCCGACAGTGCCAACCTCTGGGTATTGTGAAAATACAGCTGAAGAACGTGCAAATGAAGCATTATCGAGTCAAGAAATAGAAGAAGTTATTAGACCTCAACAAGTTCTTAATGCACCATTGAAAGTCAAACTTGATGAAACCGAACCAGCATCTCCAGACAATGGTCTAAAAGTTATGGTACCATCTCCAAAAGCTGGACTGAATGCCAAGGGAAGTCCATTTGGTATCAGGCTGAGGCGAACCTCACCTCTTCACAGCTATTTGACCGAAGTGGGCTTGGAACAGAAAGAAGCTGTGAGAAGAGCCTCCATAGGGGTGACAACATCACAAGCTCCAACATTCTGGAAGGGTGATGGTGGAATCAGTGGGCAAGTGGAGGCTTCTTTGGCAACTCGGAGTGAAAGAGACATCAGTAAAAATGCAGCCAAATTATTTCCAGAGGGTCAGACGGGTGGGTGTCTCATGTCTGAGAAAACCAATTCACTGGACCCTTCAACAGAACCTGTCAAACAAGAAAAATATCGTGCTCCTGGAGTAAAGAATGAGAGAAAGAATAGTGAAACTTATCCAAACTTTGGAAAAACATCAGGTGTGTCATTCTAATTTTTGTGGAACTATCATTCCTTTTAGAGCAGTTAATATAAACCACACTGATGGCCATGATTTCCAAACCTTGCTGTTTTTAAGAGAGAGCATTGGGGTTACATTATGCAATCTCTTGGTTGTCATGCTATTGCCTATTATATAGCTGAGTATGCTCTGCTTGATTCCTCCCACCCAAACTATTCTTGTGATTACCTAGCATTCCCTTGAAGGATCCTTCGATAAGGCACTCAAGAAGGTGGTAGAACAGAGGGATCTGGGAATGCAGATACATAATTCCCTAAAAGTGGTGTCACAGGTAGATACGGTCTTAAGGAGAGCTTGTGGCACACTGGCATTCATAAATCAATGTATTGACTATAGGTGTTGAGATGCTATGGTGAAGAAGGAAAAGACAATTGTGGGGTCAAATTTGGAGGGTGTGTGCAGTTTTGGTCACCTAAGATGGAAAGAGTGTAGAAGAGATTTACAAAGGTAGAGCTGGGACTTGAACTGAATTGCAGGCAAACGTTAAACTGGTTAGGACTTTATTCCCTGAGCATAGTAGAATGAGGAGAGATTTGATAGAGATATACAAAATTATAATGAGTATCAATAGAGTAAATGCAAGCAGGCTTTTTTCCACAAAGATTAAGAAAGATAGAAGCTAGAGGACATGGGTTAAGGGTAAAAGGTGAAAAGTTTAAATGGGACATTAGGGGGAGCTTCTTCATGTCGAGAGTGGTGTGAGTAAAGAATAAGCTGTCTTCTGAGTTGGTGAATGCAGGCTCAATTTTGACATTTAAGAAAAAAATGGACAGGAACCTGATGGGAGGGATTTGGAGGGCTATGGTTCGGGTGCAAGTTAATGAGAGCAGGCGGAATAATAGTTCAGCACAGACCAGAAGGGCCAAAGGGCTTGTTTTTATGTGGTGGTGTTCTATGGTTCTATGAATGCTTGAATGGTTTCAGTTCTAATCACTCGGGATGGGAGTGAGTTCTTCATTTTGACATCCCTCTCGAAAAAGAAGTATCTTCTGAATTTTCTATCAGATATGTTGGTGACAAATTTGTATTTATAGTCTGTTGCTTTTACCTCTTTTATCTGACCCAACAATTTATCAGCTGTAAAGTTATCAACTTCAACCTCCTTGACTCTGGAGAAAGTTATACCTTCAGTAGTTATTTCAGCACATGTGTCCCTACAGTAATTTAAACTAGAAAGCATTACATTTTGTGATGTCTGTTGAAAATATCCTTCAAATGCCCCTGTACATGAAAAAATGTATATTTTGCTTCACCCTGAATGGTGTAAGCAGATCATCAGATTGTTGCTTCTTTCCTTTTGCTGAAAAAGTTATTTGATTTCCGAAATCTGATAGAAAGTCCAAGAGCCAATTCCTCAAAACCAGTCTGGGTCTCATTGGCAAGACAGAAACAGAAAGGCTTTCAAGACCAGTACTCAGGGACACAGCTCTCAGAGGACAGACCCCTGATGGTTCAAACAGGCATAAACAAGGTAAAATTCTTTCATTAAATTGTTATTATTATTTAGCATTGAAAGCTCAGTTGTAGAAAATAGTGCAAGTTCATGGATATTTGTTTTCTTTCCTGATCATTATTTGGGTGGCAGAGATTTTGTTCATTCAGTTCCTGCTCCTGCATCCTCTAATTGTATTTTAAGTGATTCATTCTTGTGCCCACTTGAAACTCCTTTGGCCTCCTCATTCTGCACTCCCTTCCATTTCCTCCTTTAATTCAAATCCATAAAGCATGTTAGCAGTGCCATATTAGGTGAAACTTGGAATTAAAGTAAGTAATCTCTCAGAGAAAAGCATGAGGTGTAAAAAGAGGGACAGATTTTTTATTTAGCAGTTTGGTTGTAGCAATTTCCATTTAAGAGTCAAGGTTGCTTAATGTAACATGAAATTGCCTTCTTCCTGCCGTAAGGCAGACAAACAGCTGCCATTAGAGTTGCCCTGTGCCCCTTATGGTAAGAGAGAAAGAGAAGCTTCTTCAGAGTCTCTGAGTTTCCACGCATTCGCCTCCCATGCTCCTGCAGCCTCTGCAGCTGCACAAACTTCTGTACGAACCATCAACGACCCAAGCTCCTGATCCACACCTCCTACACGATCGGGAGCCATTTTGGCCTTAGCACTATCTTGAATCCCAGTTCTGATCCCCGATTCCCATGAGTCAGATTTTTGCAGCCCATGCGGGTCTGCCGATAGCTAGTTGCCCTCAGAATGTGGGGGGGTCCCTCAGCTGCTAAGCCCTTCACCGTCTGCCACCATGATCACCGCCCTATAGGATCATCTCCTATTCATTCAACAACTACATACAATTCACAGAAATGTAATAAATAACATTTGGCACAATTTGCTTCAGAAATACTACAAGCTAAACCAAAAGCTTTGTCAAAGAGGGGAATGGTGCAGAAGTGAAAAGGTCTAAAATGCCTCCTTGTCCATATTACCTTTCAAAACAGAAGGAGGCAAGTTCAGCCCATCAGGCATGGCACAGTTGGCGTACCGGATAGTACAATGCTGTTAGAGCACCAGCAACAAGGGTTCGAATCTGGTGCTGTCTGCAAGGAATTTATATGTTCTCCCTGTGTCTGTGTGGGTTTCCTCTGGGTGTTCCCATTTCCTGCCACCTTCAAAAATGTACGGGGGTTGTAGGTTAACTGAATGTAATTGGGCAGCATGGGCTTGTGGGTTCAAAGGGTCTGTTACTGTGCTGTATATCCAAATTAAACTAAATCAAGGCCAGCTCACAGAGCAAGGTTCATCTTCTTCCCACTGTGAACAAACAAAGTTACAAACTAGTTTAATTAAGTAAGTTTTCTGAACATTAAAGCCATGGTATTACCATTCACCAAAATTAGTAATGTGACTTAATTAATGTGCAATGGTCCAAATAATTTTGATTTAATTTCCTCTTAAGGAACCAACAACACAATCAATGAAAAATATTGGAGAGAAGGAGCCTCATATCAGCTTTCAGAGTAAGGAAACAAAAATAATTGTGAAGGATGAGCACCCATCCAGGATAACAACTTCCCCTAGACTTGGTAAAAAAAAACTTTAGATGGAACTTTTCAAAGTCATGGATGTAGCAGAATGGTGTAAATAATCTAAATTAACTGTGTTTTTCTAATTTTTCTAATTTTCAGATGTATTTTTCTAATTCTTATACAGTATACATATGGGCCGCATGCTGTGTTTGAATCTGGTGCTGTCTGTAAGGAGTTCATATTGTTCTCCCCGTGTCTGTATGGCTTTTCCCCATGTGTCCTGGTTTCCTCCTACCCTCCAAAACATTTGGGGTTGTAGTTAATTTGGGTATATTTGGGCAGCATGGGTTTAAATGGCAGGATTGGTTTCTACCATGCTGTAAATAAAATTTTAAATTTAATGTAAAAAAAAAAATCATCTTTTTAATTCTTGAAATACCATTTATATTTTTATTGAGCTTTATGGTAGCCAGTCTCAATTGGGGGAGAGGGGCAGGTGCTATAAGGCCTGCCGGGATTTAAGGAGGGCCACAGACTGAAATTATTTTAAAAAATTCTGTTTTTATGTAGTCAGTAGGAGAGAAATATGGGGGTGGTGGGGGGGGGAAACAATGAAACTTGACTATTTCACAGGGTAGGGGACCAATAAACTTTTGAGCAGAGACCTAAGGGGGCCATAGCCAAGACAGGTTGAGAATGGCTGCTCCAAGACATTCATGAAAGTTCAGCCCACCCATACATGGTGAAAGCTCTTGAATCCAAGGGGACATGGGTGAGTTCCTCAACAGTCATCAAAACCATTGTATGAGAGCAGCCTGCCCTGGCCTGGATTGACAGCCTCAGTGGTGCACTGGGGAAGTTTGACATGTGGGGAGTTGGAATCCCACTATGAGATTTGACCTTGGCCACAAAGAGTAAGCAACGTGACACTGGGGCATGACCAGGAAGAGCACGGTACCCAATGATTGGGGTACCGTGAGACAGGATAGTTATGTCAGCTTCTCTTCCTTGGACTATGATATTGATTAGTCTATATTTGTAAGATGTGAGAAACCTAGTTTTATGTTTAATCTTTTTATTTGCTGTTTGCTTGTCATGTGTTTTTCTGTGAATTTTTAAATTCAAAATGGCACTGGAAATTGTCCACTTTATTTGTGGGCTGCCAGAAAAGCACACAAAATTAAGCTTTATCCTGCAAGAAGAAACAAAACTCTAGCTTTTAAAATCTCATCATCTGAGCAATGCCTGATTCTGCTTCTCTTACTGTGCCAATGAGGTTTACTTTCTGCAAAAATGAAAGTCTAAGGTCGGTCAAAGAGATCTTCGACTTTGTTTGTCTGGAGGTTATTTTTTTACTCTATGTGCTCTGAACATAAATTGTATGAAGTCCTTTTACTAGATCTGCAAAGTAGGGCATTGGATAAACAACACCATCGACTTCTCTGGTTTCCATTAGCCCACCCACCTCGATCATCTCTCTCTTTCCTCATCCCTTTCCTCCAGGCTCTGCATTCACAGAGCCACCCCTTCCCCCCCCCCCCCACCCCATCAATTCTCACCATTCCTCTCCTGTCCTCACGTCCATGTCCAATTATCACCTTTTACCTGTGCTTTTTATCCCTGGCCTTTTTATTCAGGTGCCTGCCTGCTTTCTGCTCATACCTTGATGAAGGACTCAGCCCTGAAACATTGGTTATATATCTTTACCTCCTATGGATGCTACAAGACCAGTCAAGTTCCTCCATAATTTTTGTTTATATAACTACAATCATAGCGTCTGCAGACTTTTATGTTTCACTCCATCTAGTAGAGCTGTTATCTCACAGCTCAAGACTTGCATTCAATCCTGACCTTGAATGCTGTCATTGTGGAATTTCCATGTTTTCCTTGTGACTGCATAGATTTCCTCCAGGTCTGCCTATATCCCAAAAATGTGTGTTTTGGTAGATTAATTAGCCACTGTGGATTACTTGTCTTGTGATGAATGATGCTGGCTTATGTGGTAGAATCTGGGCTGGTACAGGATTGATGAAAAATTTTGGGAGAATCAAATGTCAACAGTAGAATTAGTGAGTATTTGATATCAGCTTGCGTTCCAAGGGCCAAAGAGTCTGTAGTAAAATTACTACAGAAATGCTGGCAGAACACAGCAGGTCTCGCAGCATCCATAGGAGGTAAAGATATATTACTGAAGTTTCAGGCCTGAGCTCAAAGTATGAGTAGAAAAAGACAGGGGTCTGTGTGAAAAAGGCTGGGGAAAAAGGAAGAATGGGAGAGGGAGTAGTACAGACCAATAGACAAAAGTATTAATTGCATGACAGGATTGCGATTGGACAAATCCCAAATTGCATTTTATGTTTAGGGTTGGCAGTAGCTAGGAAATGTATAGCTATTACGTGGAAAAATGATGTTGAGTTGAATGCACAAAGATGCAGAATGAATTACAATCGTGTCTTTCTTTGGAGATATAATTTGTGAAATTTTTTTGTTAATATGTGGAATTTATATTTGGAATGTATGGGTTTGGATATTAAGTAAATGTTTTTATTTGTGATGTAAAAGGTTGGCACACCAGGCAGCAATCATTACATACCTGGCTGGCATAATTGTGCTTTTTAGCTCTGGGGGTGGGGGGTGGGGGGTTGGATTGTAGGAGGTGGGTTAGGTGGGGGGAGGGGGGAGTAGGGGTTTTTTTTTGTTAAATTATTTTGTATTCATGTATTTTGTAAAACTTCTAAATAACATTTTCAAAAAAAAGTTTTTATTGCATGATAATAGGACAGGAGAGAGAAAAGGTGACAATTGATTGGAGGAGGGAGTTGCTTTTGGCTCTCTGTGAAAGGAGACAGTGGGGGGAAAGGGAAAAGAAAGAGTGATGATAGTAATTGTGGTTGCAAAGCAACTAGCAATGCCTTACTGTTTGCTTAGACTTGGTTGCCAGCAGGGGGCTGACACACAGTATGCAAGATCTGTAATGGAGACTTGCAGCTTTGTGGCTGTTTACATCAACTTTAAAGTAAAGAACCTTTTCCTTCATCCATGTGTTGTCTAAGAACTCACACATATGAATACAAGATGAAACAAGTACGAGCTGAAGGAAGGGAAATGGAAAGGTGGGGAGGGGGGCAGGATTGTCAAACAAAAACGAGAGAAGTCAATGTTAAGTCCATCTGGGTGGAGGGTGCTCAAATGGAAAATGAGGTGTTGGTTGTTCTGGGTCTGTGTAAGGGAATAGAGGGGAACACCGATGCCTATCTTTTTTACTCAACCCTTGAGGTTCAGGCCCAAAATGTTGGTAACATATCTTTACCTCCTATAGACACTGCAAAACATGCTGTTTTTTACTAGAATCACAGTGTCTACAGACTTTCATGTTTCACTCCCAAGAGTCTGTGGTTTTGGTAACATTATCAGTCACTGGCCGTTAATCCTGCTTTCATGCACATTATATTTTTCCTCTTTATTTTAAGGTAGAATGATGAAATCTCGACTATGTATTAAATTGTTGAGAGGACCTCTTTGTGATTTCAGCAGGTTCACACCTACAGCCAAAGCCACCGGCCTATGGAATGGGACTAAGGGAAAGGGGGCCTTTGCCTGGCACAAAGCTTGCCCCATTGGCTGCAGTGGAGCCCCCATGGCTGGCCATTGCTAAGAAGAAGGCCAAAGCATGGAGCGACATGCCTCAAACAGTCCAGTAAAAGCTCCTCCTCCAAAACAAGTCTTTAAGACACTATTACTCTTCAATCAGATTCAGAGACCCTTGTGTTGCCATCTTTGTTTTGCAATGGTGCAAACTCGAGCTGCGAAGACATTAGGTGGAGAAATGGACACAAGCTGGTGGAAAGACATGTTGAGCACACCGAGGCCATCCATTATTACCATATTCCCCTACAATGAGGTGCAGTAGCATAGAGGTTAAGTTTTACAAGAATGGTAAACCAGGGACCAAGAGACACAAGTTCAGATCTTGCCGTAGCTAGTGGGAAGCTTAATTAAAGGATTCATTTGATCAGTTCTCCAGTTACTATAAAGGTTCCCAGGAAAGATTAGATTGTTGGAAAAGCTAAACATCTATGGCCTTTAGGAAGGCTATGTGTTGACCTTAGATGGTCACACTTGCTTCCAAGCACATAGCAATATAGTATGTTGTATCTGAGGGTTGCCTTCTGATTCAGGAAACTATTCAGTTCAAGGACAATGAGGGATGTGCAATAAATGTGCCCTTGCCAGCAATATGAATAAATAATCAGAGAAAATAAGAGCAAGGGAAGGCCCTTCAAGCCTGCACTCACCATTCAACACAAGTGTGGTTGATCACATTAGTACCCTATGCCTGCTTTCCCTCCATACCCTAAAGCCAGCCATTCTCAAGCTTTTGTTTTTCAGCTATGGCCCCCTTAGGACTCAGCTCAAAGTTTACGGTTCCCCTTGTCTATGAAGCAGTCACGTTTTGGTTTCTTCCATTATTTCTATTTTTTTTTAATTATGTAATATGAGGTGAAAAGAAAACAAGGCCCCCAGGGGAGTCGTTGGGCCCCCATTGAGAATGGCTGCTGAACACCTTTAGCCATAAGGATCACATCAAACTCCCTTATGAAATATATTTAATGAACTGGCCTGTGAAGAAGTTTCACCTCATCTCAGTCCTAATTAGCTTCCCCCTTGTCACCCCTTGTGACTTGCGCAACATTGAGAACATTCTTCCTGTATCTAACCTGTCCAGTCCTGTTGGAATTTTACATGTCTCAGTGAGATATACGCCCATCCTTCTGGGTTATACTCAGAACAATCCAGTCTTTGCCATCCCAGGAACTGGTGAATCTTCACAGTGCTTCCTCAATAGCAAGAATAATAAAATGTCTTCAGTTGTGCTGGGAACAAGGAACTGAATTTTGGCAAGACATTTAACAGGTGGCTCATTTGGTTCCCAAAGAATGCTCTGTTCACTGTTTCATGCACACTTGTATAAATCTATGTTAAATAGTTTAATGTCTCTGCTAATGTAACTTGGTGGACTTGGTGTAACTTAACATCACTGACATTAATATCTTGGCAAATAACTCTTCTTGTCAATGTTTATATATCTAAGTAGCTCCTTGTTTTGATGTTATTTTAAACTTGCCTGTTCGAGTTACTTTAATCTCTTGCATTTATTAGAATGATCGGGCAACGTTATTAATTCTGAGTGATAAACTCGATTCACTCGGGAAAGAACAACGGAAGAAAATGCCTGCATTTCCAATCAGACATGCAGATGGGATGGTTAGAATAAGGTTTAATCTGTAAATAACTGGCTACAGGTTCAAGGCAGTGAATTAATCATTCACCTTAGAGACCTAGGTTTAGCTGAAGGCAACGTTCCATCTATTTACTAGCTGTACAATTGCTATGGCATTAAATTTCATTGGGCCTTTGCTTCATGGGACTACAGTGGTGGGTAAAGCTTGAACATTGGTGGGACAGAGTAAATAAAGGCTTGGCCAACACCCAAATAAAGTTTTCACTCTCTGCTACTCGTTGAGGGAATGGCGTTCCCATGAGCTGAGGCAGCATTGTACCCCTGCCCAAGTTGAATATTTACATCATCTTAAAAAAAAACACCATTTTATTCAAGAAATCCACCCCAGAAGCTGCCATCACTCTTGCATCTTCTTCTACTACAAATAATCACCCAAGTTCCTGAGTTATCGAGAAAGGTTGAATAAGTTAGGACTTTACTCTCTGGAGCATGGGAGAATGAGGGGAGATTAGAAGAGGTATAAAAAATTACAGAGAGGGTAAATGCTAGAAGATTTTTTCTATTGAGTTTGGGGGAGTCGAAAATGAGAGGGATGAGGGTGAATGGTGAGATGTTTAAGGAGAACATCATCACTCAGAGGATGGTGAAATTGTGGAAGGAGCTGCCAGCAGAAGCGGTGGACGTGAGTTTGACATCAATATTCAAGAGATTTGGATAGGCACATGGATGGAAGGGGTATGGAGGGCTATGGTGTGGGGGACGTCAATGTGGCCATGGAGAATAATAGTTTAGCCGAAGGGCTGCACAGCAGTGTTCTCGGGATCTAATTTCCCTTTAAATTAATATCAAACATTGCATCAGCTATTCCTCCTGAAGCAAACCTCATGGAAGGTTGTATGTCCAGAAATCTATTCTCTATCAGTTGTGTTTCATGCGAATTGAGGTCATGACAGATGCTCTACTCTGTCTCCAAAATTTATTCCATTGACGGTTCAGGCAAGAATTACTCTTTCACTTTTAGTGTCAGGTTGTACTTGGATGAAATGGGTGATTGATGATTGATACAAGCTCAATGAACTAAACCAAGGGTTTTCAAACTGTCCTCTTAAACTCACAATCCCCATGTCATAAGTGCTCTGTGATTAGTAAAGAATTACTTAAGGTGGTATGTGAGTGGGAAGGAATGGTTGAGAATCACTGTTCTAAACACAATGGTTACTGAAATATTTTGCTTGAGAAAAATTGTCATTGGCCCATTTCCTTTGGAGTGATGAAACCGTGCACATAACGAGTCAATTAGATGATTAAAACAGTGATTTTCAAACTTTTTTCTTTTAATTTACATACCACCTTAAGCAATCCCATACTCATCACAGAGCACCTATAACATAGGGATTGCTTAAGGTGCAATTGTAGCGGGGTCACAATGGTTATAGCTCAAGGTAGAAAGAAGATTCACACACCAAGGGAGTGTAATCAACACTAACTTTATTGGGCTGCAGCTCTGCCTTTTTTAGGCAGCTAGCCATGTCAGCACTTGGAAGTGGTTTGAGCGAGGCAGGCTGCTGATTGATTGTACTCCCCAGATTGGACCTCCTGTGATCTGTTGGCTGTGATTGGCCAATTCCTGTGGCCTGTGTGAGTGGGCATCTCATCCCACATGCTGTCTGCCCGATCGTTGTGTTCGATGACTCTTTGCTGTGTTGGCCAATGGAGTGGGACGCAGGCCGCTACACTACCCCCCTCCAGAACTGGCAATCGGGACACTGTATTTTGGCAGCCGACCCCTGCACCATGGGGTTGAGTGAGTAACTGGCTGGTTAACGTCCAAATGGGCTGGTTTCAGCCAGTCAAGCATGAAGGTCTCCTCCCTGCCACCAATGTCCAACACACAGGTGGAGCTGTTATGTCTGATGACACTGTATGGCCTTTCGTAAGGCCATTGAAGAGGTGGCCAGTGGGCCCCACATTGGACGAAAATGTAGTGACAATCTGTGGCATAGATAAAATCTCACACTTGACTGGAGGGAGAATAAATGCTTTTATTAGCTTACAACACAGGTAAGGTTCATGAATAGGCTTCAGAGGGGTTCTGGGTTTAGGTGGGAAACCAGGGTTATATACATGCCCCAGGGGGAGGAGCCGGGAGTCTGGACCAGTCATTAATACAGCACACTTCTAGTGATTCCCAATTCAATATACACTCTACAAAGTTCTTTGGGACAAAGGTGCTGGCTTGCTCATGAGCTCTGGAATTAACTAGAGCTAGTGAGCCCAGGTGCTCGTGCAGTTGAGACAATGTAGCCGCCGGGAGCTCCCCCAAGTCCTCAGAAGCTGCCAAGAATTCGCCTGGGATGACTAGGGGTGCGCCATAGACCAACTTGGCAGAGGATGCCTCAAGATTATCTTTCGGGGCAGTGCCGATGCCTGGCAGGACCCAAGGGAGTTGGTGTCCCCAGTTCAGTCTGGTGAGTCAGGCCATCAAAGCTGTCTTCAGGTGCCTGTGGGAACCTCTCCACCAGCCAGTTGGCCTATGGGTAGTATGTTGTGGTGGAGTCGAGTCCCTAGGGCATTTGCAAAGGTGGTCCACATGTTGAAAATGAATTGGGCCCCCTGTCAGAGGTTAAGTATTTGGGGACCCTGAAACTTACCACCCAGGTGTTCAGTAATGCCCGGGCACATGTCTCCTTAGAGATTTCAGGTAGTGGCACAACCTCTGGCCATCTAGTCATCCGGTCAACTGTGGTCAATAGATAACATGCATCTCTGGATACAGGCAGGGGCCCCACAACATCTATGTGCACATGGCTTAAACGGCAGCATGCTTGGTTCAAAAGTTCTGTGGAGGGTCTTTAATGTGGGTCTGGACCTTGGATACCTGGCACTGAGTACGTTCAAACAATCCAAACGGCGTTATGATGGCAGTTTTGGGAATGTCATCGGGGTGAACTGGGATCTGATGATAACCCCTGATGAGGTCCACCTTAGAGAATGTCAATGCCCCTTGTAATTTCCCTGGAACGTGCAGGGGGAGTGGCATCAATGGGCCTCATTACCCCACTGTTGATTATAGCAACAGTACTTCTCAACAGTGGGGTGTATCGATTGGGTGGTCAGTCGGTCGACGGACTTCCTGGCCGGATATTGCTGACAAGGTGCCATCACCTGTTCAAGCAAAGCACAGGCATCCCTCTTCACCCCCCATAGCACGTATGCTTGGGCAGCCACCCTCCTGGGGTCTTCAAAGTCTTCCTCCGTGATGAGCAGCCAGATGTCTTCAGGAAGCCACTCCAGAAAAGTCCGCTAGAACAGCGGGCAAGAAGTGTGGCCATCATTGAGAGTGAGCATGTCGCTCATGAGGGTGGAATGGGCCCTGTCCTCCAAACCATCGACGCAGCAGTCGGAAAGTGTGGGCTAATGGGTCCTTGATGGCCACGTACTTCCCTTGCTTCGGAGGTTGCTGGAAGAAGTCAATGATGCAAACTGAGGTGTCTTGATCGAGGGCACTGACCTCGTGGTGGTAGCACGTTTTGACAGCAGAGATCTGTCGAATGGCGATCTGTGTCTCGACCTGCTGGAGCCACACCCATGGTTGCAACATCCTGAAGCCCGGCAGCTTCAACACTATGGTGTTGATTGTAGGCTGTTTCTCCATCGTTGAGGTCAAAGTACCGTTTGGACTAGTCAGGGTCACCACTGTAATGGGGTAATTATGATTTTCAGTTGGGTTGTAGCTCAAGGTAGAAAGAAGACTCGCACACCAAGGGAGTGTAATCGACACAGACTTTATTGGGTTGCAGCTCTGTGTGACTTGAGTGAGGCCAGCTGCTGATTGGCTGTCCTGGATGCACGGGGCTGGATTGGACCCCCTGCGATCTGCTGGCTGTGATTGGCTGATTCGACCACTATTCCTGTGGCCTATGGGATCAAGCATCTCATCCTGTGTGATGTCTGCCTGATCATCATGTTCGATGACTGCTTGCTGTGTTAGCCCATGGAGGGAAGCAATTTGAAAATCACTGGGCGAAACAGCCTGTTCCTATGCAGTGTGACTTTACACCCATCACAGACATGAATACTGCAGGAATCATTTCTTATTCACTGCGTCTCAGCAATATTTGAAAAGTCTAGGACCTTAGGTGCACATTTTGTGAATGGGGTTTCATTACTCAACAAATATTGACAAAGTCAAAAAGATGTATCTCGACAGAATGGTCAGCAGGGCCTGTTGCTTTGTTCTTGCTGAGTGTTCAAAAGTGTCATAACTCTGTCAGGGTTGGGTATAGGACCATACAACTATAAAATGTTTTGTAGGAATAGAAATAGGTTATTCAGCCATTGACTTTGCCCTGCCATTTAATCATGAGCTGATCCATTTTCCCATTCAGCCCCACTGCTTTCAGAGAGCTGAACTGTAGGAAAGATTTTTTTTTCTCTTGAATACCTCTAATCCATATCAGAATGAAAAATGAAGATAACTTTTGAAACCATCTGGAGAGATTGCCATTCCCTAATTTTCTCTCAGAAGGTGGTTTCTTCTGGGATATCCAGTAATAAGTGGCTTCGTATTTGAAGGAGACCCAGGAGCAGAGATGTTCCCATGTATCTGCTACCTTTGCATCTCACAGTGGAGGGCACAGAACATAGAACATTACAGCACAGTCCAGGCCCTCGGCCCTCAATGTTGTGCCAATCTATGTATTCCTACCAAAAAAAAATTTTAAATACTGAACCCTCCCTACCTCATGACTCCCTATTTTTCTTTCACCCATGTGCCTGTCTAAGAGTTTCTTAAATGCCCCTAATGTTTCAGCCTCCACTACCATCCCTGACAAGGGCATTACAGGCACCAACAACCCTCCATGTAAACAACGTTCCTCTGATGACACCCCTAAACTTTTCTCCCTTCATTTTGTACAGATGACCTCTGAAATTTGCTATTCCTGCCCTGGGAAAGAAAAGTGCTGGCTGTCCACCTTACCTATGCCTCTCAGAATCCTGTAGTCCTAGAATTGTCTCCTTTCATCCTTCTTCGATTGGAAAGATGTGGAGGGAAGCTTTGATGCATTTTGCAGATGTAGCCACCATGCATTCGTAGAGTAGAAAGTAGACGAGATAATTAATGGAAGAATTGAATTGTTTATTGTCATGTGGCGAGTTATCAGAAAATGCTTTGTTTTGTGTGTTACCTATGTAAGTCCACCTAATCTCGAGTATAACAGGTCATGTAAAATAAAACAAATAGATTGCCTTGACCAATGGTTGCACAGTTTGCATAGTGGTTGAAGCAGTGCTTTTACAGTGCCAGGGATCAGGGCTGGGATTCGAATTCCATGCAGTCTGTAAGGAGTTGGTACGCTCTCCTTGTGACTGTGTGGGGTTTTTCTGGAGATCGGTTTCCTCCCACCATTCGAAATGTATTGGCGTTGTAGATTAATAGGGTGGCATGGTGCCGAAATGGCAAGTTAATGAGCTGTATGTTTCTTTTAAAATTAATTTTTTTTAAAAAAAAAGGTTAGTGTAGAGTTGTCTGTGTTGAGATAGCTACTCTTGCAGAATCATAGAATGACTGTGACATACACCACAGAAACAGACCCTTCAGCCCATTAATTCCAGTCCAGACACAAGCCTTTCATTTACATCACTCACTTAATCCCTATGCCATAGGTGCTCCATGATTAGTGAGGAATTACTTAAGGTAGTGTGTGAGTGGGGAATAAAAAGATTCAGACCACTGCTCTAGACCCAATTGTTAATGAAATATTTTGCTGGAAAAAATTGTCATTGGCCCATTTCCTTTGGAGTTATAAAACCATGCACATAACAAGTCAATTAGGTACAATTAAAACAGTGGTTTTCAAACATTTTCTTTCCGCTCACATCCAATCCCTTACTAATCAGAGAGCACCTATGGCATCAGGATTACCCAAGGTGGTATGTGAGTGGAAAGAAAATGTTTGAAAACAACTGATTTACACCAATTCTACGTTAATCCCATTTTTTTTTAAATTCTTCCCGTATTTTCATCGACTACCCTCCATCCCCACCACTCATCTACAAACTATGGCTAATTAATCTACCAATCCGCATGTCTTTGGGACATAGGAGAAATTTAGAGTGCGTGGAGGAAACTAACAGGAGTTCAGAAAGAACAGGCAAACTCCACACAGTCAGCACCCGAGGTCAAGATCGAATCTGAGTTGCTGACACTGTGAAATTCCTGAAAAATGTTTTTGATTGCAGATGTACAGTTATTATATGTCAATAAAAGGTACGTATAAACCAGCATTTTCCAAACTGGGTTCCATGGAAAGGCATAGGGGTTCTGTGGAAGAAATGACAGGGAGTAATAATGATCTATCTGATTTTCTCTAAATCACTTAATACCTCTGTCTTTAATTCAATTTGTTTCTGGGATAGCAGCAAATAGTGCACTCCACCCTAAGAAAAAAAATGTCATGAGGCCTGACGTCAGCAGCACAGGTGTCAGGCCTGTGCATCATTTCAACCAATGGGAATCTGATTTGGCACAAAGCTGACCATATTTTAAAGATATTTCACATGTGCAATATGAGACAATTCATCTTAAGAAAGGACTGAGGTGTCATCATTTTCTATATCAGAAAAATCAAGTTTTATAAATTAATGAAGGTATGACTAAAATTATTTGTCGCTTGGATTCACCTCTGCCAGGAATAAAGAGGCACCAGATGGACAATGTGTTTTATGCGGTAAAAATTCTGTGCAACAGTTCTTTGGATTGTGATGAATGTCTGCCAAGCTGCCTGTCTCCCCTCTGGAGAGCCTTGCTGTACTAACATTGGCTGTGCATTATCTCTACTGTTAAGGACACTCCCCTTGGATATAACTGTATATGCACCTATTGTCTTTCATTATTATACCATGAGTTTCTGCTAATAAAAGCCATGATTATTGTTCGACCACAATGTCTTTGTCTACTTCATCAACTGGCACTTCATGGCCCCAACAAAATTAAAAGGACACCTGGAAACAAAGCATCCCCAGCACAAAGATAAAGATATGTCCTTCTTTAAAGGAAAACTGGATTCACTTGGAACCAGTTAAGGTTTTATGATGGAAACAGTAAAGAGAGCAAAGACAGAGAGTGAGAGTATGACTGAAGCTTCTTACAGGGTAAGTTATCGGAATGCCCTTGCTGGAGAGGCTCACACTCTTGCAGAATCTATCATTAAGTTTTGTGCAAAGGACATAGTAAAGTGTATGTTCAACGAGCAGTTCAACAGGAGAATCGATGCAGGGGAAATGACAAGATGTATTAAAGATTTAGCTGAGGACATAGAAGAGGAATTAATAGATTGTTTGCTGTTACGTGCTGCTTTTTCATTACTACTGGACGAGTCAACAGATGTGGCAGGCCTTCCA
Organism: Narcine bancroftii; assembly: GCF_036971445.1. Taxonomy (NCBI): domain Eukaryota; kingdom Metazoa; phylum Chordata; class Chondrichthyes; order Torpediniformes; family Narcinidae; genus Narcine; species Narcine bancroftii. Next base: position 39,878,923 of record NC_091476.1, on the reverse strand, counting down.
GTGCTGCTAGTTTTTGTTAGGTAAGTGTACGAGAAGGATATTAAGGAAGATGTGCTTTTTCATGAAACTTTGCAAGGGCACACAACTGGGGAAGACTTTTTAACTGCATCAATAACTACATGATGAAGAATACCATTCTGTGGATCAAGTGTTTACACGTGTGCACAGATGGAGCCAAAGCTCTCATGGGGAAAATTGCGGGAACGGTTTCCAGACTTGAGGGTTGCATCAAATTGCATCATAGACATGCACTTGTAGTGAAAGAAATGCCCATACCCCTGAAAAAACTGCTCAATGAAACAGTCAAAATTGTTAATTATAACAAAAGTTGATGCCTGCAGTCCTATTTGTTTAAAACTCTCTTGTGAAGAAATGGCAAGCCAACACGCAGTCTCATTATTGCATGCAGAAGTGAGGTGGTTATCCTGAGGATAAGGCTATTCGAACGAAGTAAAGAACTTTGTGTATTTTAGTACAGTATTTTAGTGACTTGAAGTTTTCATTCTCAGAGCGCCTGTTAAATTGCAGCTGGTTAATGTGTCTTGCGTATCTTGCTGACATATTCACAAAACTGAATGAAACTACTTGGCCCTACAAGGCAAAAAATGTAACCATTTTTAATGTATTGGACAAAATGTTATCACTTTCTGGAAAATTTGACTTTTAGATTTCAATGGTGAAAGGAAAACACTTTGTTTTTCCACGTTGCAAGACTTTGTGATGACTTACATGATGAAATGGAACAACACTTTACGTTCTACACTTCATGAGTATTTATCTGACATTTATAGTAAGAACAGGAGATGGGTACAAAATCCTTGCATTGTCACAACCCGACCTGCCGATTTACCAGCACAAGAATATGAAAACCTAATCAACGTGGCATCCAACTTTCAGTTGAGGCAAAGATTTAAAGAATTTCTGCTGACTATGTTCTGGATTAGCCTGGGTGAAGAATATCCGTTCTTGGAAAAATCTGCTGTGCATTGCCTATTACCATTTTCCACGACTTGGTTGTGCGAGGCTGGATTTTCGTATTATGCAGCAACAAAAGCAAAATACAGAAACTGACTTGATACTGCTCCAGTCATAAGAATACAACTATCTAATATAGTGCCCAACATTAAGAGGATCTGTGAGGAGAGGAAACAATTTCATTCATCCCATTAAATGTAAATTAGAGGCAACGTGGAGAATGGCAAGTTTATATATATTTTCTTACTATGCTTATGTATGTACCAGGTCTTTTAAACTGTAATTGATGATTGGGGTTCCACGACTTCCAAGAGCTCCCCACAAAAGTTCTGTGGGCTAAAAGGTTTGGGAAGCCCTACTTTAAACCTTTGATCTTCTGAACTGGCAGTTTGACGCAAGGCACAAATACACAACTTGAACTTGTCCAACAATGCCCCCATGTGGAATCAGATGAAATGATTTTGACTCATTGCCAGCAGATACAAAACATCTATCCTTCGATAATAAAAATAATGCTAATAAGTTTATGTCATACACATTATATAATGTACATATGCACCAAAATTCTTATTTGCAGCAGCCAAACAGATACTTTGTGGGGAATAAAAAGCGCAGTACTGTTAGCAAAAAGCTATTACAGTGCCAGTGACCCAGCCTTGATTCCGGTGCTGTCTGCAAGGAGTTTGTGGATTCTCCCTGTGAACTGCATGGGCTTCTTCTCACTGTTCAAAATATACTGGGTTTGTAGGTCAATTGGGTTTAATTGGGTGGCATGGGCTTATGGGCATCAAGGCTCTATTATGGTGGGTGTCTCAATTAAACATTTAAATATTTCAGGGTCTGTCTCTATGGAGTTTGCACGGTCTCCCTATGATGGTGTGCTGGATAAATTTAACAGGCCAGGCAGCATCCGAATGAAGTAAAGGGTAAGCAAATGTCTCGGGCCTGGGCCCTAAGCAAAAGCAGTTAAGAGTCTGAATTAAAAAGTGGGGGGAGGGGAGGGAGGAGAGGAGAGATTTCACTAAATTAAATTCTTGTATGGAGGGATAAAAAAAAATGTTTGCTACCAGATTTTGGAGTCTGATTGATTTACAGAAAGCTTACTCAACACAAATCAGCATTAGTGGAAACCTCAGACCTGACCTGGTTTCTAGAGAGTGATTTTTTATTAACAACTTCTTTCAGAATAAATCTGTGGATTTATTTGACTGAACAACCAAATTACCTGAGACTATAACATACCAGGAATGAAATGTATGGTACCAATTGGTTATCGGCACCTCTTCACACAGACGGTGGTGAGTGTACAGAACAAGCTGCCAGAGGAAGTAACAGAAGTGAGACAATTTCAAACTTTTCTGACAGTGCATGGATAGGAAAGGTGTAAAGGGATTTGGGCTGAATGCAAGCAAATGGGTCAGCATGGGCAGGTTGGGCCAAAGGGTCTGGTGCCTATGCTATAGAACTCTAGGATTCTATGGGATAGTTTACATTAACCATTCTCAACCACTTTTTGGCTATGCCACCCACGCCCCACTTCACCCCCTCCTCCCCCCCAAAAACAAACTAGGATTCTGCTCAAAGTTTATGGGACACTTCCCTGTGAAGAATTGTTTTGGTTTCTTTAGTACTTCTCTCCTACCAACTACATTAAAAAAAGTTAAATATGTTATGTGAGGTGAAAAGGAAACAAGGCTGTTGCCCCTGGAGTGGGGAGGGCGGGTTGAGGGGAGGGGGGCGGAGGGGCTGTAGGGCTCCAATGAGAATGGCTGGATTACAACAACCAGAGAAGACTGAAAGTGCCACATGGCTCATGGTTTTCACAGACGTTCAATGTATCACAGTTTATACATTTCCAAATAATTCAGTATTTAATTGAAGGACTTTCTGGATGGAAAGGTTGGAAATGTTCATTTTAATGAAATTAATTTCTGAATAATAGAGGTAGAAAAACTGTGATGCTAAATTCAAGATATTAGTTGAAGCAATCATTGTTCACTCTTTCGGACTCCATCTCTTTCACATCAGAGGTTGAACAAGAGCACCTTTTGATTGATATCTAATAGAGGTACAGCTCATGAGCACAAGAGGGATGGAAGTGTCAAAGGTTATGTCCCTTACATGATAGTGTGAACAGAATATCCAAGAATTCTTCTATGTACTTCAGCTCATGTCTTTTAAGCTATTCCCCATCCCCAAGTGCTTCAGAGTTCCATTAGTGACATTGCAAGAGTGAAAATATTCAAATTACTCAAATTGGGCCCAAATTATCAAAGCAGAGGTACCGCATTTTACAAATGTGTCTTAAGGATGCTAAGGTTGGGTGTTGCTTCAAATTATGTTACAAACATATTTGCATTTATATCACATCTTCCACAAATGCAAGCTGTTCACTAAATGTGGTCCTTGCTGCCTTGTTAAAAACACAGCAACAGTCATTGCACAGCAAGACAATAATAAGTTTAATGTTATACACATGTGTATCAAAATTCTCACTTGCTGCAGCCAAACAGGTACTTCATTAAAAAACAACTACATCTACTTGGATTTGAGGAATTAAGTTACAGGGAGAGGTTAACCAGGTTGGGACTTCACTCCCTGGACCATAGAAGAATGAGGGGAAATTTGATAGAGGTATACAAAATAAAATAGAGTAAATTTAAATTGTTTTTTTTCCCCTCTGTGGTTAGGTGAGATACAAACCAAAGAACATGGGTTAAGGGTGAAAGGGGAGAAGTTTAGGAGGAACACGGGGGCGGGGTGGGGGGGGGGGGAAATTCCTTCACACCGAGAATGTTGGGAGTGTGGAATGAGCTAAAGAGTTGAATGTGGGTTAATTTTTAAAATTGAAGGAAAATTTGGACAAGTGCATGATGGGGGGATTTGGAGGGATATGGAATGGGTGCAGGCCAGTGGGACTGGGCAGAATAATAATTTGGCACAGACTAGAAGGGCTGAAATGTCTATTTTCTGTGTTGTAAAGTTCCATGGTTCACATAGTATGCATTAAATTAAATTTAAAAAGAGATAATAAATACAAATATTCACAGTTACCACAGTTCAAGAAAAAAAAGTGGTGTTGACCATCCTCTTGTGGCGTCTGGCCAGTGATAATGCCTGGATAATCAGCTTTGATATCATGGTCAAGAGATGAATGTTAACCCCTCTCTTCATGGTGGTAATATCATGGGATCTCTGACATTCACCTGAGGAGGCAGGTCAGGGCCTTGATGCTTCATCTGAAAGTGGGGAATCTCTGATAATACAACATTCTATCTGTGCTGCACTGAGTGAGTTGGTCATGTGCTTAAGAAGAGGGAAGGAATGTGTAAGAGATATGTTGAGCATTTTTTTACTCAGAGCGTGGTAATAGGCTGTCAGGTATGGTGGTGGAAAGTGGAATTTAAGAGGCTGCCAGATAGACACATGGGGGATGGAGGGATATGGATCATGTGCAAGTAGCAGGGTTTTATTTCAATTTAGGCATCATGTTCTGCCTGTTCCTATGCTGTACTTGTAGTGCACGTCGAAAGAACCAAAGACTTGTTGATCCAAACCAAGGCTTTTATTAACTAAAAGACTGGCGCATATCACAAGTAGGTCGACCAGTTCAGAATGACCTGGTCTGGCGAGGAGCAATCCTTTAAGACCTGCCAGTAGGTGTGGCTACACTCTCAGCCAATCACAGTCATCCTACACTACCATCGGTACATATATACATTGGTGATAGAATCTGTACGATCACTGTGCTATGTTCTGCAAATTCAAGCCTTTGCGTTTTCTTATTGCTATATAGAATATGACAGCACAGTAATGGCCCTTCAGCCTTCAATGCTATACTATGTAAGCCTACTCCCTATCTCACATCTATTACGCTCTATTTTTTCTTATATTCAGGTAGTTACCCATCTGCTGCATAGCTCTTGATTTATTGGGCCTGACATTTCTTGGTCTAGAACGTGTTAATTTATAGAAAAGTTTGACTTTACGGAAAAGGATGGCATGGTTAGCATAGCAGCTAGCAACACCAGCAATTGGGTCAGAGGTTCGAATTTTGTGACGTCTGTAAGGAGTTTGTATGTTCTCAGCATGTCTGTGTGGATTTTCCCTGGAGGCTTAGGTTTATTCCCACCATTCGAAACCTATCGGGGGGTTGTAGGTTAATTGGGTGGCACGGACCTGTGGGGTGAAATAGCCTATAACAGTGCTGTATGTCTAAAAGGGGAGGCAGGCCTCTTCAGCCCAGTTAAGCAACCTGCATAGGAGAAGGACACTCCGATATAAAACCTACGACCCAAGGACCTCGCTGCCACGTCCCAGCTTGCTTGGCCACGGCACACGAACCATGGGTGTAAAGGGTGGAGCCAGTACTGCGCACACTGAACTCCACCTAAAAGCTCCTTTGCGCAGGCCCGAGGACATGTCCACGTCCTCCCCCTCAAAAGATGCACACAAACTCAAGCTAGCATGCTGGAACATCAGAACCATGCTAGACAAGGCTGACAGCCACCAACCTGAACGTCGGTCTGTCCTCATCGCACATGAACTCCTCAGACTCGACATAGCCACTCTCAGCGAAGTCCGCCTTGCAGATGTAGGCAGCCTCCAAGAACACGGCACGGGCTACACACTCTACTGGTCTGGCAAGCCTCAGGCTGAATGACGCCTATCTGGTGTTGGCTTCATGGTCAAGAACTTCATTGCCTTCAAACTCGAAAACCTCCCAACAGGCCACTCTGACCGGATCATGTCCATGCGACTCCCCCTTCAAAACAAGCGACACATCACCCTCATCAGTGTCTCTGCTCCAACCCATCAGGCGGAACCAGCAGAAAAGGACAAGTTCTACAGTGATCTGCGCAACCTCATCCAATGCACCCCTACAGCCAACAAGGTTGTCATCCTTGGAGACTTTAACGCTCACGTCGGCAAAGACTCAGAAACCTGGCCAGGAATTCTTGGCAAGCATGGTGTCGGCAAGTGCAATGACAACGGGTGCCTCCTGTTGGAGCTCTGCTCAGAACAGCGGCTTGTCATTACTAACACCCTTTTCCAGCAGAGAGACACCCTGAAGACTACCTGGATGCATCCCCGATCCAAACACTGGCACCTCCTGGACTACGTTCTGGTGCGAGGAAGAGACAAACGAGATGTGCTCCACACCAGGGTCATGCCCAGCGCGGAATGCCACACTGACCACCGGCTTGTTCGCTGCAAGCTCAACCTTCACTTCAAGCCAAACTTCAAGAACAGTGGAGCCCCCAGAAAGAGGTTCAATTTTGGAAACTTGCAGTGAGACGAAGTGAGAGGAAACTTCCAGGCAAACCTCCAAGCAAAGCTCAAGGATGCAAACTGCCTCACGGACACGTCTCCTGAAACCCTCTGGGATCAGCTGAAAACGGCCATACTGCAATCCACTGAAAAGGTACTGGGCTTCTCCTCCAGGAAAAACAAGGACTGGCATGACGAAAACAACCAGGAAATCCAGGATCTGCTGGCAAAGAAGCGAGCTGCCCACCAGGCTCACTTTGCAAAGCCTTCCTGGCCAGAGATAAAAAATGAGCCTTCTGTCTCCGACTAAATTTAATTTTTTTTTTAAAAACCCAAGCCAGGACACTCCACCATTTGAACATTTCCAAACTAATCTAACTTTGAAAAAGAAATTAGTTGGCTCCCGGTTCAACTTTATTGTCATCTGTCCCAAGATATTGTGGGAAAGTTTGTTTTGCATGCAATTCAGCTAATCAACACATACATTGTAGATGGCAAAGCTCAGAATCTTTTCCCGTGGACACGTGTAACCTGCGACCGAAGATTTATTTAAGGTGGGGGGGGGGGACAAGGAAGTTGAAGGGAGATACGTAGGACAAATATTTTATGCAGAGAGTGGTACTTGTAGTGCGCATCGAAAGAACCAAAGACTTGTTGATCCAAACCAAGGCTTTTATTAACTAAAAGACTGGAGCATATCACAAGTAGGTCGACCAGTCCAGAATGACCTGGTCTGGCTAGGAGTGATCCTTTAAGACCTGCTAGTAGGTGTGGCTCCACTCTCAGCCAATCACAGTCATCCTACACTACCATCTGTACATATGTACATATACACATTGGTGATAGAATCTGTACTACCACCGTACTACCGGGGTACCGGGGGTAGTGGTGGAAGCAGATAAAATAGTAGTGTTTTAGAGGCTTCCAGATAGACAGGTGAATATGAGGAGGATTGAGAGATATCTTAACAAGTCCATGCAATAGTGTTTTAACTCATGCTTGGAACAGACTCATGGACTGAAGGGCCTGTTCCTGTGCTGTACTGTTCTTGCACAACAATAACAGAACAGAGTTTAGAGCTACAGAAAGAGAACAGAGCAAAGACAACATTATTTTACTTGTATGGGTTCATTCAGAAGTCTTAGCTACTACTCACATGATGTGGTAAGAAAATGCAAGAAACAATTGTCTAAAAAGCTTTAAAGTACATAAAATGCAGGCAATGGCAGAGATTTTATCATCGCTAAAACCTTGTGCCAATATTTATGCGACTTACACTAAGAAGTGCAGGCAGCTCCACAACTCGGGATCAGTGTCGACAATCTGAAGGCTTACTTTTATCCTTCTTGCTTTACTGACCCAGAAGTCTTTAATTTTATATACTACTGAGAAGTCACATCAGGAAGAGTTCTTGGCAAAGAAATACGAGCAACTAATGGGAAGAGCAGGCAGCAAATGTTGCCCCAAATGAGAATCAATGAGTGTACACAAATGAATATATCAGTACTCAACTTCAAGTTGAACTTTAAATTTACTAAAACATGTACCAAGATGCTGTGATAGAGGTTGTTTTGTGGCCTGATCACTTTGTCCTCTCAGGCATAGTACAGCAAGAATAACACATTTAAAAATTGCAAAGATATTGAGAGAGATTAGTCGATACAGAGCAAAGGCAACATAATTTACATCTCTCTACATTGGAGAGACTGGACACAGACTGGGAGATCCCTTTGTTGAGCTCCTCAGCTCTGTACACAAATGAATATATAGATGCGAATGTTGGGGAAGACCTTGATCAAATAGTTGTTACAAAGGAAGTAGTGATGGAGAAACTAATGGGACTAAAGCCAGACAAATCACCTGGTCCTGATGATATGCATCCAAGGGTTCTGAAGGAAATGGCAGAAGTTATAGTTGATGAATTGGTGGTCATATACCAAATTTCTTTGGATTCTAGGCAGGTCCCAGCAGACTGGAAGACAGCAAATGTAATGCCACTTTTTAAGAAGGGATGTAGGCAAAAGACTGGAAATTATCAGCCAATTAGCTTGATGTCTGTAGTTGGAAAAATGCTTGAAGCTGTCATTAAAGATGAAATAGTGAAACTTTTGGAATGCAAGGGTTCAATCAGGCAGATGCAGCATGGTTTTAGAAAGGGAAGATCTTGTTTGACAAACTTGTTAGAATTCTTTGAGGAAATAATGGGTGCAGTGGATAGAGGGGAACAGGTTGATGCTGTACATTTGGATTTCCAGAAAGCGTTTGATAAAGTGCCGCACAAGAGACTTATCAATAAGTTACAGGAAGTGGAGTCCGGGGAAGTATATTGGCATGGATCGAAAATTGGTTGTATGACAGGAGGCAGAGAGTCGGGTTAAGTGGGAGTTTATCAGGTTGGCAGAGAGTGGTAAGTGGGGTGCCACAGGGGTCGGTGCTAGGCCCACAACTGTTCATTATTTACATTGATGACTTGGGGGGGGGAGGGGGGAACAAAATGTGGTGTAGCCAAGTTTGCGGATGACACCAAATTGAGTGGAAGAGCAAATTGTAATGAGGATGTGGAGAGTCCGCAGAGGGATATAGTTAAGCTGGATGAGTGAGCAAAGTTCTGGCAGATGGAGTACAATGTTAGTAAGTGTGAGGTTATCGACTTTGGCAAGAAAAATAAAAGAGCTGAATATTATTTAAATGGTGAAAAATTACAGCATGCTGTTGTGCAGAGGCATTTGGGAGTGCTTGTGCAGGAATGCAAAAAGTTAGGTTGTAGGTGCAGCAGGTTATTAAGAAGGTAAATGGAATGTTGGCCTTCATCGCTAGAGGAATTGAATTCAGGAGTAGGGAGGTAATTTTGCAACTGTATAAGGTACTGGTGAGACCGGACCTGGAGTACTGTGTCCAGTTCTGGTCTCCATATTTGAGGAAGGATATACTGGCTTTGGAGATGGTGCAGAGGAGGTTTACTAGGTTGATCCTTGGGATGAAGGGGTTGACTTATGATGAAAGATTAAATCGTCTAGGATTGTATTCGCTCGAGTTCAGAAGAATGAGAGGAGATCTAGTAGAAACATATAGGATTATGAAAGGTATGGATAGGATAGATGTAGGAAGGTTTTGTGAGCTGGCCGGGGAAACTAAAATGAAAGGGCACAGTCTCAAGATTCAGAGGAGTAGATTTAGGACAGAGATGAGGAAAAATAGTTTTCCCCAGAGAGTAGTGAATGTTTGGAATTCTCTATCCAGGGAAGTGGTTGAGGCTGCTTCATTAAACATATTTAAAATTCAGTTAGATAAATTTTTACATGATAGAGGAATTAGGGGATATGGGGAGAAGGCAGGTAGGTGGAGTTAGGTCATAAATTAGATCAGCCATGATCTTATTGAATGGCGGAGCAAGCTCAATGGGCCATTTTTGGCCTACTCCTGTTCCTACTTCCTATGTTCCTATATATAGCGTGGATCTCCGAGTGGCCCCTATTTTAATTGTTGATAGGTTTGCCCATGGTTTCATGCACTGCCAGTTTGAGATCACCCGCAAATTGGAGGAGCAACACCTCATCTGGGCACCCTCAAACTGAATGGCTTTAACATCAGTTTCTCTGGCTTTCGTTATGTTCATTTCTTTCCCCCCACCACCCAACTTCTTCTCCCATCGACTTTCCCCACCACTGACTCTCTTCCTTTTCCCGGTCTCCCTTCACTCAGCCAAAAACAATTCTCGACTCTCTTCTTATCATATCCAATTAACACCTTTTGTTGGTCTAGACTCCTTCCCCAGACAGCACTGTCTCTGTTCTGATCTTTCCTGGTTTTATTTTGCTTATTCTTTCTTTATTCATTGAAGATGGGCCCAAATATCGATAATGTACTTTTAGCTGCAAGACCGGCTGAGTTCCTCCAGCATTTCAGTGTACTTTTACTTAATTTCAGAGTCTGCAGACTTTTGTGTTTCACTCAAAAGGTTCATTCAGGAGCCTGATAATAGCAGGAAAGGAACTGTCCTTGAACATGGGAGTATTTGATCTCACACTCATGAATCCTCTATCTGATAGGAGGGGGATGGAGAGAGTGTGGCTGGAGTGGGATGAGCCTTTAAATATGTTAGCTGCTTTTTCAAAGCAGCAGGAAGTGTAGGTATAGTTGATGGAGGGGAGGATTCCATTTATTTATAACAAAATGCCTAGCACAGTCAGAAAGGTTCTTCCACAAGCAGACCAACAGGTTATCTCAAACTTTGCATACGACCATGTAAAGGGCACAATTTACAGAGAATGAGTTTATAATAAAAAGGGTGATCAATTAGCATCAAGCAAGATAGCATTAGAGCACTGCTGTGGGGTTCATTCAGGAGCCTGATCATTGCAGAGAAGAAACAGTCTTTATCCACGTTGGCGTGTGTTTTCACACTCTTAAGCCTTCTTCCACTCTTAAGCCTTCTTCCCGATCTGGGAAGAGAATAATTTCATCATGTGATGTGACTTTCATCTTAGTAACAGGCCCTTAAACGTGCTGCTGTACCAACTATCAACCGTTCTTAGTGGGTAGCACAATGGTATTACAATGTCAGGAATCCAGGTTCTAATCTGGTGCAGTCTGTAAGGAGTTTATACATGCTCTCTGTTATGCGTGTGTTTTCTCTGGGGACTTGCTTCTTCCCATCCTCCTAAAACATACAGGGTTTCTAGGTTAATTGCTGTACTTGGGTGGAGCGAGCTCATGGGCCGGAAAAGCCTCTTACCATGCTGTATCCCTAAATTTAAACAAAATTTTAAAATTTTAAATATTCACATTTTTTTGCATTCTCCTCACATTTCCATCAACTATAGAAGGATATAGAGCCCTTCCAAGGCAGCGGGAGATGTGTATGGAGTCCATGGAGGGGAGGGAAGTTTGTGAGATGTTCTGAGCTCCATTCACCACCTTCTGTGGCTTAAAAGTTCAGATTTATTATCAGAGTACATACATGACATCACGTTACAACTATGAGGTTTTTTTCCTCCTGTCAGCAAGGAAGAATCACCATTTATTGGAAGTGCAAAAGAAGCTTCTGCTGCTCTAGAACAGCGCAGCTCTCGTCCCACTCTGCCATGCACGCAACATGTTGGTTCTTGATGGTGCACCTGTAGACATTCTTGAGGGAAAAGGAAGACGTGCCAAACCTCCTTGGTCTTTTTCGTGACCATTGCATCTATGGGCTTGTCCCAGGTCAGATTGTTGGAGGTATTTATTTCAAACTTGAGGTTCTCTACCCTTTCAACTTCAGCAGCTGGACATAACGAAGATTATGCCCCTCTCCTGAAGTTAGCGATCATCTCCTTCATCTTAATGATGTTAAGAGGTAGATTGCTATCTTGATTACATCTACAAGAGGCGGTGTCTTAAGAAAGCAGCCCCACCACTAGACTTTTCATCTCTTTTCTGTACTCTGACTCATTGTTATTTAGTACCTGGCCCACTATTGAGGTGTCATTAGCAAATGTGAAGGTGGAGTTGGAACAGTATTTAAGTGTACGCTCGTGGGCATAGAGGGAGTGCAGTAGGGGACATATCCTTGAGGAGCGCCACTGTTGAGCATGATCATGGAGGAGACATTGATTGGTATGATGGGCTGAGTCATACTCAAAACCCTCTGCAGTTACTTGCGGCCAATGTGTACAATGGCAATTGGTGTGAAACAAGAATATCTGTAGATGCTGTGTTTGTAGTAAAAACACACAGAATTTTGGAGGAACTCAGCTGGTCTTCCAGTATCTACAAGAGGTAAAGATATATTATCAGTGTTTCAAACCTGAGCCCTTCTTCAAGGAAGAAGCAAAAAGCAAGCAGGTATCTGAACTGGACTGGGGAGAGAAAGAGGGAAGAATGATGGAAGGGGGAGGAGTTGAGGCCAACAGACAAAAGGTGTAAATTGGATTCACCTGCCTGCTTCTTGCTCATCCCTGGAAGAATAGCTCAGGCCTGAAACGTCGGTAATATATTTTTACCTCTTATGGACGGTGCAAGACCAGCAGCAATCCTCCAGCATTTCTGTGTGTTTTTACTACAATGGCTAATTGTACCTATATACATGGTCACATGTGGAAAAACAAGTGGGAACATAAGCAGACAGAGGGAGCGTGAAAGAGAAGGAATGAGAGCATGTGAGCACTTACTTAGTAAGAGAAATGATGGTATCGTCTTTTGACATTTCTGGCTTACCCAGATATTATCACTTCTACTTATAATGTTGCAAGATGGAGCTAAAGAAGGTCTAATGGACAGTTTTCATATGCTGGTAAACATATTTAAAATGCAAGCTCTAAATATGACAGGTACTGACTAACAGTCAATTAAATTTGTTCCCTAATCTCTCTCCCTGCAATTATTCTTCAATGTAAATTATTGTTCAATATAAATCAGATTAAAGTAACAGAGTCCAGGATAGGGTTGCTCTGCAATTGAGTTTTGACTAAATATTCAAAGTTTATGAGGCTTGATTAACGGGATAAATCAGTGAAATATTAAACGTCCTGTCAAATGTAGGTGCAAAAATCAATCTAAGTTGAAAACACTGTATTCATTTAAATCTTTCTCAGGAGAAACATTTGTAGAAGGCATTAGTGAGACCATACATGGTGCAGTTCTGGTTGCCCTGATATAGGTAGGACATCAATGAGTTGAGAGTGAACTGGCTGGAGTTTAGAAGAATGAGGGAGGGATCTCATTGAAACCTAGTGAATTCTGAAAGGACTGGATAGGACCAAGAGGATGCTTCCTATGGTGGGGGACTCTGGGGCAAGGAGGTCAAACTTCAAGACTCAAGTCGTATGTAGTAAACTTCTACAGGTGTACCGTGGAGAACATTCTTGCTGGTTGCATCACTGTCTGGTACAGAGGCGCCAACCCTCAGGACAAGAATAAACTCCAGAGGGTTGTTAATTCAGCCTGCGACATGACAGGCACCAGATTTCATTCCATCGAGGACATCTACAAGAGGCGGTGTTTTAAGAAAGCAGCCCCACCACCCAGGCCATGCCCTCTTCACTCTGTTACCATCAGGAGAAAGGTACAGTAGCCTTCAGACGAGCACTCAACGCAGCTTCTTTCCCTCTGTCATCAGATTCCTGAATGAACAATGAACCACCGATACTGCCTGACTTGGACTTTTTCTTGCTTTAATATATTTGGTAAGGTGGTTTATATAAATGTTAGCTCTATGATGCTTCAAAACAATAAATTTTGTGACTCATCCGTGACAATAAATTCTGATTCTGTTAGTACAGAACATGTAATATTATGCAAAATTGACTTCTGCTGGCCAAAAGGCCAGTGGGGGTAGAGTGTGTGTGGGGGGGTAGAGTGTGTGGAGGGGGGTAGAGTGTGTGGGGGGGGGTAGAGTGTGTGGGGGGGGGGTAGAGTGTGTGGGGGGGGTAGAGTGTGTGGGGGGGGTAGAGTGTGTGGGGGGGGTAGAGTGTGTGGGGGGGGTAGAGTGTGTGGGGGGGGGTAGAGTGTGTGTGTGGGGGGTAGAGAGTGTGTGGGGTAGAGAGTGTGTGGGGGGTAGAGAGTGTGTGTGGGGGTAGAGAGTGTGTGTGGGGGTAGAGAGTGTGTGTGGGGGTAGAGAGTGTGTGTGGGGGTAGAGAGTGTGTGTGGGGGTAGAGAGTGTGTGTGGGGGTAGAGAGTGTGTGTGGGGGTAGAGAGTGTGTGTGGGGGTAGAGAGTGTGTGTGGGGGTAGAGAGTGTGTGTGGGGGTAGAGAGTGTGTGTGGGTGGGTAGAGTGTGTGTGGGGGGTTAGAGTGTGTGTGGGGGGTAGAGTGTGTGTGGGGGGGTAGAGTGTGTGTGGGGGGGTAGAGTGTGTGTGGGGGGGGTAGAGTGTGTGTGGGGGGGGTAGAGTGTGTGTGGGGGGGGTAGAGTGTGTGTGGGGGGGGTAGAGTGTGTGTGGGGGGGGTAGAGTGTGTGTGGGGGGGGTAGAGTGTGTGTGGGGGGGTAGAGTGTGTGTGGGGGGCAGAGTGTGTGTGGGGGGCAGAGTGTGTGTGGGGGGCAGAGTGTGTGTGGGGGGGTAGAGTGTGTGTGGGGGGGGTAGAGTGTGTGTGTGGGGATAGAGTGTGTGTGTGGGGGGTAGAGTGTGTGTGTGGGGGGTAGAGTGTGTGTGTGGGGGGTAGAGTGTGTGTGTGGGGGGTAGAGTGTGTGTCTCTTATAGTATGAGAGAAAAAGAAGCAGAAGAGAGTCCCTTCAGTCACTGAGTGTCCGTGGATTTGCCTGCAGTGCTCCTGCAGCCTCTGGAGCCACACAGACCCACACTGAGTTCTATCAGTTGGCAACCTGAGCTCCAATTCCAAAGCTCTGATACAATCAGGAAACCTTCAGTGCTCAAGACCCTTTAGGACTCCTTCTTGCCTTCAGCACTCACTTAAATCCCAGCTCAAATACCTGGTTCCGATGAGCAGCATGTTCCAGCAGCCTGCAGCCCGTGCAGGACCCCCAACCGCAAGTCGCCCACAGCCCTGACCCTCAGCTGTGGTGACCATCCTGTAGGGGACAGTCTTCTCTGCTTTACCTTCTTAGGGTCGGGGGCAGGGAGGGGTATTCTCCTCGTTTCCAGTGCCCTGCGATGCACCACCAATTACTTCAAAGACAAGGTTAAAGAGAAACTGATAGGCTTTTACTGACAACAGATTGGAGCCACATCCATGTTGGTCGGCTGTCCTGGACTGAGGAGGGAGCTGTGGCACAGTCGCCTTTATTCAGGAGTCTGTGGGAGGAGCCTCACAAACAATCAGCAAGGAGTGTGTCCTAACACAGCAAACATATATACCGTGGTTTACCACAACCCTCCTCCAGTTCACTGCTCCCCTGGAATCTGCATCCTCTCGTGGCTGCTACGCAACACCGCTTCAGAATACAAAAAAGTTCTTTTCGAACAGAGAAGGAATTTCTATACCCAGGGAGTTGTGAATCTGTGAAACTCATTGCCACAGACAGCTGTGTAAGCCAAGTCATTAGAAGGAAGTGGATAGGTTCTTGATTGGGAAGGGAATCGAGGGTTAAGGGGGTGGCACAGTTAGCGCAGCAGTTAGTGCAATGCTGTTGCATCGCCTACGACCAGGATTTGAATTCAGTGCTGTCTGTAAGGAGTTTGTATGCTCTCCCAATGTATGCATGGATTTCCGGTGGGTGCTCCAGATTCCTCCATAGTTCTAAAATGTACCGGGGTATAAGTCAACCAGCTGTAACTGGGCAGCATGAGCCTTTTACCATGCTGCATGTATACCTAAATTTAAAAATTTAAAGGCTAGAGAATGGGGTTGAAAACTATAGGAAATTAGCCATGATGGAATGGCAGGGCAAACTCGATGGGCTTGTCCACTCCCACATGGTATGGTCCAAGTTGGAAAGGGTGCAGAGCAGATCCACCAGGATATTGTTGGGTTTGAGTTATCGGGAGAGGGTGAATAGGCAGGTGTAATGGAAGATTTAAACCATGTTTCTTACTTTTGCAGCGTTGGCTTCTGCAAGGCTGAGAACCTGCTTGTTGCATATGAATTAGTAGACATAATCTAAATTTACACTATGGGGCCCAGGGATGCATATGAATCAGTAGACATTATCCAACTTCCACCATGAGGCCCAGAGATGCAGTTGACAGTTGCCTTTCTTACTTTTGCAGACTGTCAGGAGACCTTGAAGATAATTAAATAATTTGTTCAAAAAGATAAGATCTGAAGTAAACAGCTTTTGGGTAATATAAGCCATGGTCCCACTGCTGAAGTTTGAGACTCTCCAAGAGGTGGCAGGCAACATCTCTCAGCAAGAAGAAGAACTTCAAGAGTCCAGCTAACGTCCCGGTCGAGGGAGGGGGAGAAGCTGCTACCGGCGCCTCGACAACCTACTACAAGTGTGCAGTCGTTGCCTCGCTTCGGCAGTTGGGACCGGTCCAGGTGTTGATAAGTATAATTGGGAAGGGCTTGCATATTGTAATGTGAATTCAGATTTAAATTTAGTAATAAAGCCTTGTATAAACTGAACTGCTCTCGGTGCGTGTGTCTTATTTTCTTTCGGCAGGTCAAACACTGTGACCAATCTAAAATGATCAAAATGAGAGGTATACATTTACCCAAGACAGCAGGGACTTCATTCCCTCAAACAAAGGCGGCTGAGAAGTCTTTTTTTTCCTCCATGGTTGATGATTCTGAAACTCGAAAACAGATTAATGTGAGAAGAACCCAAGGGGAAATATTTTTCTCTCAGTGAGTGGTCTATATCTGGAATGAGCTACCAGAAGAAACTACAGAAGAGAGTAAAATTTCAATATTCAGAAGACATTTGGACACATTTATGGATAGGGTTTAGAACAATATGGACTAAGTGAAGGCAAATGGGATGAGCCCAGAATGCCAACTTGCTTGGCATGGACAGATTGGGCTGTAGGGCCCGTTTCCTGCTGCATGGCTCCTTGACTCTTTGTGGCGATTGAAATTTTTCAGCTAACCTGAGTTTCCCTTGAGAAATTAGTTGTGGAGGACTAAGGAATACATTTAAATTGCACTTCATGCAATGGCCAGTGGCACTTCCCACAGATGCATGTAGACACAGAAGAGACAGCAGATGTTGGAACTTGAAACTCTTTTAAAAATATTTTTATTAATATTTAAAGTATAAACAATTGAACACAATACAATTATGTAAAGTACAACCTAATATGAACTGTGTGAAGCAGAGGTGCCTTCACAGATTTCACTCGAGACAAAAATTGAGAACAAAGAACACTTATTTTACAACAGTGCAAAGTTGGGTCCTTACCCTGGGAATGCACACATACTGGGGCTTACCCATCTTTTTATCCATTTTATTTCAGTACAGAGGTACCTCCCCCTTAACATTCTTCTGCCTCCTGGATTGGTTTAGCATTAGGTAATTCTGCCTACGTGCAGTTTATGTGCCTTTCTGTAAACTTGTTTACCATGAAGTGTCATGTCTTTGTTCTTAAATCTCAACCCCCAGAACTTGCTAAATCTATCTACTTGCTATAAGACCCCTATTCTATTAAACTTGCTTAACCCTTCCTCACATTCCATTCTTACTCCACCCTTATTTAACCCATCCTAATTCATTCCTATTTAGCACTTGCTTGACTTCCGTATTCCATTATCCCTTCACCCCATCCTAATTCATTCTTATTTAGCACTTACTTGACTTCCCATATTCCATTATCCCTTCACCCCATCCTAATTCATTCTTATTTAGCACTTAATTGACTTCCCGTATTCCATTATCCCTTCACCCATCCAAATTCATTCCTATTTAGCACTTACTTAACTTCCCATATTCCATTGTCTCTCACATGAACACAATTAAAATCAACTCAAATGAGAATTAAATAGGAAAGAAAGAGAAGATGAACTTAAATTCTTCAAGAAATTTATAAAAAAAATTATAAAAGGTTTAAAATTCTTTTCTTCTATAATAACTTTATCACTGTTTAGATTATTTGCAGATGAAGAAAACAATTATCTATATTATCAAAATCAAAAGAAAGGAAAAAAACCCAAACAAAAATCTGAAACTCAACATTCTTGAGGAAGGATCAAGCAGTATCAGTGGACAAAACGAATGGTCAACAGTGTGGGATGGAACCCTTCATTCGGACTGAGAATGTGCAGGAAAGGGTACAGCTAGTATAATGAGGTCAGGGAAGAGGGTAGGACTGGGGTCAATGGGGGGGGGGAAAATCGATGAATTAAGGTGAAGTTTTCCCACACCCGCCCCTCTCCCACTCAACTGGCTCTATCCATAATCTTTCACCTCACCTGGTCCAATAATCACCCACTGGCCCCAATCCTATCATTCCCACCCTGACCTATCTCCTCCACACTCTCAGTTCTGATGAAGGGCTCCATTCTTTTTCTTCTCTCTGACGCTGTATGACCCGCTGAGTTCCTCCAGCACATGGTGCTTAGCGAATATTTTAAGTGTGGACACTGCTAAATGGGGAAGTACAACAGGTAATTGTACATCACAAGCACCTGCCGATTGCTCAATGATTAAGGCAGATGGTTTCACAGAAAATCAGCTCTGGTCAATGCCCTGAATTTTAGATGCAGGGCACAACATGCTATTGTGATAGAATGGCACAGCTATTCTCAACCATTTTTTTTTGGCAATAGTCCCCTTGGACAATGCTCAAAATTAATGGCCACCCTTCTCTGTGAAGCCATCAAGCTTAGTTCCCCCCCCCCCCCCTTATACTTCTCTCCTACCACCTACATTAAAAAAAAACATGATTTCAGTCTTTAGCCTCCTTAAATGTGCTGAGGCCGCCATGGGGATCATATGGTCCGCACTGAGAATGGCTAGATAGCACTTTGGTTACTGAAGACTGTATGACTGACAGTGGATGAGAGGCAATATTTGCCAAATCATTGGGTACAACTCGCACTCGCTTCCAAATAATAGAAAAAAAAACATCCATTGCATTATTTATTGATTATACACACACCCACAGACCCCCACCTCTACCCCCCCTCTACCCCCCCCTCTACCCCCCCCTCTACCCCCCCCTCTACCCCCCCTCTACCCCCCCTCTACCCCCCCCTCTACCCCCCCCTCTACCCCCCCCTCTGCGCGCGTGCACACACACACATATAATATATATATGATAAAAGTGGGACTACAGGTGTGGAAATCTGGAGCAAAAATCAATGTGATGGAGGAACTCAATGGTTCGAGCAGTATTGGTTGGAGAAAAAGGATGGTTGATGCTTTGGGAGAGAATCTGTCACCAAACTAGTGGAAGGATAACAGTAAGATTGAAAGAGCGCAGAGTAAGGTTAACTAGGATGCTGCTGAGTGTTCAATGTTGAGTTACAGGGAAAGATTAAACCGGTTAGGTCTTTATTCCTTGGTGCGTAGAAGAATGAGGGGAGATATGATAGAGTTTACAACATTATGAGGGGTATAGACAGAATAAATGTGAATACACTGTTTCCACAGATTAGGAGAGATAAATATGAGGGTACATTTAGGGTCAAGGGAGAAAGGTTTAGGGGGACCATTAGGGAGAATTTCTTCACTCAGACAGTGGAAGGAGTGTGGAATGGCTCACTCTTAAATGAGGGCTCACTCTTAAATTTTAGGAATAAATTAGATAGCTACATGGAAGGGAAGGGTCTGGAGGGTTATGGAATGGGTGCAGGTCAGTGGACTAGTGGAATGATGTTTCGGCACAGACTAGAAGGGCTGAATGGCCAGTTTTCTGTGCTGTAGTTTTCAATCTTCTTCAGCATGATGCTGAACCAAGCCATGAAAGACCCCAACAATGAAGACGCTGTTTACATCCGGTACCGCACGGATGGCAGTCTCTTCAATCTGAGGCGCCTGCAAGCTCACACCAAGACACAAGAGAAACTTGTCCGTGAACTACTCTTTGCAGACGATGCCGCTTTAGTTGCCCATTCAGAGCCAGCTCTTCAGCGATTGACGTCCTGCTTTGCGGAAACTGCCAAAATGTTTGGCCTGGAAGTCAGCCTGAAGAAAACTGAGGTCCTCCATCAGCCAGCTCCCCACCATGACTACCAGCCCCCCCACATCTCCATCGGGCACACAAAACTCAAAACGGTCAACCAGTTTACCTATCTCGGCAGCACCATTTCATCAGATACAAGGATCGACAATGAGATAGACAACAGACTCGCCAAGGCAAATAGCGCCTTTGGAAGACTACACAAAAGAGTCTGGAAAAACAACCAACTGAAAAACCTCACAAAGATAAGCGTATACAGAGCCGTTGTCATACCCACACTCCTGTTCGGCTCCGAATCATGGGTCCTCTACCGGCACCACCTACGGCTCCTAGAACGCTTCCACCAGCGTTGTCTCCGCTCCATCCTCAACATCCATTGGAGCGCTTACATCCCTAATGTCGAAGTACTCGAGATGGCAGAGGTCAACAGCATCGAGTCCACGCTGCTGAAGATCCAGCTGCGCTGGATGGGTCACGTCTCCAGAATGGAGGACCATCGCCTTCCAAGATCGTGTTATATGGCGAGCTCTCCACTGGCCACCGTGACAGAGGTGCACCAAAGAAAAGGTACAAGGACTGCCTAAAGAAATCTCTTGGTGCCTGCCACATTGACCACCGCCAGTGGGCTGATAACGCCTCAAACCGTGCATCTTGGCGCCTCACAGTTTGGCGGCAGCAACCTCCTTTGAAGAAGACCGCAGAGCCCACCTCACTGACAAAAGGCAAAGAGGAAAAACCCAACACCCAACCCCAACCAACCAATTTTCCCCTGCAACCGCTGCAATCGTGTCTGCCTGTCCCGCATTGGACTTGTCAGCCACAAACGAGCCTGCAGCTGACGTGGACTTTTTACCCCCTCCATAAATCTTCGTCCGCGAAGCCAAGCCAAATAAAAAAAAAGAAAGAAAAGAAGAGTTTTCTATGGTTCTAAGGTCTAAGATGTTGGATCTCTTAAGGATGCCTCACAGGTTCATAGAGTAGTTAATAAGACTTATGGTATGCTGGTCTTCATTAGTCAGGGATCAAGTTCAAGAGTCATGCGGTAATGTTGCAAGTCTACTAATCTATGGTTAGACCACACTTGGAATATTGTGTTCACTTCTGGTCACCTCATTACAGGAAGGATGTGGAAGCTTTGGAGAGATTATAGAGGAGTTTTACCAGGATGTTGCCTGGATTGGAAAATGTGTCTTATAAGGCAAGATTAACAGAGCCAAGAAGGATGACAGGTAACTTTTTTTTAAAGAGGTTAACAAAATTATGAGAGGCATAGACAGGGAAAAAAGCCTGGGTGAGAATAGCAAACACCAGAGGATATCTGTACAAGGTGAGGGGAGGAAGGTTTAGGAGAGATATCAGGGTTTTTAAAAAAAAAAATACACAAAGAGTTGTGGGTGCCTGCAAATGCATTGCAAGGGATGATGGTGGAGGTTGGTACAATAAGGACATTTAAAAGACTCTTACACAGGCACATGGATACAAGGACAATAGAAGGTTTTAGGTGTGAAGTAGGGAAGGTTTTGTTTGATGAGTAGATTTGTATAGGTCAGCACAATATTGTGGGCTGAAGGGTCTGTACTATGCTGTAAAGTTCTATATTCTAAGGGGTTTTCATGTTTACGTCCTTGGAGTGGGAAGTTAACTTCAGGATTAAGAATATGGCCAAGCTAACATAAGGCTTTTATGGCAGAGAGAGCCTTTCTGAACCTGCTGCCTGTCTATTTGGTGAAGGTATTTTAAATGTTATACGACCATCTTCCATTCATGTTTAAGTTGAAACATTACCTTGTAAGAGTAAGGGAGTATAGGTGTGTTTTACTGCAATGATTATAGACCCCATGTGCAACAGCATTAAGAATATTATGTACACTTTTGGCCTCCATATCTGAGAAAGGATATGTTTGTCATAGAAGGAATGCAAAAAAAGGTTCTGATGACCAGGACTGAAAGGTTCAACACATGTTGTGAATTGGCCCATGTTCTCTGAAGTTCAGAAGAGGTCATCTCACTGAAAAATTCCCAAATTCCAAACAGGTTTTAACAGAGTGGGTGCAGAGAAAGTGTGACCTTGCCCGGAGAGTGCAGATCAGGGCTGCAGTGTCACACTAAGGGATAGATCATGCCATGTTGACATGGAGAGAAAGCTCTTCACTCAGAAGGCTTGAAATTTTTGAATTCTTTATTCTCAAGGGAAAACAAAGGTCTTTCAAAAACAAGGATGAACAGATTTCTGGATATTAAGAGAATATCAAAATTTGGGTTAAAAACAAGCTGCCGGAGGGAACAAGAAGGTCAGGCAGAGAACCAACATGAGAGGCAGCATCTGGGATAGTCAAGGCAGAGGGATAATTGAGGTTTCAGAATGAGATTCTGTATCAGAATCACATTGCACTACATTGGTGGTCCAAAGTCACATGAGAGCAGACCAGCTAATGATGACAGATCTCCTTTCCAGTGGAGCAATAGTGGGCTGAGAAGCTCGAGAGACTCAGTTAGGCCGGGCATCATCCATGGAAAGAAATGATCAGCCAATGTTTCGAATCGGGGCCTGTTATCAACATGAGTGTGTGGGAATCAAGGAGTAGGAGGGAGGAATGGGCAAAGTGTGAATGAAGTGGAAGGGAGCTGAGAGATACAGAGACCATGAGAGCAGGGGGTGAGGGAACAGAGCAGAGTAAAATGGTATGTGTGCAATGTTGTGTCCAATGTGCTCACAGTGAGTAGGTGATCAGAGTAAGTATGTGTGTGCGCACACACACACAAATCTCTGTATTGGAACCCGGTTTCCTTGCTATTGGAAAAAAGGACCCCCCGTCCTTTGGTAAGGTCCCAGTTTGCAAGGAGCATCCAACATCAAAGGAAATCACAGACCGACACCTTCCACTCCTCACCCTCGGCTCCAAGGAACTGCCTTAGAAAATAAGAGTCCTCAGCATTGTTAGAACAACAGGCCCAAACTTCAGGGGCAGAGTGTGGGAGGCAGTAGTTAAAAATCACTAGCAGGAAATTATTTTGTAATAAACATCAAAATCTGTACGGCAAGCCCTGCGTTATTGCTGGGAAACAATCCAAAGGGATCTATTGAGATTACAAATATTCTAAAGTTGACATCCAAGTCACTCTGTCTGCCAGTAATTGTTCTTTGTTGTATAATAAATATCACTGAGGTATTATGTAAAAAAAAGCAATGGATAGACTTCAGAAACATGCTCTGCATAAATCCTGTATAAATCACAGAATAAGAGCAAAGTTTGATTGATGTTATGAAACAATCAAACTGCACGTAATGAATGATTAAAGTGCAAAGCTGCAAACCTGCAGATTATATATACAAGAAATAATAGCTGCCTGAACAATGTGACAGGTGGCTGCAAACAATCCGAGAACACATGCAGTTTGTTAAACCCTTCAATTATATTAGCTTTCAAGTCAGTTTAAATTATACATCTCGGCAGGAGCCGCTTCAGAGTCGGTTTGGTCTGCTGTGTAACTTTCTACCACAATGCAATGCTACAATTCAATTCTTTTGAATATCAGGACTCAATGTTCCAAATGGTAATGATATCAGTCCCATTACTACCACAACATTGCTGTGCAACAGTCTTTCAAACAAATTATGTAATCAGCTATTTGTTGGCATAATCTCTTTGCTTTCCACATTTAGCTCTGCTATACAATAGCACCTGTCATGATTCTCTTTAATAGAACAGTTATATAACATTGCCAGGTGTCTCATTTACTAATTGCTTTTTAGTTAGATAATTGACTCAAGTGTAGTTCCCCCTCGGACTCCATTTTCAAAAACCTTTCCAAGACCCATGCATCATTTGCTTCTTTACTGCAGACATCAAAAACACAGACCAAGTTTAGGAAAGGAAAATAATTAAGAATTGCTTTCAAGCTTTGCTGCTGGTTCAAACCCTGACATCTATCATATGTAACAAATGAAAACATTTAGGTGAACAGGTCAGAACTCAATATATTCTCCTCCTGGACACAGAGGATCCTTTCTCTCAACTCAAGCCTTCTTCCTCTTCTTGATTTAACACGATTCCCCACCCTCTCCCTCCATTGAAGGCCTTTTCTTACCTCAAGCTTTCCTCCTCCTCTTGGATCAAAGATTCCCCCACCCCCAGTGAGGATTCCTTCTCCACCTTGCTTGCTTCCTCCTCTTGGATCAACAAAGATTCCCCCCACTCCAACCCCCAGTGAGGATCCCTTCTCCTACCTCAATCCTTCTTCCTTCCTCCACTTGGATCAACAACGATTCTCCAATCCCAGAGAACCAGCCCTACTCCAGTATTAACCCTTCTTCCTCTTCTTGAACACCTGTTCTGCCCTTCTGCCCACTTTAGAACATTTCCAATTGTAGCCAAGACATCAACAAGAGAAAAGCTTGTTTCTGTAGTCAGGTGACAATAAACTTTAAATGCTTACAGCTGTTTAAGCTAATTAAGCAGGCAAGGAGCATAATCATCACAGTCTGAATGTCTAACAATGATTACGCTACTCAATGAAGCTTTATGCTGCTTAGGTAAAATTAAGTCACACTCTGGCCTTATTTTTTTAAAATCTTATTGCCAGGGTCAGGGTGTCTAAAACAAGAGGGCATAGATCTAAGGTGAAGGGAAAAATTTAAAGGTGATCCAAGGGGAAGATTTGTCAGAGGGTGCAATAAAAAAGTGCTACAGGCTGGTACAGTTACAATGTCTATAAGACACAGACAGATTTAATGATTGACTTTAGAGGGATTTTGGCCAAATGCAGAATAGTTTAAGTAAGTAGCATGCAGGAGTTGGGCTGAAGGACCTGTTCTACGCTGTATGATTCTATTAGTAGATTTTATCATGGCTTTGTAGCGGCGGCTACACTGCTCCCGCAATAAACACACGCAACCAGATGGGTTGAGCTCGGTGAGGAGACTAGCTTATTGCAGGCTGCTGGGCTAAAGCCACAGACCTGGCTGAGAACCGCGCTAGAGGGCGCTGATGTCACATGGTCCCCCAACGCGGATTTCTCACTTTCATCTGTGGACCTAATTTGACTGTAAAAATCAAGTTCCCAGTGACACAAAAGGATAGTTGTTCCTGCACATCACGAAAACAAAATTCTACTTCTTTCTGCTCTGGTAAAAGGATATTTTTAGATCAATGCCAATGATCAGAACATACAATTCCAGATAACACCAGGTCTTTTTACATATAGAGCAGAAAATAATGACCAGGAGTGAATCTGAAACTTTTAATACAAATGACATCAATTTGGGGAAAGTTTATTATCTGAGGGAGAGAACACATTAGATAAGGAAAACTAAATTGAAACATCAATGTGAATAATTCTATGAAAACATAGTTCTTAAGTTAGTGTGCCTGGTACTTCCTGCATTAATGAGGCATTGTCTCTGAGGACCACAAGATTGGCCCTCACTGGTCTGAATGATGCATCTCCAGCAATTATACTCTGAGTAAGACAGACCAGCGAAGGGCTCCAAGGTGAAGAACTCAAAGGCAGCAGGCTATTGGAGACTCGAGGCGAGAAAAACCCCCATGCAAGCTGTGGACTGCTGATGCAGCAGTCAAGGGATTCTCACCAGGCTGCAGGCTGGGTTAAGGGTATCAGAACAGAGTTTGGAGAGGATGCTAGTCATGTCAGAGGTTTGGATATGGTTCCTGATGGTTTGGACTAAAGGCTGTGCGGCTACAGAGGCTGCAGGAGAGTTGGATGTGAATATATAGACATTCGGTGACTCTGGGGGGGGGGGGGGGGGAGACTCTCTTTTGCTTTTTTTTCTGACCATAAGGAGCACTGGGCAATTTCTGCTAATAGTGAATCTTTCCCAGCCTTATGGGAGACTAAAGGAAATTTTGTGTAATATACATTTTCTGTTTTATTACAGGACAGAAAATGAATCTTAAAAGAATGCTGCCACATCAAGAATGGGACAATGTCACACCTGGTGATGCGATTGAAGATAATGGATTTGAAATATTAACTCTTTCTTTCTCCACAGATGCAGCCTAACCTGCTGAGAATTTACAGTATTTTCATATTTTATTTCAAATTTCCATATTTGCTTTTGAACATCTCTCCCATGAAAGGGACAGTCAAACTATTCACTATTTTCCTTATGGAAGTATTTACTTTAAATAAAAACAAGGATTTAAAAAAAAAAGACCACAAACCACAGATTAAAGAGTTTTATTTAACAGTATGGTTGTGTTAACTGTAATCATCACAAACATTTAATTTTAATTGCACTTCCAAATCTTTGTTGATTTAAATATTTGCTTCACGAGTATATCCATTAAAATACAAACCAAAAACATAGTTCAGAACATGGGACAAGTCACCAAGACAACAGTGGGCATAACAACACTCAACAACATCTTTAGTTCCACAGGAATAGTTCTACATTTATTAATTAAACTACTATAATGTTGAAGAAACATTGAACTTTCAAGATGCAGTGGCTCTTTTGCTTCCTGCTTGTCATTGAGATTATAAGGAACATTAGGAAATGGAAGAGGCTATTCAGCCCCTCGAGGCTCATCCATCATTCAATGAGAGATCATGGTTGCCCTGTACCTCATTCAATCAGCCCACCTTTGTTCCATTTCCACTGATATTAACACCCAACATGAATCTACTGGCCAAAACCTTGCTAAAAAAATTATTCTATTGGGATCCACAGTCTGTTGGGACAGAGATCGGAAAACCAATTTGAGATGAAAGGCAAAAGATACAGAGAAGATGTGAAGGGAAACATTCTTGTAAGATGCAAGGAGAGGTGACGTTCTGAAAATCAAGGTGGTGGGAACAGGAACAACTGGGCTTTCAAATGGAAAATGGATGTTCATTTGATTGAGAATAATTCAAAGGCAATGGGGAAAGTGAGGCTGAAATGGGCCAAACGGCCCGTTTCCCTACACGATGGTTCGATGAAGTTGAAGCTCCCTTGAATGGGAAGTTACTGAAACACGTTAAAAAAATATTACCCATACAGACAACCATCACATATTTATCCCTTGACCTTTCTAACCCACTCTCCTTTCAGACACTTTAATAACTCACCTCCCTGACCTGCTTTATCCTTTGCTGCAATATAGTCTTATTAGTGGTAAGCTTGGTTTGATATGCTAGAAACCACCAAGAATGACAAACCATGTTAAAGGTGGCATTTCAAAACTAGACAATATGAATATGGTTAACTGGTGAAACTCAATACCAGAACTAGACATTAACTAGTGAAAGGCTCAAAATCTACATTACTTGGAATGATCTTTGTAGAATGTGGATAGAAGAAATAACTTGCATCACTCAACCAACTGATCATCTTGAGGCTAAAAGCCTGAATCCTCACAAAATATGGCAGATCCATTAAAATGATCAAAAGGGAATATACAAACTAATTCTTCTGGGGTCATAATATAGAATGAAGAGGTGGCCTCTTCATGGAAAGTGGATTAGAAATCAGGAACTCTCTCAAAATGCTTGGGGTGTGTGGTGGGGGGTTCGTCAACCAAAGGTTACAAAAATATTAATTGATTTTGTTAGGCAATGCTGTCAAGGACTATGGAACCAAGGTGGAGCCAATTACAGTTCAATCACAAATCTAAATGAATGATAACTTACAGGTCATGGTGCCAAATGTTCCATTCCTGTCCCTATAATATGGGATAATGTACCTCTTCATTTACTTAGGAAGGACCAAACAGCTTCCATCATTTTCTTTTAAATTTAGAAATCCATGTCACTTTGTGCTAAATTTGATCAATTTTCTCACATTCATTGGTGGACCTAATTTTGCCCAGTTTATCTTTCGTAGTTTTCATTGTAAGTATGGAGTTCCACATGACCCAAAAGCATAATTGTTCCTGAATGTCACGAGAACAAAATTCTACTCGTTTCTGCTTTGGTAAAAGGATATTTTAAGATCGACATCCATCATCAGAATGTCCAGTTCCAGATTACGCAAGCCCATTTTTTTTTTAATGATACAGAACAGAATATAATGATGAGGAGTGAATCTGAAACTTTCATCCTCTTTTAATGCAAACCACATCAATTTGGGGAAAGTTAGCTATTTGAGGGAGAGAAAACATTAGACAAGGAAGATTAAACTGAAACATCAACGTGAATAATTTTAGTAAAACACAGATTGATGAGGCACGTTGTTTAATTGAAATTATACAGTAATTTGCTCTTGCCAACCGGTGAAGCTGTCACCTCAAAAACTGGAAGCAATAAAGATTGGGATGGAGACCATATATTTTGTTCTGGATGTTTTCATTGTCTCTCAATGCTTACATTCTCAAACTGAGTATTGCCAGAATGCAGGGCATGCGTACAATCTCTGGGGTTTGACCCCAAAAGCAGTCTGCAACCCAACTCTTGCATAATCCGAACAAGCCAGCATCAAAGGGTTGGTCTTTGCCTCTTTGATCACCCCCAAGTTAACTTCACAGCACATCAAAGTAGTTACCGGTATATTGAAGCTATTTGTTACATTCAAGCATGAAAGATTTTAGGGTCTGTTGTAATTCACCAAACATAATAAAGTTTCACTACATGTCGGAGATGGAATTATTAAGGCTAGAGGCATTAACTATCAAGGTCTTTTTTTGGCAAAAAAAATTTCTTAATTGCATACAACATCCAATTTATAATTATGATTTTGATGCAGCATTTTTAAAACCACAGATACCAAACTTTACACTATATAATCAGAATGTATATTAAAATGTGGAATTTTGCTACCTACTTCAGTGTTTTAAGCCCAAGTTTTTCCTTGAGATCCTTGACAAAAATAGTGCTTATATCATTGGATCAGGCAGGCTAAATTATTTCACACATCAAATGCACACTACACAGACTGCAGCAAAATAATAATAATAATAAATAAATATGTTTCACTTTGGCTTTATGAGAAGACATGGGAAGGAAGGTCCTCTTCCTCAGATACTGAGTTAAACTGAATGTTACTGATAATATAATGGGAATCCACAGTTTGAGAAGATGCAAACATCTCTTCAAGTAGGAAAAAAAGCAAGTACAGTAAAATCCCTGTCATCCAGAATTCAAGCAACCAGCAAGATAAAAAATTGTGGAAAATAAATAGGTACAAAATATGAAAATTTAAAATTACCAGTTATTTTGCCAATCATGCAACACGCAATCTCAAGCACCTGGCAAATTCACCAATCCCCACAGATGCCAGATACCAGGGGTTTTACTGTATTCCCAATACAGATGGTCTGCTTTTACACAGACTGATCTTGGGCAAAATGTTTATGTAAAACAGTCTGCTTATTCTGACCAATAATGACACTTAGCATTATGTATTAACTGGGGGAAATTGTCGAGGGGGGGGGGTTGGAGCGTTTGGAGCAAGAGTCCTCTGATCTCACTGAGTCTCCATGGTGTCTTTTTGCACTGGGGTAGAAAGGAATTAGAAGGATTTGGCTCACCGAACTAGTGAGAAAAATCACCCAGTTACTTGGTACGTGAGGAGGACTCACAGAAAGTAGAAAGGCAAGACAAGTAGAGGGGTTGGAGTTTGGCCTTGCATTCAAAACAAGTGTAACAAGGAAACCTTATTCGTGGTAGCCAGGTGCAGGTTTTAAATTCATTCAATGTGAAAGTTTACATGCAAATGTGTGCCTCACAGTGTATCATATTCCAGATATTAATATTACATTTCCCTCTTCATGTCCTTTATGATTAATCAAGTCATTTCAAACAATACAATAGGTTGCATATCACTCAAAATTGAATTCTGAAAAGATAAGAAAGCATAAAGATTAAAAAAATTGTTGAACCATAAATATACATATGACTTAACAAAAATATATACTCTCAAAATAAGATATTATTGGGATTCAGGCTGTAAAATGAGTCACAGAAAGTACTGAGATTTCAGTACTAGATTATATTACCAGTAACACTTCACAGTGGCCTGATAGCACATCCTTCACAACATGGATCGTTTCATGGACTGTTTCAGTAAGACATGACCGGAGGAGGATTTCAATTTTGCAGTGGCAATGAGGGTTATTGCCAGCCTGTAGGCAGGGACCAACACCCAAGCCGGTCAGAGAGTCACCGCGGACAGTTACGAGACATGAATAACAACACACGTCGAATGCCATTCAAGCGGTCTTGAAGCGAGGTCATTGCGAGGAATGGAAGCTGAGCCCGGTTTTCCAGGGGCAGCACTGCCAGGAGCCACCAACACCAGCCTGGGCCATCAGGAGTAGCCTGGAAGCAAAATAAAGCGCTCAGTCATATTAGAGACTGGTGAGGCCCCACTGGGATGGTGTTCAGCTTTGGTCACTGTACCACAGGAATGACTTAATCAAGCTGAAGACAATGCAGGAAAGGTTTACAATGGGGGGGGGGGGGGGGTGCGTGCATGGAGAAAGAGGTTTAACTGGAACCTGAGAGGTGATTTTAGCCATTACACAGAGGGTGGTAATGTGTGGAATGGCCTGCCTGAGAAGTGGTTTAGGCATGTACTTTTGCAACTTTCAGTTACATTTGGATAGATACATGGATAGGGTAGGTATAGATGAATATGGGCCAAATACAGGCAGGTGAGACAAGTGTAGGTGGGACAATTTGGCTGGTGTGGGCAAGTTGAGCCGAAGTGCTGTTTTCATGCTTAATTATGATAGCACAAACTTCAAAACCCAACATTCCCCAATATTCAACAGTCTTCAGATTGATAACCCATTTTGGTTGAGTAACAGGTTACAAGGAGTTAGAATATAGGATAGAGATCGAGAATCTAGTTGGGCTGGTACCAGAACAACATTCTTGATGTCAGTGTCAGCAGGACCAAGGAGTTGATTGTGGACTTAGGAAGAGCAGGATGATGGACCACACACACGTCTTCATTGATAGGATGGATGTAGAGAAGATTAATACCTTAAAATTCCTGGGCATCCACATATAGCAGTGCTTCTCCTGGAGTCAGCACATGGAGGAAAACATGAAGTCCCACTAACACCTCTACTTTCTAAAGCATCTGAGGAGATGTGACATGTCATTGAATACTTTTATCAAATTTCCAGGTGTACAGCGGAAAGTATACTGACTGGTTATGTTACGGTCTGGTTGGGAAACGTGAATGCCTAGGAATGGAGAATGCTGCAGAAAGTTAATCATGGATACCAACATGGTGGGCTTCAATCTAGCCCAGTTCATCGTGGATACCCACACAGCCATGTTTAGCATGGGTGCCAACCTAGCTGTTCACTATGGGCACCAACCTAGCCAAGTTCAGACTGGGCGCCAACCTAGCCAATTAAATATATTTAAGTGAGGGCCGTCTTAAATTGAAGTTTATTTGTCATCCGATTGTGCCAGTAGAATGCGACAAAACAGTGTTCTCTGGTCCACGGGGAAGAACAGTGCATACACATGTACAGACATAACACACATGCAGATAAATGATACACAGTTCATCGGCTAAAATATATATTAATAAATAGTAGAGTCATGGAGAGTTATTTTAGCAGTCATTCAGGCTCTAGGCTTAAGGTCAGTTGTTTTCCAAACAACCTTTAGGCTCTTGAACTGTGCTAACCTTATTCTTACTGCAATACTAATTAGAGACCATCAGCACAGCATTTTTTTTTGCACTAAAACCATTTAAGAATATTTTTATTCATTTCCCCCCCCCCTTGATATCATCATTTAGTTGCTCTTTTTTTTCTGCATTATTATGTGTTGAATATTTTATACATCTGGAAGCTACAGCAGGTAGGACTTTCATCACACCTGTATAGTAATTATCAATATGACAAATAATCACATTGTTCATTTAGATAGACAGTGCAGCACAATCTGATTGCTCCCTCAACAATCTTTTATGGGTTAATGCCGAGCTGGAACTGGCCTGGCCTGCAGATGGGTTCACAAAAATGAAAAGTATATAACAGGTTGCCAGCTCAGGAAAGGAATTGATCATCTCTGCAGCTTTATTATTTATTTATTTTTTTTTTTTAAGTCCATTAATCCAATTACTGAACACCAACAACCATGGTGGCATGATTGGTGGAATGGTCATCACAACACCTTTACAGCACTGGTGATTGGGACTGGACCTGGGTTTGAATCCCGTGCTGTAAGGAGTTTGTATGTTCTCCCCATGCCTGCGTGGGTTTTCTCCGGTTTCCTCTCATCCTTCAAAAACGTACCGGGGTGTAGGTTAATGGGGTGTCATTGGGCCGCAGACCGCAGAGCCCACTTCACTGACAAAAGGCAAAGGAGGAAAAACCCAACACCCAACCCCAACCAACCAATTTTCCCCTGCAACCGCTGCAACCGTGTCTGCCTGTCCCGCATCGGACTTGTCAGCCACAAACGAGCCTGCAGCTGATGTGGACTTTTTACCCCCTCCATAAATCTTCATCCGCGAAGCCAAGCCAAAGAAGAAGATTGGGCAGCACAGACTCATGGGGCCGAATTGGCCTGTTACAGTGCTGTATGTCTAAATTTTTTAAAAGTACATCAATAGTTGTCCAGATCTTAAATAATCCATTATGCAGAATCATTGAGAAAGTAAATTCCACAGAGATACTCATTTGGACTAATTGAAATACAGTAAAACTCCTGGTACCTATGGGGATTGGTAGATGCTGGATAAATTAATCTTACAGTTGATTGAGATTGCATGTTGCTTGAATGATGAGCTAACGGCAAGCTAACACTCGATCACTGCTACACCAAGATAAGGAAGGACTACTTTTCTTTCCCG
Organism: Narcine bancroftii; assembly: GCF_036971445.1. Lineage (NCBI taxonomy): Eukaryota > Metazoa > Chordata > Chondrichthyes > Torpediniformes > Narcinidae > Narcine > Narcine bancroftii. The sequence goes on along the minus strand of NC_091476.1, from coordinate 39,846,426 downwards.
AGACCACATTTTGGTGAGTCAGATCACCTGACTGTGCTCCTTCTGCTTTCATAAGATAGAGTTTAAAAAGAGAGGCTCTGGAGATCAGGACAGCTGGAAGGTAGCCACAGTTGCATGAATTCCAGAGAACAGGGGTTTTATGCTCATTGATTCATGCGACGAGGTTCTAAAAACATAGAACATAACAGGACAATACAGGCCTTTCAACTACAAAGTTGCGCTGACCTATAAAAACCCACAAAAAAATTAATCTTCCCTATTCCAATTCCTCTATTTTTCAACCATGTGCCTCTCTGTCTTTTTAATTCCCCCATTGTACCAGCTTCCACCACCCTGGAAAAACATTCCAGGCACCCACTACCCTGTGTAAAAAGGCTTACCAATGATGTCTCCCTTCAACCTTCCTCCCCATACCTTGTAAAGATGTCCTCTTGAGTTTGCTAGTCTCACCTTGGGGAAAAGGTGCTGGCTGACCACCCTATCCATCTCTGCCTCTCAATCTTGTAGACCTTTGTTAAGTCACCTCTCCACCTTCTTTGCTCCAAAGAGAAATGCTCTGTCAACTTTGCCTCATAAGACATGCTCTCCAATCTAGACAACATATTGGTAAATCTACTCTGTCTCCTTTCCATGGCTTCCACATCCTTACTCTAATGAGGTAACCAGAATGGAACACAATATTCTAAATGCTTCCTAATCAGTTTTCTAGAGCTGCAACATTACTTCATGAACTCAATCCCCTGACTAACGAAAGCCAGAACATCCTGAAATAAGCAAGTCTTTAAAAAAAGAATGTTCAATTCTAATTAAAAGATAGTTTAAAGGGTGATTTTAACTTTCAACATATTGACTGGGACTCCCATACTGATGACTTGGAATTTGTCAAATGTGTTCAAGAAAGTTTTCTTAATCAACTAGAGAGTGGGCAACACTGGATCTCTGATTAGGGAACCAGACAGGACATGTTTCAGAAGTATGTTTAGGAGAAAATTTTCAGTTCTGGTGATCATAATGCCATTAGTTTCAAATTGATTATGGATAAGGATAAATCTGGTTCTCAGGTTGAGATTTTAACTGGATAAAGGCCAATTTTGACAAAATGAGAAAGGATCTTGAATGCATAGATTGGGACAAGTTGTTTTCCGGCAAGGATATGTTCAGTAAGTGAAAGGCATTTAAAGGCAAAAATTTTAAGGGTACAAAGTTTTGTATGTTGCTGTCAGGATTAAAGGCAAAAGTTAACAGGCATAAGGAACCTTGATTTTCAAGAGATATTGGGGATTTAGTTAAGAAGAGAATTTTATTGCAGGTGGAGGCAACAAGGAGCAAATGAGGTACTTGTACAGAATTTAAAAATGGAAAAGAAAAAATTAAGAAGAAAATTAGGAAGCCTAAAAGAAGACATGAGGTTGCTTTTGCAGACAAAGTGAAGGAAAATCCTTAGGGTTTCTACAGGTATATTAAGTGCAAATGGATAGTAAGGGACAAAATTGATCCCCTTGAAGATCAGAGTGGTGGGCTATGTATGGAGCCAGAAGAGATGGGAGAGATCTTAATTTTTTTTTATATAATAAATAATTTAAAAAAAAAATCAGGGAACTGGCACAGAATCCAGGGAAGTAAGGAAAATAAGCAGTGAGGTTATACAACCTATAAAGAGAAGATGTGTGGTGTCTTAAACCAAATAAGGATGGATAAATCCCTAGGATTCCTTTGAATCTTGAGGGAAGTTAGTGTATAAATTGCAGGGGCCCTGGCAGAAATACTTAAAATGTCCTTTGTAACAGGTGAAGTGCAGGAAGGGTGGAGGGTAGCTCATTTTGTTCCGTTGTTTTAAAAAAAGCTCCAAAAGCAACCCAGAAAATTATAGGCTAGTCAACCTGATGTAATAGAAGGTAAATTATTGGAAGGTGGCCTAAGAGATCGGATGTACAAGTATTTAGACAGCCGGGGACTGATTACAGATAGTCAACAATGGTTTGTGCATGGTAGGTCATGTTCAACCAATCTTATGGAGTTTTTAAAAGAGGTTACCAGGAAAATTTTGAAGGCTGCTGTCTACATGGACTTTAGTAAGGCCTTTGACAAGGTTTCACATAGGAGGTTAATCAGGAAGGTTCAGATGCTTAGTATTCATGGTGAGGTTATAAACTGGATTCAACATTGGCTATAATAGATGCCAGAGAGTTGTAGTGGATGATTACTGATCAAACGGGATGTGCCTCAGGGATCAGTGCTGGGACCCATTGTTATTTGTCATCTACATCAATTATCTGGATGTTAATGTGGTAAAATGGATCAGCAAGTTTGCAGATGACACAAAGGTTTGGAGGTGTTTTGGACAGCAGGGAAGGTTTTCAAAGCTTGCAGAGGGATCTGAACCAGCTGGAAAAATGGGTTGAAAAATGGCAGATGGAATTTAATACAGATAAGTGTGAGGTCCTGCATTTTGCAAGGACAGACCAAGATAGTCTTCTTTGGCTTGGCTTCGCGGATGAAGATTTATGGAGGGGGTAAATGTCCACGTCAGCTGCAGGCTCGTTTGTGGCTGACGAGTCCGATGCGGGACAGGCAGACACACGGTTGCAGCGGTTGCAGGGGAAAATGGGTTGGTTGGGGTTGGGTGTTGGGTTTTTCCTCCTTTGGCTTTTGTCAGTGAGGTGTGCTCTGCGGTCTTCTTCAAAGGAGGTTGCTGCCCGCCGAACTGTGAGGCGCCAAGATGCACGGTTTGAGGCGATATCAGCCCACTGGCGGTGGTCAATGTGGCAGGCACCAAGAGATTTCTTTAGGCAGTCCTTGTACCTTTTCTTTGACCAAGATAGTATATTCACAGTAAATAGGAGGGCACTGATGAGTGTGATAAAGCAGATGGATCTCGGAATGCAGGTATATGATTGCATGAAAGTGGTGCCACAGTTAGATAGGGTTGTATGGAGTTGAGATGTTATGGTAAAGTTATACAAGACATTGGTCAGGCCAAATTTGGAATATTATGTGCAGATTTGTTCACCCAACTACAGGAAATATATCAATAAGATAGAAAGATTGCAGAAATTTACTCGGACATTGGTGGAACTTCAGGAACTGAGTTACAGGGAAAGGTTAGGACTTTGTTCACTGGAGCGTAGAAGAATGAGGGGAGATTTGACAGAGGTATACAAAATTATGGGTATAGATAGAGAAAAAGCAAGTAGGCTTTTTCCACTGAGCTAAGGTGAGAATATAAACTGGAGGACATGGGTTAAGGGTGAAAAGGGAAAAGTTTGGGCGGAGCATTATGGGAAATTTCTCACAGAGAGTAGTGGGAATGTACAATGAGCCACCAGCTGAACGCAGGCTCAGTCTTCACATTTAAGAAAAATTTGGACAGCTACAAGGATGTGGAGGGCTATGGATTGGGTGGAGATCAATGAAACTAGACAGAATAATAATTTCACACAGACTAAAAGACCCAAACAGCCTGTTTTCTGTGCTGTAATGTTCTATGGTTCTACCCTGGTAAAAATACTCAGTATTGATTTTATCCATGCCCCTCATGTTTTAATAAATCACCCCTCAGCCTCTAATCCTGTAGGGAATAGAGAACCAGACTATCTACATCAAGCCCTGTAGTCCAGGCCAAACCCTGATGAATCCTCTCTGCTTCCTTCCAACTTATTGATTTTGTTCTTATAGCTGAGTAACTAGAATTAGTTCTCCATTGACAGCTTTCTGAGGAAGGTACCGACTTCAATGATATATGATAATGCCATTGGTTTCACTTGACTCTACAGAAAGACTTCCTAAAGATCCGGTTGCTTCAGGTGCATCCTAAAGAATGAACTCTCTTTGGAAATTTGGAAGCAAGCAGGGCTCTGAACAATTCTAGAAGTCCCTTCAGAATCAAGAAGATGGAGATGCAGTGTGATAGAAGTCCTTAAGGGTTTGATAAGCTTGCTCTAGAGAGACTACCATCTCTGAAGGGAGATCAAATTTAAAGGTTAAAAGTTTAAGCCTGTCTCTGATAAATTCAGCAGAGAATTCAGGATAGAATTTAGGATAATGGACAAGACTAAAGAGATTTTGAGAACAAGATTTTCAACAATTATTTTCTGATACTCCATGGGACTCCATTTTGAAATTGATAAATTTATCTTCTCTAAGTGCCCGACACTCATTATTACAATTTAAAGTAGTACATCGAGCTTACTTCTCCAAAGTTCAATTGGCTAAATTCTATTCTAATATTTCTTCAAAATTGGACAGATGAAGAGATTCATTGTTTCAATATGTTTTGCTCATGTTCTTCTCTTTCCATGTATTGGGAAAGTATTTTTCATTCCTTGTCTTTAGTTCTTAATATTAATTTGTTGCTAATCCTTTACTTGCCCTGTTTGGAACAAGTAAGCCAATTGACTTGAATTTGTCTGGGCTACAATCCCATGCAATTGCCTTTACTTCTCCTTATCGCTAGAAGAGCTATATTAGTGAGATGGAAAGATGCCCCTCCTTCGCATATTCAAAGGCATGCCTGACTTTGCAAAAAAATTAGATGTTCTACAATGGAAATAAATTTGAGTGACAGAATGTAGTAACATCATTGGATAATAAGGCCCCCAATCACCTCACCCCTCTGCTCCCCTCCATTGCCAAACCACTTGCACCACATCCAATGCCAGATGTACAGAAGTTTATTTTAATTGGGAAGACTTAAATATTTATTTTAGACCTTCCTTCCCTAGCTATCGATTATGAGTTGTGGAATTTGTGGAACATGAGGGGCGATGTCAGAGATAATTTATTTATTTTTTTTAATTACGCAGAGAGTGATGGGGGCCTAGAATGCACTTCTGGGGGTGGTGGTGGCCTAGAATGCATTGCTGGGGGTGGTGGCGGAGGTTGGTACAATAAGATAGGTAAATGGATGTAAGAACAACAGAGGTTTATGTGTGTGAGGTAGGAAAGGGTTAGATTGTTGTATAGGTTTCCATAAGTTGGCACAAGATTGTGGACGGAAGGGCCTGTACTGCACTGTAATGTTTGATGTTCTAACTCCTTACCACAGAGAGTTGTTGAGGACAGTTGGATGTGATATAACCCCACTGGCTACAGAGATCAGGGAGGGTATGGTGAGAAAGCAGGATCAGGGTACTGAGGTTACATGATCAGCCATGACCATATTGGATAATGATGCAGGCTTGAAGGGCCGAATGGCCTTCTCCTGCATCTGTTTTCCATGATAAACCATGTTCAACAACCGACTGTAGCTGAAACAGAGCTTTCATGGCTTTGGGGATTAAATCTCACTCTGACACAAACTTGGGGTCATTTATTCATCCCACCACTTAGACTGGGTTTTCCCCAACTCCCAGATGCCATACAACTCTGCATGCCATGTGTTTCTTCCTTCCATCCTTGACTTCGCCCACATGTCTATTTCCAGATGTAAATTTATTGTTATCTGATTGTACAAGTACAACCTGATGAAACAGCATTCTCTGGTCCTCTGTGAAAAATACGCAGACACATAACGAGACATTACACACAGAGACAAACAATGCATGTGCAGGACAAGCATTCATATAAACAAATATGAATAAACAGTTTCATGAATAGGAGTCTTGGATGGTTCACGTGAGAAGTTCCTTGGGTTGTTTAGCATTCTCACTGCCCATGGGAAGAAGCTGTTCCTCAGGCTGGTGGTGCTGGCTGGTCCTGTAGCTCTTTCCCGACAGGAGCAGCTGAAAGATGTTGTATATGGGGTGGTAATGGTCCTCAATGATTTTGTGCGCTTTCTTCAAGCAACAATCTTAGTAGATCACATCAATTTAGCCTGGGGTGGGGGGTGGGGGGTGGGAGGGTTTGGCTCCAGTGATCCTCTCTGCCACTCTTATGGTCCAATGACATCCAATCCATTTCTCTGCAGCACCGCATGACACTGTGATGCAGCCGAACAGGACACTTGCAATGGAGCTCCTGTAGAAAGGTGACATCATGGTGGCCAGTCGCCTTGCCCGCTTCAGTCTTCTCAGGGAGTGCAGTCGCTGTTGCACTTTCCTGACAAGTGAAGAGATGTTGTGTGCCCATGATAGGTCACTAGTTACATTTCTTTCTTTTGTATTGGTATCTTGTCTTGAGAACAGTTTTTGCACTAATGATAAGTAGAAATTCTACCTGGCCAACAGGAAAAGGAATCCAGGGTTGTATGTGATATCATGTATATATTCTGACAATAAATCTGAACTTTGAACTTTAAAGCATATGTTATATTTCATTACATTAACTTTGCTTCATAAATAGAGACTACTGCGTTGATAGTGGAAAGAGGCTGATGTTACAGAGTATTTAAGCACCATTTCTCTGGCCCAATGGCCTGTTTTGTATTGCATATGCTTTTGTAAAGCCACAAATGCAACACTTGTATATCTGTTAAATTAGGAACATTTCAATGCAACAATGAATTGCCTACCATTGCCAGGTTACATACCTGTATATCTGCATCTTTTCGTGGTATAGGTCCAAAGTGACTCAGAATTCGAGTCTTTAGTCCTTGCTTGAGTGAGCTAAACCACTTGTAGGCTTGGTCATAAACCAAGTCGTGCAGTTTGATGAGTTCGGTGTAGCTTTCTCCCTCTACCTGTTAACAAGAAAGTTGTGCGGACTTGGTGAACAAGCTAGAGAAATTACTTGACCAATGCTCAGGTACAAAGGCATGCAACCACTGGCGCATTTTGGCTAAGTTTATCTCCCTCTGTGATTATCTTTAAATTTGACATTTAAAACATTTTACTTACAGCAACAATACAAGCCATTTCCAACCATTTGAATCCATGCTATTCAATTACACCCAATAAACCTACAAACCCTGTACTTTTAGAGTGTAGAAGGAAATCAGAGCACCCAGGTAAAACCTGTGCAGATACGGGGAGAACCCCTTACCGACACGGGCGGATTAAAACCTGGGTGGCTGACGGTGTACTAGCTAACTGCAACAATAACCCTGCTGCCCTTGTGCTTTCAGATAATTTGTGAAAAGACCAGGTTCTTTCTGTGACATAGGATGCACCATCTGAAAGGGCAAGTGGAAGTAGTTTCAACAGATATTGTCAAAAAGGGACATGCAAAGCGTACCATCTGCAGGGCTACGGGGAATATGTGGATGAACAGAATAAAGCAGGTGGTCTTTCCCAGAGCCACTTGGGTGCAGAGATAGATCATTTCATGGAGGCAGAGCTAAGTATTCTCAGTGATGGGCCTAGAGCCATTCCAGAAACAGGCATCAGGCATATCGGCTCACAAGGTCAATGCTTACCATCAAGTATCCATCCAATCTGATCAGATTTATCAGCAATTTTTCCAGGGCGGGGAGGAGAGGAGAGAGGGGGTGGGAGGAGATAGTAATATTTTACAACAGTGGGAAGGTCAGGTAAAGATGGGGGGGGGGTGAACACATTTTCATGGAAGGGTGAACATAGGCAGGGCGATAGTAGGGGGAGAAAATGGAAATACCGGTGCTAACGTAGGCAAATGGAAGTGATGGGCTTGGGTCTGGATTCTAGCCAAAAGGAAAGGACAACTTAACAAAAATTGCTCTCAAATGAGCCTGATTCTGTGGAAGTTATCTGAAAGCACACATGAAGGAGTTGGACATCTGGGTGTAGTAGTTCATCTTGTTATAGTTTGACTATTACATCATCAGAGAACCGGGTTTGAATCTGGTGTTGTTTGTAAGGAGTTTGTATGTTCTCCCCATATCTGCGTGGGATTCCTCCATGTGCTCTGCTTTCTGCCCACCCTCCAAAATGTACGGGGTGAATTTAGGTGAAATTGGACTGCACAGGTTTGAATGGCAGGAATCTGCTTCTACCATGCTGTAAATAAAATTTAAATTTCATTCAAAAAGCCCAGTGTAAATCTCCAGTCATTCCATGGAGCAAATGTGGGAAATCATCACCTTCTCATCCTCGAGGTATTCAATGTCAGCTGTACTATAGCCATCCTTCTCGCTGTGTCGCAAGACCTTGAACCTCCGTCTGCCGATTGTGTCAACCACTGAACGACCATCCGCAAACAACTCTACACTTCTGACCTCCAACATGCAGCCGTGATCTGCGAAGCTATACAGGATGAAAGAACGCACGTCATGCATCTTTATCGATCATCCAATGTGACTTCAGTTGGTAGCTCCATTGCCCCGGAGTCATTCAGGCTCCTGGCTCGAGCCTCTTTCCAAAGATGAGCACAAAGACTAAGCTCAGGGTCCAGTCCAGAATTGAAGGAGTGCTACACTATCAAACCCGAGCTGGGAGGAGATGGTGTACTCGGTGTACAAAGAGTGCCAGAGGTTGCAGCCTCTCTTCACCTCCCTGAAGGGGCTACTCCTCAAGTTCCGGTTGCACTTCAACCCCACACTCCTAATCTATGGTCACCTGGTGCAAGGGGGTGGTGTCGGGATTTCGGAGGATTTTCTTGTGGGGTTGTTGCTGGGCCTGGTGCGCTGAGAAGGCAGGCAGTTGAAGGTTCAGGGTAAACTAACTGCCTGTCCTTCCTTTGGGGTTACGTCTGGGCCAGTGTGTCGTTAGAGTGGGAGCACACAGTATCTGAGGAGACATGGCCAAATTCTGGAAAATGGACACCCCACGGGAATTGAATGCATCACAGGGAAGAACAGGGTTTTAATTTGGAATGTAAATTGTATGTACTAGAGAGGTGATATTGATTTACCCTTCATTTCATTTATTTTTTCCATTACTATAGGTAGTTTATTTAGATGTAGTTCTGTCTATAGTTTGTTTTGTCATGTTGTTGTTAAAATAAATACATTTAAAAAAAACATCAAATCTGGCCAATGCTAGGTCTCTACAATTACACTCTTGCCTTCCCTTTCATTGCACAATCTCTCCCAATGGACACATATTGCATTCATTAGGGTTGTGCAGGAATCTCCTTGCTATAGAAATAGACACACTTTATTGCTGGAGTCACAGAGAGTGCAAATGCCGGAATCTGGAGCAACAAACAATTGGCTGGAGGCACTCAGCACATCGAGCAGCATCAGTGGGAGAGAGGACATTTCTGACAGTTAGCGCTGCAATCCTTCAATCGCGACGGCAGAAGTTGGCCAGAGAGCAGTGGAAACCAGAGGTGGGGAGCATTGAGAGTTGTCACTGTTCCTGCTAACTCACCCTTTGATAGGATCACTCATGCACATTCCGAACTGCTTGTTGCCAAATTCCATGCATCTGCGAATCATCAACCGATAACAAGGTTCAAAGATGTGCAGCGGACATGGGATGTTGGGAAATGCCATGGTGCAGATGAATATGGGCACTGATTTATTGAGGCTGCAGAGAAAAATATTTTCTGGATTTATACAACAGTAAAGTATACCAGCCATCTTCTGCACCAAGTTATACTCAGATAAACAATCTAACTTAAAAATTCAGTCACACTGATTTTCTGAATGACTTGCATTTATTCAGAGCCTATAATTTAATGGAACATCCCAAATTATTAACCAAAGGGGTACCGTGGATAGTGCAACACTATAACAGCGCTAGCGACCTTGGTTCGAAACCGCCGCTGTCTGCAACAAGTTTGTACGTTCTTCCGTATCTGCATGGGTTTCCTCCAAGTGCTCCTGTTTCCTCCCATCCTTCAAATCATTGAGGGGTTGTAGGTTATTTGAGGTATTTTAGTGGTGCAGATGTGAGCAAGGAGAGGCTACAATCACACTGTACGTCCAAATTAAAATTTACTGTCAAAAAGTTGAAATCTGAACACTTTTAACAAGGAACTCATGTGGTTCATTCCCAGAGCTTTGCCATGCTGCACCTTCAATGTGAAGCCACTATGGTGAGTTGTGGCGAGAGTAATCATCCATTCACTTAATTCCTGACTTGCATATCAGATGGGGGCCTCACCAAGACAGAACAAGCCAGCAGGGACTGGTAGACTTGAATTTTGGGAGAGATTGGCTAGACTGGGACTTTTCTCCTTGAAGTGTAGGAGGCTGCAGGAGTTTATACAGGTTTTTTTTAAAAATCAAGATGAATGGTCATAATCTTTTTACCAGAATATTAGAATCTAAAACTAGAAAGCACAAATTTTAGGTGAGACAGGATAAATTTGAAAAGGACCCGAGGGGCACCTTCTTCACTCAGAGGGTATAGCCCCTCATATGCCCAGAGGATGGATATGGAACAAGTTAGCAGAGGAAGTAGTAAAGGTGGGGACAATTGTAACATGTAAGACGTCAGGCCCCATACCACTGAGCAGTTCAGGCTGCTACTGCTCATACTGTTAACTCACGATTGTGCTGCCAGGTTCGAGTTTATGGACAACACAACAGTAATTGGCCTCATCAGCAACAATTATGAGTTATCTTATAGGGAAAATGGTGATGGGCTTGTGCAGTTGTGCAAGAGCAACAACCTGAGTCTCCATTCAGACAGGACTAAGATGATTGTGGACTTCAGGAGAACAAGAGACCATTCCCCCCTACGCATCAATGGCTCCGTTAAGTCGGGAGCACAAAGTTTCCTCACATCCATTTAAAGCCATCTTAGACCCATAATTAGTCAGGAAGACGTAGCAGCACCTGCACTCTTTAAGGAGGTTGAGGAGGCTACTGACCACCATCCTAACTACATTCTACAGGTTGACAAGGGTGTGTCCTGGCTGGCTGCATCATCGTGTGCTGTGGTAGATGCAAAGCATCAGATGGGAGGTCAGTACGAAGAGTGATTAAAACTGCTGAGGAGATCACTGTGGTCACCCTTTCCTCTACTGATGATATCTACATGGATCAGTACATGAAAAGGGCTCAGAGAATCGTCGAGGACCCTTTCTGTCCAGCCTCCAGTATCTTTGAAGCACTTATCTTCAAGGAAGAGGGATAGAATCAACAACAAGGACAGTCAGGCTGGGAAAAAGCTTCTGCTCGCAGGCGGTGAGACCGTTGAACAATTCTAGACATGCAAATTATTTTTATATATATCTATTTTGGATCACTATACATCTGTGGCATTTGTGAAGAGGGTGAACTTGTCCATGCATGTGCACTATGGTCTGGAGATGTCCCGTTTTGTCGAGTTGGTTATGTACAATCAGATGACAGTAAACTTGAAAAGACATTTTGTCATGTAGGTGGATAGAGAGCTAGTTTTGTTGCCAAGACAAGTTGGTCCAAAGCAGTGGTTCTCAACCTTTGTCTTTCCACTCACATACCACTTTAAGTATTCCCTATGCCATAGGTGCTCTACGATCAGTAAGGGATTGCTTAAGGTGGGATGTGGGTGGAAAGAAAAAGTTTGAAAACCATCATCTTAATCGTACCAAATTGACTCGTTATGTGCACGGTTTCAGAACTCCAAAGGAAATGGGCCAAAGACAATTCTTCCTCAAGAAAAATATTTCAGTAACAATTGGCTCTAGAGCAGTGATTCTCATCCTTCCCTTCTGATTTACGTACCATCTTAAGCAATCCCTTACTAATCACAGAGCATATGGGGATTATTTAAAGTGGCACGTGAGTGGAAAGAAAAAGGTGGAGAACCACTGGACTAAAGGGCCTATTTCTGTGCTGCAGAACTCAGCCCCATTACGAATTAAATTCCATCAATCATCCTTTTCATCAAGAAAGTAAAAGATGGCAGTTTTGTGCCATGAATATACTCTGTTGACCCAGGTTTGATTGTGATTTTTGGTGCCGTCTGAGTAGTTTGCACATTCTCGCTATGACAGCGTGGGCTCCCTCCTACATCCCAAAGATGTGTGGGTTAATTAGCCAATGTATATTTGGAACTGCAAATTGTCCTTAGCATGTGAGAATATGGGGGAGGGGTAGTTGATCAGGATATAGGGAGAATAAAATGAAATAATTGTAAATGCATAAATTAATAGATTAATAAACAAATCAGCATACACATTTCCATTTACAGGTTTTCCATGGCAGATTACAAAGAGGAATTCTCTATGTCCTTGCCCATCCACAAAGCCATTGTGGGATCTTGCAATGTATAAATCAACTGCTACATTGCAGAAGTACATTAAAACCCCTGTTATCGGGAATTCAAGCCACCGGCAACAAAAACAAAATAATCAAGGAAAATAAATAAATAAATAAAGATTAATCATCATAAATAAAGTTTAAAATTGTAAAAGTAAATGCTCTCTGAGGTAACACAAACTTTTGGTGGAAGATGGGAGCAGGTATTAAGCCAGCGGAGTACGTGGAGTTTGAGTGGAATGCATCACACAGGATGAAGAGCTGGTCGATGTTGCTCATTTTTGGAGGTGGGGGGGGGGGGAAGCACTCTTAAAATCACTCATTATCCCTGCTTAATAAAAGTCTTTATCTTAATTATCTTATTAAGTATATAAGTAAGGCTTTATAAGTACATTTGGAAGGGTTAATTATCTACAATGTCACTGTTCATCTTTCGGGACATCATGACGGGGAAAACACATGGCTGGAAGTTTGCAGGTTAATTCTTTTTTTTTTAATTTGTAAATGTATTAATATGTTAACCACAGGTGCCTAACCTTTTATCCTGGATTCCGAAAAATGGCAACCTCAAGACACCAGTATTTTTTTTGGTAGGTGACATCTGCTCATCAAAGATGGAGAGTGAAGCCAAACGTAACCTGACGTGAATCTCACTCAACTCTTGTGTATCCCATTGCATTTTGCGTCGCTAATTAATAGTATCATTACTTTATAAGTACCCTACCCATCGAGCATGACCCTTGCTCAACTCACATTGGAGTATCCAGTGCCATTCCGCTACTTTATAAGCACCTACAAAATCACGATATATTGATGCCCGTCTAGCGTCGCAGCACTTTCAGTTGGCCTGGCGGTGTCGGGTCAATTACTGTCGTCGCTAACCATGATCCCCTACGCAGCTGAAACCGCTGTACCAGTGAAAGCGTGGGAGGGGATTAGGGAAGGGGGCAGTTCTCCTGGTGCTGGTTCAGTGGTGATGGGTAGAGGGGTGGGGGGAGAAAGAGAGAAAGCCTGTAGCACGACTTGGGTGAGAATGGGGAAGAGAGACGTCAGCACAACTCGGACAGGTGAGGGGGTGAGAGAGATGGCAGCACGACTTGGGTGGGTGGGAAAGGGGGGGTGGGGGAAGAGAGAGAGAGAGAGAGAGCCGGCAGTGTGACTAGGGCGGGCTTAAAGGGACTGTCATTTTAAAATGATCCTGAAATCTGGAAGATTCCAAACAACGGCCGGTGTCCGGTCCCAATGATCCCTGAATAAAAAAGTTAGGCACCTATATTTCATTAACTGAACCATCTCTTCCTAATCTTAGATCTTATTACTGACATGCAGTAAACAGCAGAATGCAGAAGGTCAAAATAAAAGCTTAGACCACATACTGATGGCAATGCTCTCTTTAATAGAAATTAACATTCAATTTCTCATCTCTTAAAATTGACCTACTTCGATAACTCCGCCATCTCATCATCGTTCACCCTTTTCCTTTCTGCAAGTTCCTCTGGCAAGTAATGGGCTATGAGATCTTCTATTAGAGATGTTCTGCTGTACTTCCTCAATGTCTGATACTGCAGAGAGGAGGAGGTTTTGTGTCAGCATTCCTTTTCAATTAAGTAGTTCACATTACACTGTGAATTGAATACACCAAACCATGGAGCAAGCCACTATAGCACTGAGACTTACACAGTGTGGCGATACTTCAAATCAGTCAAAATATAATAACTCATTGCTGGCAGTTTTAAACCAAGCACACACAACAGACAGACAGGCCATTCAGCTCAAAATATCCATGATGCATTCGAGACTCCTTCCATTCCAGATGCAAACAGCCCATAAAAAGCCAACTGGCCCATTTTATGACTGCTGCAATTTTGGTTAGTCTCACAACTCCAGACTCTTCCATCTCCCACTTAAAATTAGTTATGATATTACTCTTTAAGGGAGAACCAACAGCAATCCAAGTGGGGAAATACATTTTATTTACATCTAGATTCTTTCTCAATGATTCTTAACTTAGTTACTGACCAACTTGAAAGAGGCAATAATATTTCTAATCTCTAAGAAACATCAAAATTTATCATCAACTTGAAGACCTCCATGTGTCACCTCTTCCACTCCAAAGGAAATATTCTAACTTTCCCAACCTCTTCTCCAAAATGAAGCTTCCCATCCCTGTGAGCATCTTGGTAAAACTCCTGTGTTTTCTCCCCTTGCAACAATATCACCCTCTGATCATTTCTCCCTCATGTGCTTTTCGTCAATGTCCCTGCCTTTTGCATCAGTGGTGGGGAGATCCATATCCCCACAATTTCCTAGACAATGCATTTTACCCCCCCCTTATTCCTGGTCCCATAAAAAAGTGGAAACACATGTACCACATCCAAGCGATCAATTCTTTTACAACTTTAAGGACTCATCCACCTTCCCTTTCCTCTACGGATGATTCCCCAATTTCACATGAAGACCTATTCTCAAGAGGACCACTGAAGATACCATGCCAAGTCTGCCTGCACATCATAAATCAACCTCAAAACTTGCTGTGCATCTCACTAAATTTAGTCTTGTCCTCCTTGGTTTCTTATTCAGGACACCTGGTTGTCAGTAGTAAATCCCTTTGCTCAGAACATCATGGCTTTCTGGTGCAGCTTAACAAACCAGTTCTGATTTTTTTTTATAAATACAAGTAGATCTTTATTTTGCCTGGCTTTGACCACAGGTCAACTGCAACACACAACTAACTGAGCTCTGATGAGGATGGTCATTCCCACCAGTGAGGACTTACCTCAGGCAGGACTTCTTTACAAAGAGGGCACTTTGGACTGTGGTCCATGCAGCGTTCAATACATTTCAGACAGAAGGTGTGTCCACATGGGGTGGTGATGGGTTCGTACAGCAGCCTGAAAGAAAACAAATACCAAAAAGCAGACCACAACACCTTGCAGCAAAGGTTGAAGGGAGGAATAATTGTTAAGCTGTTAAAGTGCAAATGTAAAATCTTTTATGTTTGCTGCACTGCTCATGGGATTGCAGATTGTGACCACTTTGAGAATGCAAAATCTCCAAGCTCAAGCCCCTCTAGCATCAAGCATCTCCAGCAGAGATTGAGGGAATGGAAAGCAACCTTTCACCCTGACCCAATGTTGGCAGGGAGCATTTTACGTCATTTACATTAGTCATCTCTCCTTGCACATAGTTGGTTTTGAATTGTCAATTTCAAATACAAATTAAAACCCTTACTTATAAAAGTAAAAAGAGAACATTGATGTCAAAAACATTGAAGCTGAACATTGATGTCAGAATCAGTATTTCTCGCTCTATTGAACTTTGCATGACAAAGCACTCATCTGTCAACTCAGCTTTATAATGGGCCAAAATGCCTCATTCTACATATGCCAGACCTGTGCTCGCCCTACTGTTTCATGATCTGTATTCTGTTCTGTCTCAAGTTACTCCTGACACTATCAACCTCGCACTTCCTCATCCTCTCTCAGTCTCTTGGTCCATTCGACAGGCCATAAAGATCAATCAGTCATTTGCAGTTGTGAAATGTACAAACCATTACAAATATCATGACTTAATTTTGTTAGCAGTAAGTGCGGCAACATTACGGTGCCAGGTACATGGATGGGAGGGGGTTTGGAGGGATATGCTCCTGGTGCAGGTCAGTGAAGTGAGGCAGAATAATAGTCTAGCACAGTCTAGAAAGGTCAATGGTTCTATGGCTGTAGAAATAGTCATCACAGCACTTCACTTTAAGTGTGTGTGTGTGTGTGTGTGTGTGTCTACGCACGTGTACACCCTTTGAACAACTACTGTGCTACGTCAAACTGCAGAAGCATTTTAGTTGAAGGTGGAATCAGTTGCTTGCTTTCTCTGCTCTAGATTAGGACTGAGTGGAGCCATTTTAAAAAAAATGTACACTATGAACGAGTGCTGTACTATAGAACACGTCCCTTAACATAGCGAACTGGCGCGGTTGAAAGCTGGAGCAGTACAAGACGAGCAGCCCCTAAAATGGTGCTGGCCAAACTACCCAGCTAACAAATCAATAACAGGCTGGGGAAGAAGGGTAGTCACGTGCAAGAATGTTCCCGCCCATTATTGACATTCATGCGGCTGATGTCAGCCAAACAAACAAATGACTGGAACTCCAACTGTATAAAACTAGCCTTTCCAGCCTCAATAAATCTCATAACCTCCCAACACTGCGAGTGTGTGTGTTTCTTTGTAGCAGTCGGCTACAATCTTGTATTATTGGAAGTTTATGGAATGCATATTGGCTGCTGTATTTTCTACTTCATCACAATTCAAGTAATTTGTGTTCGACAAAACATTTTGGGAACTCCACAAATTGTGATGCAATGCAGTAAAGTGCTGGAGAAACTCAGCAGGTCACACAACATATATAGAAACTCAGCAGGTCACACAATGTTTTGAGCCCAAGCCCTTTGTTAAGGTATGAGCAAAAAAGGAGGTAGGTGCCTGAATAAAAATGTGGGGGTAGAAGGGCATAGAGGGGAAAGGGGCAGTGGTTGGAGCACAGGCTAACAGGCAAGATGTTAAAGGTGGATACAGGTAGGAGGGTAAAAAGAAAATGCTGAGAAGTGATGGGGAGAGGTAGTTCTGAAAAGAGAGGGAACAGAAGGGGAGTGAGGAACTAGGGAAAAGGAGACAGAAAATGAAAGACTCAGGAGAAGAGGTTAACAGAAACTGGAGAAGTTGATGTTAATGCCGACGGTTGGAGAGAACCCAGACGGAATATTAGGTGTTGTTCCTCCAATTTGCGGTAGCCTTGGTTTGGCAGTGTACAAAGCCATGGATAGACATGGGAATGGAATGGAGTGTGGAATTAAAATGGTTGGCCATAGCAAGGTGAGAAACACAACGACCACTTCATGTTTAAACCCACAAATTGTGATGCTACATAAAAGAACAAGTCGCGCACCCCAATCCAAATTCCAAAACTATTATTCGTCATTGGTTTCATAAGGTAATACATATTGAGTAATAGAATGCAGAAACCCCGAATGAAGAATGGGACATAGCAGATTAAGAGTGTAGATTTTTCAGTATATGTCTATTTCAGTTAATTTGTGCGTATGCAAATCCAGCTGCGCTGGATGGGTCACGTCTCCAGAATGGAGGACCATCGCCTTCCCAAGATCGTGTTATATGGCGAGCTCTCCACTGGCCACCGTGACAGAGGTGCACCAAAGAAAAGGTAAAAGGACTGCCTAAAGAAATCTCTTGGTGCCTGCCACATTGACCACCGCCAGAGGGCTGATATCGCCTCAAACCGTGCATCTTGGTGCCTCACAGTTTGGCGGGCAGCAACCTCCTTTGAAGAAGACCGCAGAGCCCACCTCACTGACAAAAGGCAAAGGAGGAAAAACCCAACACCCAACCCCAACCAACCAATTTTCCCCTGCAACCACTGCAATCGTGTCTGCCTGTCCCGCATCGGACTTGTCAGCCACAAACGAGCCTGCAGCTGACGTGGACTTTTTACCCCCTCCATAAATCTTCGTCCGCGAAGCCAAGCCAAAGAAAGAAGAAAAAGAAATATTTGCATTGTAATGTGAATGCATGCATCTTTAAGTCTGAGTGAAAGAGTGGATTTTTTCAAAAAATGGTGTTCCAAAATCGGAAAAATTCCAAAACACTTCTGGTTCCATGCATTGCGTGTAAGGGGTACTCGACCTGTAATTATTTCAAAGTCACTGAAGCATGTACAAGAAGTAAAAGTGGAAGAATAATAGAGACTCACGTATACCTCATGCACAGGGAGCACTCCAGGTCAAATGGATCCACAAGTTTTGATTGGACGTCGGGTTCTCTGCTGGGGCTCTGTGTTCTAGCTGCATATTCAAAGAAAATATTTTAAAGCACGAGTCAAAAAGTGTATTCTTTGACATTCAAAAACATTCAAAGAGTCATACAGCATGGAACAAGCCCTCTTGCCCATCTCATCCACGATGACTAATCCCACTTCTCTGCATGTGGTCCATTTCCTTCTCAGCTCTTCCTGTCCTTGAGTCTCTCCAAATGTCTTTTGAACGTTGAAACTCCGCCCACTTCTACAGCTTCCTGTGCCGGCTTTTTCCAGATGCAGACCACACTCTGAGTGCTCTTCAGATTCTCTCTCCTCTCACTTTAAACCTATGTCGTCAAGTACTAGAAATATGTACCCTGGGAAAATTCAGGGACTTTTAGAAAATCTTAAAATTAAAAAAAAATCATTATGGAGCACAAAAGTTCAGGCCTTCTGCTGGCCTGCATGTTTCTATAGGAGCCCCAAACTTTTGATGGCTTCCAGGCTACAATAGGTTATGGGAAGTCAGTGATCAATAAAACACCAGATATTCTAGATTCAGGCAGAAATGGAGCAAAGCTGACTCAATTGGGTCTTTAGAAATATAGTAAAGCCCCTGTTATCCAGAATTCAAGCATCTGGCAGCCTCGAGCAACCAGCAAAAATATCATGGGAAATAAATAGGTTAAAAAAATACACAAGTTTAAAATTGGCACGTCTCGCCGATAGTTCACCAAATCCATGCAACAAGCAATCAGAAAATTCACTTATCTGGCATCTTTCAATCTCCATCGAGGTTTTACTGTACCACAAAAAGAAAAATCTGAAAAAATTGTGTAACCCAATGTGAGACAATCTGGGTCAATTGATCTTTGATCTGAAGTACAAGTGTCATCCCCAATGAACCAGGATATAAAAGGCGAAGGACTCAGACAAGCACAGTGCGACTGCATGCATTAGCCTGACTCCCACGGATTAATATGACTGAAAGCCATACCTCGCTTGAAGCATTTGTTGTTGCCTTCCATTGCTTCAACTTTATCATCTTTAACAAAGTCATATTTTATTTTCCGCTTGTTCCTTTGCTCAGGGCTAGTCAAGGCTATCGGAGTGGACGAGTTCTTCAGTTCATCTTTATCATCATTCATCATTTGAGCTGTCTTGGTTAAATTACCACACAGGTGAGTCTTCCATTCTTTTTTAACCCCAATGTCAACACTATCTATATTTTCCTTCGAGAAAATAAAAAGAGTGGACTCAGTTCACCCCACATCTTATCCGATAAAGAGACTAACTACTAGCAAAATTGTGTATCCATAAAGCTTGCTTTTCATTGAATTTAGAGCTTGTTAAACCTTCATAAAATTTTATTGCCAGCTTTATCGTTGAAAGGGGTTTATTCAAACTTCAGGCCCTGGAGAACTGGCTTGATGAAGTGCTTTATTTACCATCTAACTGGCTATCCCTCCAGTGGTTGGGACAAAACTTCAACAAAAGAACATTTGAAAGAATTTATGATTTATTCCCATGCTCAAATTTTTCCCTGAAATCATCTCTTCTTAACTGATATTCTTCAGCTTTGCTACTTCCTTCAAACTTCCCCCATTCTCCAGTTCCAATTCCATCAATATCCTGCTCATCTCTCCTTCACCACTTACAGCTGCATCTATGATCATCACACCTTCACTAACCTCTCTGTTGGGCATCCTCTCTCACTGCCTTTAAAGCACTCTTACAAATCAAGTCTTTAACCATGTTTGTAATCACTTGTTCTTTGGTCTGGTACCAATTTTTGACCTGCTGACTGCCTGAGGAAATTTAATAAAACTACAACTCTGTACAAAGGGAAGTACAGCATACACCTTCACGATGGCAGTTTGGTTAACAGAAAATTCCTATTACGGAATTCACAAATTACTCTCTATATTAAAAAAATAAAATTTCCCTCTTTTACAATTTATGCAAAAAAAACCCAAAATACATACAGGGAACTTAATTGGCTTAGCAAAGATAATGACCATAGGCTGCCAGTACACAGCACAGGAGGCTATTTAAGAGATTTGCTTTGGAAACAGACAAGGCCAACTCTTCAAATGATACATGTCCAACCACAATTTTTTTTTCACAACTTTATTTATTCGTTCAACAAGGTTTTTACATACAGTAAAAAAGTACATATTGTGAACAATAATTTTTTTTTAAATTAAAAAGAGAAAAAAAAAAGACCCCCACCCCCCCACTCCCAGCCAGCTCTCTTTAAGAAAACTAAAATATAAACTAAAATATATTTACTAAAATCTCATGAAAGTAAGTTTAAATGTAAATATTCTGAATATAAAGACCACTTATAAGAAAAAAGAATAATTATCATGTAAAACATATGTGATTTTTTCCATTATCAAACAAGTTTTCATCTCATTATGCCATCTATTAATATCAATCACATTGCTAAATATATAAAAGCAATCTGAAATTTATCTAATCCCAAATCTTTCAAAGGCTTCAACTTACCCAACAAAAATATTGCCGGGTCGAGAAATATTTTAATCTTATACAAATGTTCCAAAAACAATTGAATTGCTTTCCAAAAAGACTGTATATGTACACATAACCAAACAGCATGAAAAAAAGTTCCAACCGAATTAACACATCTAAAACAAGAGTCTGATTCACTAAAACCATATTTCTTTAACTTTTCAGGTGTTAAATACAATTGATGTAAAAAATTGTAATTAACCATTGCATAATGAACATTTATCAATCTAGTAACTCGATCATGACAAATATCTAACCAGTCATCCTCGGAAAAAATAAGATTAATATCCTTTTCCCATTTAATCCTAGATCTATCCCATCCCTTTTGTTCCATATTCTCCTGTAATATTTGATACGTCAATGAAATATATCCCTTCTTTGGTACAACCACAAGAAAAGATTCAAATTTAGTCAATTTAGATAAAATTATATCTCTACCAAATATAAGACCAAATATAAAGATCGAAGTTGATAATAAACAAATAAAGAATTCTCATTAATACCAAAATCTTCCCTCAATTGATTAAAGGATAAAAATTTACCTTCTTTAAAACCATCCCCCAAATGTTTTATACCTTTAGATTTCCAATGTAATAAACATTGATTATGCATTGAAAAAGGAATAAGTTGATTATTATATAAGTGTTAAAGTCAATAATTTACCCTTAGAACCTATCATTCTATTTTTCCTCATCCATAACTTCATTAAATGCTTTAGTATAGGCGCATTATATTGTTGTAATAAATTTAAATTCCACCGAAACAAAAATTGATATATTTCAAATTTAAAAATATTTGCCACGTCAATTTTAGCCCAACTAGGGGGCCGTTCCAAATTCATTAAAGAACTAATAAATTTAAATTGAGCTGCCTCATAATAATTTTGAAAATGAGGTAAACATAATCCTCCTAATGCATATTTCCAAGTTAATTTATCCAAAGCTACTCTCGGAAATTTACCCTTCCATAAAAATTCCCTAACCGTTTTAGTTAAATCTCGGAAAAAATTCTTATTAAGTAAACACGGAATTGACTAAAAATATTGTTGATGTGGAAAGATATTCATTTTAATTATATTTATTCTTCCAATTAAATTTATAGGAAGATCCTTCCACTTAATCAAATCAGCTGTGATCTTTTTCATTTAATTTAATTTATATAAAGACTGATAATCAACATCCACATTTATACCCAAATATTTAATTAATATTTAATTAAATCAAATTAATAATCTTATAAACTGAATAATCTCGTTCACCTATTGGTAAATTTTCAATTTTTCCCCAATTAACTTTATATCCAGATAAATATCCATATTGTGTTAAACACTCTGTCAAGTGTAAAAATGACTGAGCTGGTTTTGTTAAATACACCAATACATCGTCAGCAAATAAATTAATTTTATACTCCTCATCTAAAACTCTCATACCTTGTATCTGTGTATTTTGTCGTATCAGCTGTGCTAAAGGTTCAATTACTAACGCAAACAAAGCTGGAGACAAAGTACAACCTTGTCGAGTTGAACGAGTTAATTTAAAAAGTTCCGAGATCTGACCATTTGTCAGTACTCTGGCTATTGGTTTATTGTATAAAGCTTTAATCCAACCAATAAAAAAAGACCAAACTTAAATTTCTCTAAAACTTTAAATAAAAAATTCCACTCAACTCTATCAAAGGCCTTTTCTGCATCAAGAGAATGGTCAGGGCACTGTCAATATTTATTAATCAAACTAATCACTCGAAGAATATAATCTGAAGCATATCTATTCTTTATGAAACCTGTTTGATCGACATGTATCAACTTAGGTAAAAATTTAGCCAATCGATTCGCTAATACTTTAGCTATTATTTTATAATCTACATTCAACAAAGAAATTGGTCTATATGAAGACACCTTCAACAGATCTCTATCCTTCTTATGAATTACATTAATTAAGGCACTAGAGCACGATTCAGGTAAATGTTCATTAATCTGTTGTATCACATCTCCAAACACTGTAGATAAATCATCATAAAATACCTTATAAAATTCAACCAAAAAACCATCATCACCAGGTGGTTTTCCATTTGGCATTTCCAACATAGCCAATTTAATTTCTAAATCAGTAAAAGGTGCCTCCAGCTCCAATATGTCTTCTTCTAATACTGGTAATTTCAACATCGATAAAAAGGAATCAATCGATCCACTCTCCTGTTTTTCCTCAGAAGTATATAGTTTCTTATAAAATGAGAAAAACTCATCATTAATCTCACGAGTCGAATTTCATCTGACTACATTAATAACCCTTGATACCTGTGCTTTCTTTAAATGCCATGCAAATACTTTATGTGGTTTCTCACCCCATTCATAATACCGTTGTTTAGATCTATTAATCAAACATTCAAATTGATAAGATTGCAACGTATTGTATTTCAATTGCAACCTAGACAACTCTATTTTCTGATTTTCTGTCTGTAATGGAAGATTTAAACCATGTTGTTTACTTTTGCAGCGATTGCTTCTGCAAGGCTGAGAACCTGCTTGTTGCATATGAATTAGTAGACATTATCCATGATTCGGAGCTGAACAGGAGCATGGGTATGACAACGGCTCTGTACACGCTGATCTTTGTGTGTTTCTTCAGGGGGTTGTTTTTCCAGACTCTTTTATGTAGTCTTCCAGAGGCGCTATTTGCCTTGGCGAGCCTGTTGTCTATCTTGTTATCGATCCTTGCATCAGATGAAATGGTGCAGCCGAGGTAGGTAAACTGGTTGACCGTTTTGAGTTCTGCGAGCCCAATGGAGATGTGGGGGGGCTGGTAGTCATGGTGGGGAGCTGGCTGATGGAGGACTCATGGGTCCTCAACCGGCATCACCTACGGCTCCGAAAACGCTTGCATCAGCGCTGTCTCCACTCCATCCTCAACATTCATTGGAGTGACTTCATCACCAACATCGAAGTACTCGAGCTGGCAGAGTCCGCAAGCATCGAATCCACGCTGCTGAAGACCCAACTGCACCTGGTGGGTCACGTCTCCAGAATGGAGGACCATCGCCTTCACAAGATCGTGTTCTATGGCGTGCTCTCCACTGGCCACCGAGACAGAGGTGCACCAAAGAAGAGGGACAAGGACTGCTTAAACAAATCTCTTGGTGCCTGCCACATTGACAGGCTGATATCTCCTCCAACCGTGCATCTTGGTGCCTCACAGTTCAGCGTGCAGCAACCTCCTTTGAAGAAGACTGCAGAGCACAGCTCACTGACAAAATACAAAGGAGAAAAAACCCAACACCCAACCCCAACCAACCAATTTTCCCTTGCAACCGTGCCTGCCTGTCCCGCATCGGACTTGTCAGTCACCAACAAGCCTGCAGCAGACATGGACATACCCCTCTATAAATCTTCATCCGTGAAGCCAAGCCAAAGAAAGAAGAAGAAAGTAGACATTATTTAAATTTACATTATGGGGCCCAGGGATGCATATGAATCAGTAGACATTATCCAACTTCCACCATGAGGCCCAGAGATGCAGTTGTCTTTTGTTGGTCGCAGACTGTCAGGAGACCATGAAGATAATTAAATCATTTTTGTTCAAAAAGACAAGATCTGAAGTAAACAACTTTTGGGTAATAAGCTATGGTCCCACTGCTGAAGTTTGAGACTCTCCAAGAGGTGGCATGCAACATCTCTCAGCAAGAAGAAGAACTTCAAGAGTCCAGCTAACGTCCCAGTTGAGGGAGGTAGAGAAGCTGCTACCGGCGCCCCGACAACCTACTTCAAGTGTGCAGTCGTTGCCTCTCTTCAGCAGTTAGGACCAGTCCAGGCATTGATAAGTATAATTGGGAAGGGCTTGAATATTGTAATATGAATTCAGCTTTAAATTTAGTAATAAAGCCTTGTATAAACTGAACTGCACTCGGTGTGTGTGTGTGTGTCTTATTTTCTTTCAGTAGCTCAAACACTGTGACCAATCTAAAACAATCAAAATGAGAGGTATAAGTTTACCCAAGACACTGTCACATCTCTCTGAAATTCCTTTTCTAATTCATCTATCTATTTCTCTAATTCAAGGCTCTCAGTCAAATAATTCTTTTTAAACCTTAGAGGTATAACTAATTACTTGACCTCTCAAGTAAGCTTTCATAGCATCCCAAAATATAAATTTACTCTGAATCGAATTAACATCCTCTTCCAAGAAAAAATTGAATTGATTTTTAAAAATTCAATAAATTCCAGTTTTTTTTAACAACATCGTATTGAATCTCCAACGATAAGTTTCACAAATTTTTTTCAGAACTCTCACAAGTAAAATACAACAAGGAATAATCTGAAATTACCCTACTTTTATATTCTGCTAGCAATATTTTCCCCTGTAAATGTGCCGACACTAAAAAAAATTCTAGAAAAGGATTCATGTCTAAATGAATAAAAAGAGAAATCCTTCTCTGTTGGGTTGAGACGTCACCAAATGTCCACTAAATTATGATCATTCATCAAAGTTTGAATTTGAATTGCCATTTTGGAGTTTTTAACATTTTTTGGAAATTTATCTAATAAAGGTTCCAAAACACAGTTGAAATCTCCTCCAACCAATAACATTTTCACTAGCTTGTCCCAGAAGCAAAAATGCATCCGAAATAAATGCTTCATCATCCACATTCAGTGTATAAATGTTAAGTCCAAAATTCATTACAAATCTTACAATTCAATTTAAAAATACATCCTGCATTTATTTCCATTGATTGTAATTCAAAAGATAATTTTTTTATGCATTAAAATTGCTACTCCCTTAGCTTTGGAGTGAAATGAAGAAAAAAAACATGTCCAACCCAGTCCCTCTTCAATTTCATACTTTCTTTTTCATTCAAATGTGTCTCTTGTAAAAAAGCAATTTCAATTTTCATCGTTTTGATTTATGCCAAAACTCCCTTATGTTTGATCGGGTTGTTTAATCCCTGAACATTAAAAGTAGCAAATTTCAAATTTGACATATCTAATACAATTACTAAATACCAAAAATAATCACAAAATTAATAATAACAAAGAAAAAAAAATTATATATAGGACCCCCAAATTAAAATATATAGGCCCTCCAAATAAAAATAATATTCATTAATAATAAGAAAAAAAAACAAATAAAAAAAACCCCAAAAAATTACCAAAAGGTAGTAACTCCCTAAAAAAACTGGGTGTGGATTACCCACTAGTGACCGATGACTAACAAAGAAATTAGTGCAATCCCCTCCTCCCCAGCCAGACAATCAAAAATATTAACATATTACAAAAAAATTATCAGCCTTGAAATTACAGTCCAGATGGTGAACTCATTTTAAGAGTAGATGAACTCTTTCCATTCCCGTTCTTTCAATTTTTGCCATTTTTCCCATTTCCAAGACCATCAGATTTTCTGTTAGGAGATAATGGTGGACTACTTCTTTATCCTCTCACATTTGGTAGCGAATTAGCAAAAACCAATGCCTCATGTTCATTCTCAAAATGAGACTGATAGTTTCCATAAAATACTTTCAACACAGCAAGGTAACGAAAAGCAAATTTGTAACCTTTACGCCATAAAACGTCTTTAACTGGATTAAATTCACGTCGACGTCTGATAATATCTTGACTTAAATCAGGGTAGAAGAAAACTCTACTATTCTGAAACATCATTGGAGCTTGCTTTTGTCTTGCAGTTTGAACTGTAAGTCTAAGAATTGTCTCTCTATCCAAAAGTTCAAACAGTGAACTATCACAGCTCTTGGAGGTTGACCGCTAGGTTAAACCGCTATTTGCTCTTTCCAATACCAATCCATCAGGAAGACTCTTCCCCTAACATCTGGGGCATCCAATTTAAAAAAAAAATTTCACAGGATTTTGACCTTCTATACCTTCTGTCAAACCCACAATTTTCACGTTATTTCTTCTGCTTTGATTTTCCAAATAGTCTATTTTTTTTTGTTAAAGATTTAGGAGCCTGGGAAAGAGAATTAACTGATTTTTCCACTTTTATTATTGTTTCTGTATTGGATTGTACCTGGTGTTTACATTCAGAAAAGGAAGCTTCAAATTTTTTTAAGTTTTCCCAATTTTCTTTAGCTTCTGCCTTAACCACAGTTAAGTCTGAACTCATATCAGTATTCATTTGAACCAGCTGATTCAGTTGACCAGTAATGATATCCAAATAAGAAGCAATACCTTCAAACATCATGTAAACAGGTTGAGATGCACTTTGGAATGCAGAATCCGGTTCCACAATTTGTAACTCACTTTCTTCCAGCTCTTCTTCCATTTCCTGTATAGTGGTAGAATAAGATAAGTCCTCTTCTTGTTGTTCTTCAAAAGGCAGCATTTTAGTAGTTTTGCTGCGAGTTTGGACATTCAACGATGATCCCCCGACTTCCTCAGGGGGTCGTCGCTGTCCTCCCCCCTCCCGCAGACCATTTTAAAATAAAATTGCGGAATCCTCCATAATTAACAGCGCTATAGTCGTCGCTATAGACTGCGTGTCCAGCGTCACAGACCTCTTCCTCCACGCTCCCATCTCTTCCTACGGGGTTATTCTTTGTGGAAAGCCTCCAGGCTTGTGCCCAACTTCTTGGGAACGCGCTCCTTCTTCCACAAAACGGGTCAAACCAGCACCATCTTGAGAATGGTGAGTGGCTGTCACTTTAACTTTTGTCCCCACTGGCGATCGCTGAAGCTTGGGGATCGCTGAAATCAAATCCGAGGCTGTTTCAGGTCGTTTAGGCCACAAATCTTCTGCACTTCAAAACTGTATTTTCTTTTGTAACTGAGACTTACTTTTTTTTTTACATTAGTAGCCATAATGGCTCACCAAAATATCAAACTAAAAATTAAAATTTAAAAATTAAAAATAAAGGTTAAAAAACGGGTACTTAAAAGTCTGACCAGAGAGGGCAGGGATTACACATCTAGTCTCTACGCCATCTCGCCATGCCCCCCGTCCAACTACATTTAACAAGAAATGAATGTTATGTTGTTTGATTGATTGAAACAACAATCTTTTCTGCCCTGCCCACAATACAATCAGAAATTCCTTGCTGATAGCTTTATTTGGGGGAAAAAAAGGTTTGTGTTATGGAAAAAGAAATTTGCAATTTGGGCTGTTTTCTAGGAATGTGACTCCTCCCTCATGCACTGTCGATATTTTGTGATACATTTATAATGACACAGAAAATCACTTGCAAAGGAAAACTGTCACCTCTGGTGTTTCAAGTAGGCATCAACATCAATGTAAAAGGGATTAAATATCAAGTTCACTTCTATCACACTTACCTTGCATGAATTTTCCAATACATTGCTGGGGCCAAGCAAGTTAGCAATATCCTTAATTCGAGATCGTGGAGACAAAAGTTGCATCATATCAGGCAAACACTGGCGCATATTTTCCGCAATGGGTGAAAGGAAATCACTGAGAATCTGGAAAAACGTAACAAGTTCTCTTTTTCTTCCACAAGGTAAAACAATAAGCTGTTACATTAGTGATATTATTTTCTCTTAATCCTGTCCACAAAACATTTTAAACTGCTATTTTAAAATAAAATGGTTGAAAAGTGGGCAACAATTCCAATTTATCTGGTGTAAACATTCTGTTTTTGTTAGGCATCATGTTTCAGGTTTGAAAGTTACTGCTGCATGTCTGTAGAAAAGTTGTGTAAAACTGCCTTCTCAAACTTTTTTTGGCTAAGCCCCCCTCCCCCTTTCGGACTCTGCTCAAAATTTATAGGCCCCCTTCTCTGTGAAGCAGTCAAGTTATCAAGTTTTGGTTTCTTCCTTACATCTCTCCTACCAACTACATGAAAATATATTTAAGTTATGTGAGGTGAAAAGAAAACAAGGCTTTTACTCAAGTATGTTGTTGCCCTCCCTGGCACCCACCCGGCACCCACCCTGCACCCACCCACCACCCCCCCCCCCCCCACCTTACTGAGAATGGTTGCTGTCAAATAGACTCTGAATTTGTGTTCTTTGCAGCTAAAAACAGAATGAGTTCCAGGTTTGTTTCATTGTCACTTGTTCCAAGATACATGCTATCTTGGCAGGTCAACTCATACAGCAATTAATTGCAATAATGATGAAAAAATAAGGCAACAATGTAGGGAGTAATAATACAGAAGTCAAATAAGGTAGGCCATAGAAAAAGTACGAAAATATAGTGCAGGATATGGAGAAAAGTGCAGTTTAATAAAACCCATAAACCATACAAAGGCATTTTTCTCCAGTGCAAAATCTGTCTGTATCTAGCTTCTGAATGCCAGATAACTGAAAGAAAATGAGTAAAGAAATCATTTGCAGCCCAAAGGAATACCTGCTTTAATACTAAAATTAATGGAGGCTGCGAGGGACAAGGACCGAAAGCAGATAAATGGATGAGTTTGGGCAGATAACTTGTTCCTGGACAAAATTGGCTGAAGAGCCTGTTTCTGTGCTGTAAAACTCTTTGATTCAATGATCTGCCAATGGATTACAGCAAAAGATCACGAGATAGATGAGCAAATGTAAGCCAATTGGTCCCTTGAGTCTGCTCTGCCATTCTATCATGAGTTGATCCATCCTCCCACTCAGTCCCACTTCCTGGCCTTCTATTCTTAATGTCCTTACTATTCAAATACCTGTCAATCTCTGCCTTAAATACACCAATGACCTCACTTCCACACCTGCCAGGTTCCACAAACTCACGACTTTCTGACTAAGGAAATTTCTCCACATCTTTGTTTTAAATTGAGCCTCTTTTATCGTGAAACTGCACTCTTTTCCTAGAATCCCCTACCGTGGGAAACAATCTTGTCACAAGTACTCTGTCCAAACCTTTCAGCATTCAAAATGTCTCTGACGACCCCCTCATCCTTCTGTACTCCTGAGTACAGTACAAGAGCTGACAAACCTTCCTCATATGCTAACCCTTTCATTCCTGTAACCCTATCATTCGATTAAATCTTCTCTGAACCCTCTCTAACACCAGTACATCTTTTATCAAATAAGATGCCCAAAATTCTATACAATATTCCAAGTAAAATCTCACCAGCTCCCTATAGTCTCAACATTACATCCTTGCTCTTATAGGCTAATCCTCCAGAATTGAATGCCAACATTGCATTTCTTCACTCCAGAATATTCACGCCGAGTTTTTTGTGGGAATCATTTTTTTTTTCATGCACAGGGCCGTGGGAATCTGCAACCCACTCCCCTTAAAAAGCTGGGAGTTTGAATATCAAATGAACACTTCAAGATTGAAGGCAGTACATTTTTGTTGAAAACAAAGCTTCTGTAATGACCAGCCATGTGTAAATGAGTGCCACAAAGTTGTCTATACTCTTCTGTCTGTGTTCCTTTAAATATTTACAAATTTAAATTTATTCATACAGCACTGTAACCCATCTTTTTGTCCTATAATAAGCCTTGTGCTGCCCAATTACACCCAACGGACTTACAATACCCAGTATGTTTTGAAGGGTGGGAGGAAACTGGAGCCCCCTGGGAAAACCCAGACACAGGGTGAACATATAAACTCTTAACAGACAGCGTGAGATTTGAACCCCAGTGAAGATCACTGGCACTGTAACACCATTGCACTAACTGGTACACTAACCATAATTCAAGCTATGCTAATTTGATTTAACATCACAGTAACCAGCCATTTCAGCCTACCAGTCTGTCCTGCCCAATTTACACCCAATTGACTTACACCCCCAGTACTTTTTGAATGGTAGGAGGAAACCAAAGCCCCCGGATAAAACCCACACAGGCAATGGGGAGAACATAAACTCCTTACAGACAGCGCAGGATTCGAACTCTGGTCCAGGTATTACGCTAACCGCTACGCCAACCGTGCTGCACAAATTAAATGAAGTTAAAGAAATTATGGGTCAAGTCCAATGCTCAACATCCATACGTGAATAAGGGCTGAGGCCCAAAACATTGGTTACCCTTTACTTCGTATGGATACTGTGTGACCTGCTGGGTTTCTCCAGCACATTTGGGTATTGCACCACTAAATGAAATGGTCTTCATTGTACATGTGCAGAGCCTATATTTCACTTAGACATGTAGATTCTAAAACAGTACAGGACAGAAACAGACCCCTTGGCCCACAATGTCTGGGCCGAACTAAATCTCTGTTGTTTGTACATGGTCCAGAACTCTTCCCTCCCTGTGCATTTGTGTATCCAAAATCTGCTATGTTATATGCTTCCACCTCCACTCTTGGTGACCCATTCCAAGCACCCATCATTTTCCATATTTAAAAAAAAAATCTTCCCAACTCATATTCTTTTACAGTTTCCTACCTTAAACACATGTCCTCTAATATTTAACATTTTTATCCTGGGCGGGGGGGGGGGGGGGTGGGAAAGACTGACAGTCTGCCCTCTCTCTGCCTCTCACAATTTCATAAACTTTTATCAGGTCTCTTCACAGCCTCCATTGCTCCAGTGAAAACAACCCAAGTGTGTCCATCCTTTCCTGACATTTCATATCCTGTTATCCAGGCAGCACTGAAAGTTCAATTACCTTTTGAGCTTCCAATTTTGCAGTTTTATTTTCCGAATCTAATGCAATGCAAATGATATACTCTTTCAAAGCCTGGTCCATTTTTTGTAATCCAGCAAGGACCTGAGCTTTCCTCAGATGACCCTGATAATAAAAAAACATCAATTGTTCAGAACACAAATGTTGTTGGCCTTTCAAAACAGTGCAGAAGATTATAATGATGAGACAAGATGAACAGGGGACAAGGGGGGAAAGGGTTTGGGGAACCTTACTTTAGACCAGGTAGGTTGGAGGTTGCAAGCAGCATTTCCGTCACGTAAAGCATCTTCAAAGTATTTCAGACTCGCATTAATTTGAGCACGGTTGGTCAGCAGCAAATGGTCTTTGGGTGCTGTAAACAAACCACAGGTAGGTTAAAGTCTTTCAGTATTTCTATTGAATTTTATAGAAATAGTA
Source organism: Narcine bancroftii (assembly GCF_036971445.1). Lineage (NCBI taxonomy): Eukaryota > Metazoa > Chordata > Chondrichthyes > Torpediniformes > Narcinidae > Narcine > Narcine bancroftii. The sequence continues at coordinate 39,815,154 of NC_091476.1, read as the reverse complement.
CACAAGTAAAAGCCATTAATCAAAGGTAATATATTAAAAAATATACAGAGAAGGAAAACAGATATATAAGAAAAATAAGACCATCATATATAAACTCAATATCATAACAGGCACAGAAAAAAAAGTGGCAAGCACTTAAACAATTACAACATATGGTAATTAAAATAGATTGCAAAAAAGTTACCATTATACAAAGCTACAAATTTTAACCCCTTTCCTTCTGAAGTTATCTGTCAATATTGAATGACTAGTAGTAAGGGGGGGGGGGGGGGGGGGGGCTGAGAAAGAGACTACATGGGATTGAGACAGTTAAATTTAACTCTGTTGATTTAGTTGATCCGAAAATAAAAATTATAGGATTAGGTATCAGATTCATATTGAGAACTAAAGATAAGGTCTGAAAGACATCTTGCCAAAAAAAATGGAAAGAGAGGAACAAGATCAAAACATACGTAACAAAAGTACCTTCTTCAGTCTTACACCAGTCACATTTCAAAGGACAGTTAGAGTAAAATTTAGCCAAATGAATTTTAGAAAAGTAAGCTCGATCTACAAGCAAATGTCGGGCAGATAGAGAAGATGAATTTATACCAACTTTAAGATCGAATTCTATGTAGCATTCAAAAATGAAAGTCGAAGATCTTGCTCCCATAATATTTTAAGTTAGGGAATTATCCCTAGATTTTAATAATAAATCATATATAGCTGATATCAACTTTTTTTGATTTGGCTTAAAAATCATAGATCACCCCTATTGTATTTATAGCAAGCTCTTGAGTAAGTCTCAACACTACAGAGTTCAAAGTCTAAATCAAGAAAATTACTGCAGCATTTTATTCTGAAGCACAAACAAAATTAAAATACCCAAGATGTTGGATTTCAGAAATAATTTAGAAGCTGCTGGCAGCGCTCTGTTGATTGAACAGCTTCCACGAAGAGCAAGCTAACCCGATATTTCATGTCTATTGACTGATGAAGCATTCATTTTATGTCTCTTTTATATATACATACATACACAAACACAGGTGATTTATGAGTCGCTGAGGTTTAATTTAAATCCCTGGGAGTTACTATCTCAGTGCGCTCTCCTGAATCCATCATACAAATGTCATCATGAAGAAAGAATGTTAGCACCCTCTACTTTCTCAGGTATTTATGGAGGTTCATCGCAAAACGTGGCAAACTTCTACAGATGTGTGGTGGAAAGTGTGCTGACTGGCTGCACCACGGCCCAGTATCGGAGCAGAAAGGCCTGTTAAAGATAGTGGACACAGCCCAGTGCATCAAACAAAATTCTCCACATCGAGAAAATCTGTATGGAACACTGCTGCGGTAAGCAGCAGCAATCATTAAGGATCTACATGACCCAGGACATGCGCTGTTCTCGTTGCTGCCATTGGGAAAGACTCATACCTCCACGCTCAGGAACAGTTGCTACCTCTCAAGCATCAGACTCCTGAACCACAGACTCATTTAAGGACTCTTACTTTGATCTTTATTTAGTACTGAATACAGGTGCCTAATCATTTATCCAGGATTCCTATCACCGGCAACCTCCAAACACCAGCATTTTTTCAGAAATGAAAACACCCGACCACCTCACTTCTAGTCCCTGCTGCCATTCCCCAGCCATCCATCGATGGCCCCTCTGCCCGCCCCCAGCAGTCCGTCGGTTGCCCCGCCCTACCTGTACGTTGGTTGCCCTGTCCATTTGCACCCAGACATCGGTCGGTTTCCACCCCCCCCCCACTCTGGTTCCAGCTGTGTGTGGGGTGGGGGGGGGGGGGGAGGAAATCATGGGTAAGGAAGACAGCCATTGATCTTGCATTGAGCCAGCCACCAACTACCATCAGCTACTCTCCCACTGAGTGCTCGTGGCCGAGATCCATCTTTCCACAGAAGGTAAGATAGGGCGAGGATGGGGGCCTAAGTCAGTTTTATTTTGAAGTTTACATTAAAATTTTTAAAAAGTGATATTATGGTCTTTATTTATGTAAATTATTTAAAAACCCTGCAACCCCGGTTTTGTGCGATTTTAAAACATTGCATTTTCTGAAAGAGACCACCATTTTAAAATGATTCCAATATCCGGAAGATTCCGAACAATGGCAGGTGTCCGGTCCTGACAATCCCGGATAAAAGGTTAGATACCTGTGCAGGTAGTTCCTGACTTACAGTTGTAATTGGGACTGAAGGATCAGTGGTAACTTGAAATGGACGCAAGTCGGAATTTTGCCCTGATGATATTGAATTTGCACCCTTAACTCTCACGCATGCGCCAACCGAAGTCCAATATACGAACCCACCGTGCAGGTGCCAACCAAAGCCTCACGCATGTGCACAGGAATCAAGATGGTCGCACCCAGCCTACCGTCCCTGGGATGCCGACTAATAAGGTAAGTACACACATTTTGGCTCTCACATGCCATGTATCCCTGTAATAGTTTGTTAAATACAACATAATCCGTGTAAATTTTATATTTTTTCTTATATTTATTTTTTTTTAATTCAGCCGTATTTTCCAATGGAAGCAAGTCGCATAGGTCACAAGTCGGGGAGTGCCTGTATTTATTTCTTGTAGTTGTAAAGTCAATTTGTTTATATTTCTTTCTACTTGAACACACTTTACAGCTACTGGTAATTAGAAATTCTGCTGCGCCCACAGGAAAAGAATCTCAGAGTTATATGTGATGTCATGAATGTACTATGGCAATAACTCTGAACTTTGATGCCTATTAATGCAATAATAATGGACAACTTCAAACTTCAGATGGACTGGAGGAGAAATTCATGGGCATTTGGGAGATGGTTTTCCAGATCAAAACGTTGAGGAACCAATGAGATAACAGTTGGGCATCACATTCAGTGGGCGAAGGGCGTGCTCCCGTGCTGTTCTGTGTTCCCTGAGATTTTATTTTGGAAGAGAGGGCTAGATTTAAAAAACAAATAAAATTGCTTATCCTTTTAATTACTTGTGTGTTAAAGATCTAAAAGGAAAGAGGGAACTGCTAAACTGCAATGTGTTTTGTTCTCTTCGAAGACAGCACACGAACTCCATGGCATGAATAGCCTCCTCCTGTGGTATCAGGGTCTCATTTGAAACCCCCCCTCCCCCGACCAGCTATTGTGTGAAATATAATTTAGAGATCTGATGTGCACCCTCTTCAGACAACGACCTGAAGGCAGCATGCAAAACCCCTTCCACCCTGCACATAGCACCCTGCACACAGCACCTTTCAGCTGCTCCTGTTGGGAAAGAGATACACTAGTATCAGAGCCAGCACCACCAGGCTGAAAAACAGCTTCTTCCCAGGGCAGTGAGAAATCTGGATGACCAAAGGAATGTTCACACTAACCATCTGTGAATCTCATATTCACAAAACAATATTTATTTATCTATTTGTATATATGAATACTCATTCTGCATGTGTATCATTTGTCTGTATGTGTATTATGTCTAGTTGTGTGTCTGTGGGTTTTACATCAAGGAAGGAGAATGCTGTTTCATTGGGTTGTTATGTACAATCAGATGACTATAAACTTGATGGAACTAATTATCAAGCAGAGGGATAAATGGGAATGGTACCCAAATACTAAATTTCACCCACACTTTCTGTGCTCAGTGGCTTTTTGAGTGGGCATCTCTCCTCAGGAGCTGGATGAGGCACCAGATTCAAAAAAGTGGGGGCCTGGAGGTTTGCCCATGAGTTTTCTAGAATATATTTTTCGCTAATGTATTTTCCCTTTCTAGGATTTCCTGGCAAACTGCGAGTGGGCTACAGAGAAGGTTTCTATGTTCATGTCTCAGCTGCTGAGCTTACAACACTAGCTTTAGGGCCTCTTCTTTGTCTGACACTGGCTTGGACTCTTTCAATTCATGTTTTTAAACGCTGGTTAGGCTAACCATGTAGACTAGCTCATGTAATAAGTGGCCCAAAAATGTGACCAAAACTAATTCTTTAATGCTGCAGTCGATCCATTAATTGGATGGGTGACCAGCAAAGTTAACTTTAACATGAATGAAAATCATTAGGTTAGTTGGCCACTGTAATTTTCCCCTGGTGTGAATGAATGGTTGAATCTTTGGGGGTGGGGTGGAGAGGGAAGTTGATGGGAATGTGGCAATATAAAGTTAGATTTGTTTATGGTTAAACATAGCATTGGTGGGCTGAAGGGCCTGTTTCCACACCAATTAACTATAATACACAGGCCCTTCAGCCCACAATGTTGTGCTGACCCATATAAACTAATCTAACTGTTCCCTACCTCACAGCACATAACCCTGTATTTTTACTACATCCCTGAACCTCTTTTGAATGTCCCTATTGAACAAGCCTCAACCACCACCCCAGCAGCACATTCCAGCAATCACAATTCAATCCTGATGTTTTTTTTTGGGATAAATTTGGGCAGTTATTTGATGCTTTCCATTACCATTAAAATAAAATTTGATAAAAGGATATGTCAAAATTCAATCTTTATAAAGTGTAACCAAATTGAAATGAATTCTAACAATGGCATATCACAGTGAAAGTTGCATTAAGAAAAAAAATCTGTCACCACTGACAAGTCAATGTAGCAAATAAATGGAATTAGTCAGTCGTTCATGTTTTTGATAGCCACAGGCTATCAAACTCCAATGAATAAAACTAAAAACTCAGGATTGTCAAAATTTTCTGCTAAAACAAAGTTCAATAAGTGGTGAAAAAAAAAATTCCGAGCGAGCCTTTTGGGTGGTGGTTATTTTTTTCAATTTTCATCTCTAAAACTATAAAGATATAATGCCCAGTAAAAATGCAATACTGCCTTATTTATATAAATTACATTTTTTTTTAAAAGATTGTAATTTAACTGGTTCACAAATTAGAGCTTCATATGTGCAAGTTTCTGATTGACCCAATTCTTCCATGGAGGTTATACAATAGCTGCTATATTATCATAGGACACAATGACAAAAGGCAGGATCACATCTTACACAACACACCCTGTCCCATTAACCTCAATTTATAAATAGGTTCGAGATGACACAGTTGTTATGCTATTAGATAAGTAAACCTGATAATCCAGAGATACAAATTTGAGAACCACACTAAACAAATCAGAGGATCAGCGAATGAATATAGCACAGATGGAGACCATTCCGCCCATCTTGTTTATGTTGATCCATAGTACAAACCCCCTTTCTTAGCCTTTAAATGATTCCCTCTCAAGTTCCCTTGTGGAGGTCCTGCTTGATTTTATTTCTATTATCATTACAAGGGCGAAGTCCAGATCAGAATTACTCTTGCCTTAAAAACATTGGGTGCATTGAAGACAGAGATTGATTGATAGGGTCTTGATTAGCCAGGGCATCAAAGATTATGGGGAGAAGGCTGGGCAGTGGGCCTGCTTATGAATGAATGGTGGGGCAGTCTCGAGGGGCTGAATAGCTTATTTATGCTCCTATATCTTACAGCTCAAAAAAAATTCTTCCTCATGTTACTTTTGAACCTAAATTTTAAATTCATTTTCCATGGTCTGCTAATGGAAACAGTTTTCCTCTAATAACACTATTTAAACTAAAGTCCATTTCTATCAAAACTTTGCACAATCTTTGCTTCAAGTAGAATAGTCCCAGAATCTTAGACCAGTATCCTTTCTGCTCCTTTTATATCCTCTTCAGAGTTAGTTGTAAGCTCTCCACTGGCCACTGTGACAGAGGTGCACCAAAGAGGTACAAGGACTGCCTAAAGAAATCTCTTGGTGCCTGCCACATTGACCACCGCCAGTGGGCTGATATCGCCTCAAACCGTGCATCTTGGCGCCTCACAGTTCGGCGGGCAGCAACCTCCTTTGAAGAAGACCGCAGAGCCCATCTCACTGACAAAAGGCAAAGGAGGAAAAACCCAACACCCAACCCCAACCAACCAATTTTCCCCTGCAACTGCTGCAACCGTGTCTGCCTGTCCCGCATCGGACTTGTCAGCCACTCCCCCTCCATTAATCTTCGTCCGCGAAGCCAAGCCATAGATAGAGATAGATAATTTTCCTGCTTTTGTATTCTGACTCCATCTATAAATCCCATAATCTTTCATGCATTCCAAATCCCTCTTTCAACATTCAAAGATTTATGCATGCATACACCCAGATAGATCCCTTTGTTCCTTTGCACTCGGCATTGTCCCATCGACTCTAGACTGCCTCTATTTGTTCTGGGACAGAAAATCCAGAGTTTAGTCACATGCAGTCAGCAACATCCTAACTTTGTACCACCGACAGGGATCATCTCTTTTATCTTCCATCACTAACCCAACAGAAGGCTCCATCTACGAGAGGCAGAATATAGCAGAAGAGAGCAATGCTTGCACTCATTAACTAATGTGTTAAACTTGAACAAATTCCCACTCCTCCCAATTCCCACTCCTCTTCAATGGATGTTCAATGTTAAATGCAATTTGGAAACAAAACAGGTGTGTCTGCTTGCTTTTTACTCATACCTTAAAAAAAGGACTCAGGCCTGAAACGTTGGTTATCTATCTTTATCTCTGATGGTACCTGTGAGACCTGCTGAGTTCCTCCAGCATTTCTGTGCTTTTACTACGATCACAGTGCCTGCAGACTTGCATATTGTACTACATAATGGAAGATGGGACACAGAATTCATCCTGAAATAGGACTTAAAAATACTATCATGTGAAAACTCAACAAAGCTGTGTTACATTTGTACCAGGAAAAGAAAATAGGATGGTACGATCAGAGCGCAGAGCTCCCAAAGGCAATGGATCCACAGGCTTCACACTGTGTCTATTAATGGTGGTAAACAGCTAAGATTAGCCTCCAGGACATCATTGGCAAGGTCCAAAGTGAGAGTGCACAAGATAAACAGAGGCAAGATCTTCCAGCAACAAGAGCAAGTGAGGTATGCATGTCAACTTGCCCAATTCTGCCTCCACCACAGAGATTTGTCTTCACCAATTCCATCCACTTTACAAAACATCCAAGAAAAGATTAAGTGTACTGAAAGCAGCTAAGGTTATGGGACAAGATAGTGTTGTGGTGATGAACACGTGCTTCAGTACTAGCCACATCTCCAGGCAAATATTCTAGTTTAGCCACAACACTGGCTTTTAAAAAGAACAATCCCCCAGCTAATATAGTGATACCTCAAAGGGTTCCAGCCTGAAACATCAATTCTCGGGAGTGGATGCTGCCTGACCTGCTGAGATCCTCCAGCATTTTGACTATCATTCTGAGCTACACCCTGAACTCATCGTTCAAGGAATACAAATTCTAGTATCACCAAATCATTCAAAGTTATGGAAGGGACCGTCAAAATTGTGATCTTAAAAATACTCTTAGTCACTCAATTCCCTTCAATTTGTGTTGAGGTGAGGCCACACAGCTTCACTACAACCCTGGTCAAGATGTAGACAAATGAATACCAGAAAGGATGGGAAAAGGATGTCCCTTGAGATCAGGCATTTGATGGAAATTAAAATAGAAAATGCTGGAAATACTCAGGAGGTTAAGCAGCATCTGTGGATAAAGAAAGCCATCGTTTTGGGTCTGTGAGTTTTTTTTTTAAATCAGAATTTTCATCAGATGAAGGGCTGAAAACCCAAGACATTGACTATTTCAATATTTAGAGTTACTTTTCAATGGTCTAATCTTTATTGAATCTCTGAACAATATCATGGGTAGCAGAGGGTCAGGGAAGGAGTGGAGGGGTCAATATTAACGATAAAGTGAACTACATTACCCCATCAACACCATGATAAAACCTAGACATCATGCAAGCACATTTTTCACCTAACTCACCAATCTTCTTCCCCCCCTGCAGAAAAAGGTCAAATGAAAAAAACATTCTCCAATTAACTGGTTGGAGGTTAAAGAAAATCCAATCAATTTGATTGGCAGTCAATCTACCTGATTTCTTCACCACCTGTACATAGACTTTAGCCTACAAGATCCGTCACCCAGGTTAAACTGTTCACCCAAACCTCTGAAATGACAAGAGACGCAGGTGCATAGGAGCATCACCAGAAAAAAAAAGGTTTCTCTTCCTTGTTACACACAACCCTGACTTGACCAGTTCCCCTTCACTCACTGTTCCACATTCTGAAACAATGGAGGCAGCTTTACCCTAAGAAGGAGACCTGCCATCACCATTTTGAACATGTCATGTTTGGGTCAATATGGTTTGATAAAGCAGCAGTTAAAAATAAATATGGTAGTTCACCAATCACTGACCAAGTGGTCAGTGGAAATAATTTTCCCAGAGAATATTTACACCATGAAATTCATTCCCGGGGTGGGGTTAAAGGCAATGATGCCAGGTGAGGGAAGATAAAGCATCGCTTGATAACACTGGGTGAATCAGGTGTGGAGTCCAGACCAACTGGAGCATGCAGACCAACTGGAATAAAAGTCCCGCTTCTCTTCAATGAATACAAAGTGTTTAAAGCAAACTGTCAATCCGATTAAGGTCAATGAAGGATGGGGAAACTCATCGTCCAAGCCACACTCTGAAAAATCCTTCTAGATTGTTCTATTCTTGTCATCCTTCTTCAGTAAGATAGAGAAAAAAAGTGCTGGAAAAACTCAGCAGGTCACAGCATCATGGAAAGCTTTCTGTGAATGTTGTGCAAACTGCTGCCTCTTACCTTCCATGGTAGCTATATGACCTGCAAAGTTCCTCCAACACTTTTGAGTCTTACTCTAGTTCTCCAGACTCCTGGTTGAAAACCTTCTTCAGTAACCAAGTGTCTGGACAGAACATTACAGCACGATGCTGTGCCGACCTACAAAAACCTACTCAACAAACTAAACCTTCCCTACCCTACTACATCCAAAACCCTTTATCTTTCTTGCATCCACGTACCCAAAACAAAAAAAAAGTTTGCTCTTTATCGGCTTAGTCTTTTTAATGATCTCAGCGACCTTTACTATCTCCAAAAGTCTGCAATTCAAAGCGACGCGACTCGTGTTCGTGTCCCAGTAAGTGCGTCGTTCCAAAAATAATTAAATGCCACATTACCCACCTAACGCAATTGCTTCCTGATACTTCTCTAAGGCAGCCTGTGGGTTCTTCTTGTACAAGACATTCCCTTCGTGTCGGAGAGCCAGTGCTCTGGTTTCTGCGGGGAAGTACTTGTTGAAGAAACTGTTCAAAACCACGTTGATTCTGTAGGTGCCGGAGGCGGAGAGTTTCTCTTTGCAAAGTTTGCAGTGAGTTGGCTGGGCTCTGCTGGCGTCTCGCTCTCTCTCCAGACACTTCTTGCAATAAGTGTGCCCACACCGCAGGGTGACCGGCTCCAACAGGGTGCCCGTGCACTTGGGACAGCCCAGCAAGCCCAGGACTGGCTGCTCCCCGTCCGTCCAACCCTGACTGCCCCTCATCTCCTCCGCCAGACACTCGACCAGTACCTCAAGGTGCTGCGGTCTGAGGATACCCTGCTGGGACAGGAGCTTGTACTCTTCCAGGGCTTCGGCCAGCCGGCCTTGCAGAGCCAAGCACTGGGCACGCTTCAGTCTCAGCTCCTGCTCCTCGCCTTGCCCGACACGAGTCGCCCGCAGCTGGCATTCGTAGATCTCGGCCGCCAACTGGAAATTCCTCGCCCTGAATGCCTCGGCTGCCAGTTCCAGCATCTCCCTCAGCCCGCTGCCTTCCGAACCCATGGCCGTCAGCTTGGCCCGGAACTCCGTCCGGCTACATTCTATCCATCCCTTTTCTTTACCCTCTCTTCAATTCCTCCCAAGCTTAGCCAGAACAAAAAAATGTGTTACATAAAGAGAGATCACATGACCCCCTTTCTCCGCCTCCCATTGGCCTGACTCATACTGTTACAAAACCACCAAGTTCAGTAATGTTTTGTTTATTTTGAATTATTTTGGGGGAATTTGTACTGATGGTATCTTTTTTTTCCTCTCTCTCTCTCTCTCTCTCTCTCTCTCAATTCACCATTACAGCTGCTTTATTAATCCAACAGTTCATAAAGGCAATGCTCCCCTAATTTTGGGGAGAATTGATGAACACTGATGAACATAGCCAGTGGGTCTAAAACTGCAACGATTGCTTCTTCGGGGAGGGAAATATGCAAGATAATCTTGATTATAACTCATTGTTGCAGCCGGACCCTGCTTCAACTCTTATCAAGACAAACATCTCAATGTCGAATGGTGTTTGCAGCTCTTGATATAAAAGGGTTGAGATGATACGAGGTGTCTTGCATCAAAACTGAAATTAGAATTTGTTTTATCTGTTAACATTTTTATAAAAGCACACTGATCTGATCGTAAGCGAAACAAATCAGGCGCCGACTTATTTTCTGTTCAGCAAGCCTACGTAATGATAAATGTGTTGAGAATAGTTCTGTGACTACATGGCGTCGGTGAAATGGTGTAATTAACTTTTGTTCACAGAATGTGTTCTTCGTTTGACTCCAGTGAACGTGCGTTGAGCAGATTACATCACCCCCTTACATAAGACACAGCCTCATGTCCCTTTGTATAAAATAAACCCTCAAAAATGCGTTGCAACTTTAACGTGAGCAGAAAACTAGAGAAAACTCCCCCATCACCCCCCCCCCCCCCACCAAATCGGACGCTTTCCCTATCCATTGTGGAATTGGGCGCTCGACAAACGAAAGCATTCAAACGATCATTATCTCCAACCAGTCGAAATTTGCAACCCGAACACGCGCGTCTTGCCCACAAGAGATCGCTTATATATCCAAAGGTAAACATTGCAGATTTTGTCAGTCAACAGAAAACATGCAATTTGGAACAATAATATCAAGTTTTCTTTTTAAAAAATCAAATTAATTTGGTATTTTTTTTTATAATGATCCTTTAAACAATTTGAGAGTCCAAATAGAGTCCCAGGGGTTAACTTTAGAACATTGGTTATGTAGCTTTGAAAAGTTACTGTCTCCCACGTCGCGTTGTGGCTCAGCACAGACGTTCCTTATTGAGAACATAACTGCTTTCATTACTTGACCGTAATTTCGTTGAGCAAAATGGTATCGTTGTTGTTTGCAGGAACATTGCTGACATTGTAAATGCACATGTACATCTGCCTGAAAACGGGAAAGATGACACGTTATTTATGAAAGGCTCTGTGCTGATTTGGTAACCATAATCACGTTGCCTTATGTCTCCTGTGGAAATCCTACGTGCATCTAAAAACTATTTCACCCACAAAAAAACGATTTCAGATTCATTGGACCAAAAAATCTAAAACAAATAAAAACTAAAGCACATATGAAACATAGGTCGAATTTTGCAAAGTGGGGGGAATTAAGGGTTATGAGGAGCGGACACAGGTAGGTGGGCAAGTCCCGCTTCTATTTCTTGGGTTATGAGATGATACCTTTGCAAACAGCAGCAAAGATAGTGAGACCCGGAACTTGAGGACTTTAAAAGGAAAAAAAAACTGCAGATGCTGGAATTCAGAAATAAAAATAAAGACACTTCTGGAACTGCTCAGTGAGTCAGGTGCTATCCACAGAGTGACATTGTTTAAGGTTGATGACTTCTCGAAAGGACTGTCCGGTCCCTGATACAAGCCAGAAAGACTTACTATCTAAAGTCATTGTTCAGAATCAGAATTTATTGTCATGAACAAGACATGAAATTCAGTGTTTTGTGCCAGCGTCACAGTACAAATCTTCATATTGTAACCACCTTACAACATTACTATTAAAAAAGTTAAAAATAATATTGTATTAAAAGGCAGTGTCTATGATTCATTGATTATTCCAGAATTTGATGGCAGCAGGGAAGAATCTGTTCTTGTGCCATTGAGTACTCTTCTTTAGGTTCCTGTACCTTTTTCCCGTGTGCCTGGGTGGTGGGGTCTTTGAGGATAGAGGCTGCCTTTTTAAGGCATCGCCTTATGTAGATATCCTTGATGGAGTGAAGTTTGGTGCCGGTGATGTAGCAGGCTGAGTTAACAACCCTCTGGAGTTTGTTCTTGTCCTGAGAGTTGGCACCTCCATACCAGGCAGTGATGCAGCCAGCCAAAATGCTATCCTCGGTACACCTGTAGAAGTTTATGAAAGTCTTCGATGACATACCAAAGCTCCTCAGACACCTCACAACATATAGCCACTGAACATTCTTTGTGGATTGGATTTGGAGGCTCCGGGACAGATTCTTGGCAATGTTCACAACCAGGAATTTGAAGTTCTTGACCCTCTCCACTACTGAGCCCGCGATGAGGACCAGGTCACGTTCCCCTGACTTCCTCCTGAAGTCCACAATCATATCCTTAGTTTTGCTGATGTTGAGCACAAGGTTGTTGTCATTACACCAATGAACAAGCTAATCAATCTCCCTCCTGTACGCTTCCTCATTGCCGTTTGTAATTCTGCCAACAACTGTGGTGTCATCAGCAAACTTGTAGATGGCAGTGGAATTGTGTCTGGCCACACAGTCATGGGTGTATAATGAGTAGAGCAGTAGGCTAAGAACACGTCTTTGAGGTGTGTCTGTGTTGATAATCAGTGAGGAGGAGACATTGTTTCCGATTCATACTGACTGTGGGCTTACGATGAGAAAGTCAAGGATCCAGTTGCAGAGAGGGGTATAAAAGCTTAGAGTATGTAGTTTCTTGACCACCACTGAGGGAATAATGATATTAATGGTCAAGCTGTAGTTGATGGAGAGTAGCCGTATGCATGACTTGCTGTTTTTGAGATGATCCAGGGCAGAATGGAGAGCCCTGTGTAGCAATTGTGATGATAGGTGAGTTGCAGTGGGTGCAGATCCTTGCTTAGGTAGATGTTCATTCTGGCCATGAAGAGCCTCTCAAATCATTTCATCACAGTAGAAGTTAGAGCTACTGGGTGGTAGTTATTGAGGCAGCTCACACTACTCTTCTTGGGTTGATGCCCTTTTGAAGCAGGTGGAAACCTCTGATTGCTACAATAAGAGGTTGAAAAGGTTGGTGCGGATTTTCAGTACCCTGGCAAGTATGCTGTCAGGACCTGTTGCCTTGCAAGGGTTCACCTTCTTGAATGATGTTCTGTCCTGAAGATAGCAATTTTGCAAGTTGGATATTGAGATGTTCTTTGAGTGAGAAAGAAGATAGATGAATGTGATTCTCGGTGAAGAATCTACCTGAAATTATGCAAAACTCTTATAGTTCAACAGCATTGTAATTTTGTCTTCTCTGTATTATGTTAGATTGATTCAGGCAACTTGTTTTGAAGATGATTTATGGTTCCTCTGGAGGTTTACGTCACGTACTTTGTAGACAAAAGCAAACAAACATTAGAAACGTACAAGGTCAGCAAATCAGCGAGGTCCTTTACTATCTTTTTATGGATGTACCATTGTCCAGAGGGAACAAAGCGTGAGACGGGAACTGCTCTGCCCAAGACTGCACAAAACTGCAGAATTGTGGTTGCAACTCAGGATATCACACAGACCAACCTCCCTTCTATTGACTCTGTCTTAGCAGACCAGTCACCATATTCAAGGACTCATCCCTCCACAGTCAGACTCTCTTCTGCTTCTTCCCATCAGGGAAAAGATACATGAATTTGAAAAAGATTCATAGACAGTTTATTTCTTGCTGTTATCAGATTCTTAGATGGACCTCTCATTGGTACAAGGTGATGCTTTGCAGAATTGAATGGGGCTGTACTCAATGTTGTACTCTGTACAGTTTTCTTATGTGACATTATACCCTGCATCTTCATTTATATTCTGCATGACTTGTTGTACACCACCATGCGACTCCTAAACAACAGAGAGAATCAGAGACTTGTTTAAGGACTCTTACTTTTCCCATTATTTATTAATAAATATTTATTTTCTGTATAGCACCTTATTCCTTTTTCTTTTCACTCACATACCACTTTAACTATTCCCTATGCCACTGATGCTCTGTGATGAGTAAGGGATCACTTAAGGTGGTATGAGGATGGAAATAAAAGGTTGAAAACCACTTTTTTAATCATACCTAATTGACTTGTTAAGTGCATGGTTTCATAACTCCAAAGGAAATGGGCCAATTACAATTTTTCTCAAGCAAAATATTTTAGTAACAATTGGGTCTAGAGCAGTGGTTCTCAACCTTCCTTTCCCACTCACATACCACCTTAAGTAATCCCTTACTCATCACAGAGCACCAATGACATAGAGAATACTTAAAGTGGTATGTGAGTTGGAAGAAAAAGGATGGGAACCACTGTGTCTATGTCATGTCCATTTTAGATAGGAGGACAAAAGCCTCAGCAAGGGCTCACATAATTGCAATGGTACTTCCTAATCCTGCATTCAAATTCTGTTGCAACAAAAGCTAATGACCCCATAATCATTTGCTTCACCTGTATATTCATCTTGGGTGAACAAGCATTGGATTAAAATGGCCCAATCTCTCACCATTTAACATACACTTTTCTGTCATCTGCACTAAAGAAAATAATATCTCATTTCTGCATTGAGAAGATGTTGAGAGTTAATTGTCAAATACTTATTTGCTGCAGCCATACAGATATGCAAAATACATCACTGTATTCGTACAAATTAAATTAGCACAATTTATCAAGACACAAAAAGACATTAAAAATACAAGAGGACAGATAAATGAATATGCAATTGCAGTCAGTGCTTTCAGTGCAAACAGTTAATTTGACAGTCACCATATGTTTATGCTTAGGATTACTATAGTTGAGGGAGGTTCAAGACCTGATCATTACCTGATGCATAAAAACTGTTCCTGAATCTAGAGGTGCTCGACTTATGGCTTCTGCTATGAGGTAGCAGTGAGAAGAGATTGTGGCCAAAACGATGGGAATCTTTTATGATGTTGGCTGCCTTCGTGACGCAGCACCTCACAGAGATGTTTTTAATGGACAGAATATGCCAGTGCCCTTGATGGACTGAGCTAGGTTTGTCACTCTCTGTAGCCTTCTGTGTTTCTGGATACTCGAGTTTCCAAACTAGATCATGATGCCACCAGTCAGTATTTCAACCATGCACCTGCAGAGGATTGATAAGATTATTTAACGACATGCCAAATCTCCTCAGATTTCATTCATTCTACTGGGGGCCAACTCTTGTTGAAGGACATTAACCATTCTTTTTTCTCCCATTGAAGCTACGAGACCTGCTAAGTTCCTCCAGCAGATTTTTTTTGTGTATGAATGAATAGTTTAATGCCAAACAAGTCTATTCCAGGTGTATAAAACACATTAATAATTTATATAACTCTGGACAATGAAGATCATGAAAATCACCTTAAAATTTCCCTATCACATACTGTTTTTTTTTAATGTAACCTATTTTGTGATTTCCTGTCATATTTTAAGTCTACTAGTATATTGGCCATAAAGCAAGGTGTTTTGGTCAGTCCAAACATGCCTGAACATATACTCAGTGCAAATGCTAGCAAATGTTGTCTTTGGTCTGGGCATGCTTCGTCAGGTTCAAGACAGACAGGTAAAAAATAATCAGTTCTCGTATACAGATGCTGTCCATTATATTGATATAGATGAATGCATGTTGATTCGCATATTCTTTTGGTAGTTAATAATATCATTTTTTTTTGTCTTCAGGAAGATTCAATACAGCAGAAATGTCTGGTCAATATTGCAACACCTGCGACACATTCTGTTACATTTGTGGCAAAATTCAATAAAAGTTTATTTAATGTTTCTCCAACTTTCTACATGATACAGCACATCTGAAATTATCTTCATGTTCAGTTTGAAGTTGTCTATCATAATCCACGCCCCCCCCCCCTTTTTTTAAGGAAGCAAACCGTTGGGAAAAAAAATGTTGTCCATGGTAATCCACGCATAAAACACCATGTCCTTGCACTCAGCTCAATCACATTCCTTTGAAGCTCTTTACATCCCCCTTCTCTCTACTCCATATGCCACTTGAGAATATGATAATCGCTCCCCTTAGCCAAACCATTAGCGTAGATCATGAATAACAGTGACCCAAGCACCAAAATCCATAGTATCCCACTCTTCACAGCCTGCCATCCTAAGGAGAGCCCATTTACTGCTACTCAGTTGTGGATCAAGGGAAAGGGTGAAAAGGAAAAAGCCATTGGTGTGACTCATATGGTAGTATTGAATGGCCTTCCCTGCTTCTATTTTCAGTGTTAACGTCTAGCTCAGAATTGCTGTTGCAGATTGCCAGTTGTGACAGGGTTCCAAACCACTACCACTCTCTGTGTGAGTTCCGAGCCAGTCCCCTTCTTCCTGCTGGAGCTGCTACAACAGCAGCACTTCTGCTGGTGCGGACCTGTGGGGAGCAGAGAGAGCATCTCCCCCACCCCCCCAAATGGTCCAACCACCCAGTCTGACTGCTGTCAGCTCTGTACAGGCTTTAAACGGCCTGTTAAAGGAGCCAACAGTGGTTTATTTTAAAATCCTGTGACAGTGGGGTCTGGGTCCAAGATGGTGGTACCAATATTCGGCAGCATTCTCGAGGGTTTACAGACCCTGGGGAAGCAGAGGACTGGCGCAGGGCATTATAAAACAGGGAGAAGGAGATGACCCATGGGATGGTGACCATGGTGGCAGACCAGCGAAGGGCTCTGAGGCTGAAGAACACATAAGCAGTGGGCAGTTAGGGACTCGAGGCAAGAAATCCATGCAGGATGTGGGCTGCTGGTAACTGCAGTCAAAGGACACATGGCATGCTGTGGACTGCATAAGGCTGGCTCGAGGCTGGCTGAAGGAATTGGAACCAAGATGTGCAAGGGTGCCAAGGATGTTGGAGGCTTCCTGATTGTGTCAGAGATTTGAATCTGGAGCTCGGGTTGCTGATGGTTTGGACTGCAGTCTGTGTGGCTACATAGGCTGTAGGAGTGTTGAAGGCTAATCCATGGACACTCAATGGTTCTGGGAGGGGTCTCTCTTTTGCCTCTCTTTGTAAGGGGCGGGGGGCTGGGCAATTTCTGTGATGGCAAACGTTTGCCTGCCTTACATTTCACTAAAATAAATTTGAGGTAATATTACATTTTCTTTTTATTACATGTGGTGATTCATCCACTACTATAGCTGCACTACTACCAGCCTACTGCAGGGGGCAACCACTGTACCTCCAGGTAGGCAACCTGGGAGGCTGGCCAACTGACAGTCAATTACTGGCCCATATAAAGACTCGAGCAGCCCTTCCTAAATCAGTTGGGCACGTGGAACCAGAGGCTATAAAGAGAACCGGTGTTCAGCTTTAAGCTGATTAAACCCTGCAGGACAGTCTTCTCAAGTTTTGTGTTTGTTTCCTGAACCACAGCGCATCACATTACATGACAATAAAAAGATCTTAAATGTTAAAGACACACTTCTGAAAATCCTGGGTCTAAGTTTTAGACCTAATCTCCTGGACCATGAAATTCTAGCCAGTAGAAATAATTCTCTCACCTTGCATTTCTCCTTTAATATCTTGTTAACGTCAACTGACATCATCATAATGTTCCAATTTCCAGGGAGTTCAGCCCTAGCTTGCATAATGATAATTTAATTCTTGCACTCTCTCCTCAGTCAAAAATTGGATTTGTGTTCCATTTTGACACATCTCTGGAACTTGATGGCGCACAATTATCCAAAGTTCCATTTAAATGAAAAATGGTGGCTGTTGATTGGAGGCGATAGCCCTATTTCAATCGTCCAGATGTACAGCATAATGGGTCATTCACTCCGATGTAATGGTGTTTTCCCTCTGACTTGCCCCTTGCACTTTAACCTGTCATGCAAAGCATATAAAGGAGCCAATGGTGTTTTATTTAAAATCCTGTGACTGCAAAGTCTGGGCCCAAGAAGGGAGTGGCTTTGCTCAGCATCATCCATGAGAACAGCTGCCTGGTGCAGGGCACCAGTAATGGGGAGAACACCCTCTGCTGAGAAGGAGAAGCAGAGGAGATGATCCCTAGGACAGTGACCATAGTGGCAGACCAGGGAAGGCTCTGCGGCTGAAGGACACTCACAGGCAGCAAGCTGTTGGCACCTTGTAGGGGAGGAACTCACATAGGCTGTGGACTGCTGGAGACTGGCTCCTGAGAACTAGGTATCGGAACTGGGATTTGAGAGGATGCTAAGGGCAAGAGAGGGCCCAGGGTGCTAAAGGCTTCCTCATCATGCTGAAGTTAGGGATCTGGGCTTGGGTTGCCGATGGTTTGAACCAAACCAAAGTTTCTGCGGCTGTTGAGGCTGCAAGAGCACTGGAGGTAAATCCGCAGACACTCTGTGACTCTCTTTTGCTTCTTTTTCTCTGACAGGGGCACCAGGCAATGCTCATGGTGAATCTTTGTTTGCTTTATGGCAGACGGAAGGCAATTTTGTGTAATATTACATTTCTGCTTTATTTCATGACAAAATACATAGTATCTGAAAGTGAGGGCTGATTAGATCACTGCCAACCCACTCTCCATTTTGGTCACCGGATCAAGGTGAAGCATTGAGAAGCAGACTGTGCAAGAATTGACAAGGGAGGCCAGAGTCGATAAATTTAATACTGAATCGAGTAATACAAGAGTCAAGATTCACAAGGAATGAGATGTCGCACTTTTAGTAGTTAATTTTCACTGCCAGGAAGGTTGACAGGATGAATTTACACATTATGTTGCTAAAAGGATACTTAAATTTAATGACAGGCACTAAACTCAACTAAAGATGGCTAATCTATCATATATCACACTATTCAATGCACTTTAACAGTGATGTGGACAGCAAAAATGATTTGTTCTCAAGCTACTGTCAAAACAGCATAATAGCTTGACAGGCTATAACTTAACCCTAAGTCTGACAAACACTTGAACTTGGTGTAGTCATTAGTATATAAAAATAGTACAGCACAGCAAAAAAAGGCCTTTCAGCCCATGATGTCTGTGCTAACCATGTGGCCCAAATTAAATTAAATCTCTTCTGCCTGCTCGAATTGTACAAAAATAATAACCCATTTCCATGTCAAGATTTTTGTGCATGGCCCTCATGCATTGCCAGACAGACCACCCACAAATTGGAGGAACAACACCTCATATTCTGTCTGGGCACCCTCCAATTAGATGGCATTAACACCAACTTTTCTGATTTCTGTTTGCCCTCCCCACCCCATCTCTCCCCTTACCCTATCCCCATTTCTCCTTTCCTCTAGCTCTGTTTCTCTGTCTCCTTTCCTCCTGCTCTGCATTCACCTCCCCTGATCAATTCTCACCTCTTCTGTCATTTCTTCCATGTCCAATTATCACCTTTTGCCTGTTGGTCAGTGCTCCGCCCCATCTTCCCTCCTGACCATCCTTTTTATTCAGGAGCCTGCCTGCTTTTTGCTCATATCTTGAAGGGCTCAGGCCCGAAACATTGGTTATATATCTTCACCCTTTATGGACACTGTGAGACCTGTTGAGATCCTCCAGCCTATCTGTGCATTTACTACAACCACAGTGTCTGCAAACTTTCGTGTTTCACTCAATAACCAGACACCATTGTAAAGTCTGGGTCCTTTACAGTATCTTGATTTGATCATTAAATGATACAATGATCACATTTTTATGTAACTATTGAAAATTCAGTGATCCAAAATTATAATGAGCTGCAGGGGAACAAGTTACATGACAAAATGAGCAAAATACAGATATATAAATAGAGAAATAATATTTTGGAAATAAAATAGGAAAATAAAGTACATGCTAATTAACATGTTTCTTTCCAGCATAATGATTAACAACTCATTCTACTGTTCTGCTCAGTTGTTTTGAATGGGATGGTCTGAAGGAATTGTGAACAATTACAATGGTAATAGCTAAAGGCAACCCATTGTTTCATTTAAATGTACTAACAGGATTTAAATCATTCAAGATAATATCAAGAGGAGATTTTCAATAAATGAGGGGATGGCTAGGCAAAAAAGAACCCGTGTTAATGTATCCCTTTCTTTTCAAGATGTTTGAAAGCATGACAGTCAATAAAAGTTAAAGTTCTAATGGGTGTGAGTAAACATGACAGCTAACTTGTGCCCAAACAGCAAATTAAATAAATGACAAGATAATGATACTGATCAAAGGAGGGACATTACTCAGATCACCAAAGACATTCTGCTCTCTTGCTGGTATCTACAATGCAGGACTTTCTCAGCAGTAGTTCTGAGGAGACAGGCTGAATTATATGCTCCAGAACTGGACTGCTTGAAATGTTAAAGCTCATAAGTGAGAATGTTACCAAATGAGTCAACCTGATATTTCAGTGATTATATAATGTTGTGATTATGTATGTAAAACTTTGGCGTCTGATCAGGGAAATTGTGCGCATAGATTAAAAAGTATCTGGGCATTTTAAAATCTTCACAGTATTATTAAATCGCACTTGAACTTTTAACCTATGAATTGTCTTAGAAGTCCAAAATAATTCCAATTCACAGCTGATCTCAGCACCAATGTCACCGATGGTGAGAATAAAGCTCGGCTGTGAAGCACAGAATAGGAAGCCTGCAAGTCAAACTTCACATGATAAATCGCACATAATGAAGGCCACTCAGATGACAGGAGGTAGAGAGTTGGAAAGAAAAAAAAGCAACAGACTCAATGATGCTCAAAGACTTTCTTTTCACTGATCCTGCTACTCAGCAGCAAGTCAGGACTACGAAAATCTCGAGAACTCATCTTCGACCCAGCGAAACAAGAAAGTCTGCAGATGCTGTGATTGTAGTTGGTGCAGATAAACTCAGCACTGTCCATGGGAGGTCAAGATATAAAGCCAACGTTTCGGGTCTGAGCCATTCAAGGCATGAGCAAAAGGCATTCAGGTGCTTGTGGCCTCGTGGCTGTTGGCCTGAGCTCCTCCCACTACCCCTTCTTCCCCCAGCTTTTTATTCAGATACCTGCTTGATTTCTGCTTATACCTTGATGAAGGGCGCAGGTGATTTATCTTTGCGAGCTTAGACTGAGTAAAGGTTTCATATCACTTGCTCTGAACCACTGTTTTTAATCAACCTGAACTCAAAATATTTTAATAGGGTAGCTGCCTGCGAAGAAAGTGTACAGTCATAAAGTAGGCCCTTCGGCCCAACTTACCCATACTAATCAAGCTACGTAATTAAGTGAGAGCTATTAGCTCACGTTTGTCCCATATCCCTCTCAACATTTTTTTAAAAAAAACTCATGTACCCATTCAAAAATCTTTTAAAGAATATGACTGAAAATAAAGTAAATAAAGTAAAATGTTTCAAAGTTTATAAGGTTTATATATTCATGCAAGTGGTGTTTGTACACAGTATAAGTAGAGTATAGTATTATTGACTATAATCTGTTATAATTAATGCAGGTGCATTAGTCAGGCATTGTAAGGATAAGACTCAAACATCTGGAAAATACACTTATTCAGCATCTATCAATCCCCATAGGTGCCGGATACCAAGGTTTTACTGTACTTCAATAAGGTCTGTCCTCAGTCTCCTGCACTTCAGGGAGAAAAGTCCTAACCAATTTAGCCTTTGTCTGTAACTTAAATCTTCCAGATCTGGTGAGAGACTTTTTATTACCCTGTACACTTCATATTGGGCAAACTGAAACTCTATTTTAGATTTGTTTGGGTCGGAAATGTTCCTGGACAAAAAAAAAGTACTTTCTTTGATGTCATGCCGTTTTATACAAGTTTTATTACATATTCAGTACAAAGTTTGACACAATCTTTTAGCATACATCAAGTTAAACATGATCGAACTATACAGAACTTAATCAGATCAGTAACCTGAATACAAGGATTGGCCCTGTACACAATGATATTTACCTTTTTACTTCTTTCCTGCTTTGACCAGCACTTAATTATTTACTTGAGTTGCACCATCCATTTTTTCAGGTTTGTTTTCCCTCACCACAATTCTTGGCTTCTACCACTTTAAATACATTGCTTGAAACGGACAATACAGTTTGAGTTGACCTATCAACTCTATTGATTGACATACTGGTTTATTTCGTAGTGCCCAACCTTTTAATGCTGCTGAATACAGGAACTAATTCAGGTTTGTAATGCATCAGTGATCTCAAATCACATGTCATGACTTGGATTCTCTGTACACAGTCTAAAAATAATGCCAAGTTCTCTGGGTATGGCAGCTTTTAACAAACCTAAATTGCCTCCATTCAAATGGAGAAAATTCTTTATTATACCTGCTAATTTCCTGTTTTGGGTTTATATGACATCATTTGGAAATGTACTAATCTTGAATTTTGAGAATACTTCTCTTCTCCAAATCATTCATTTCCTTCAAGATTAGGGCGACATTGTATCGTAACTCCTGGAACTTGGCAACAGATAGCTGAAAATAAGAAAAGCACAAGAAATGAAGCAGTGGACATACAGTGTTTGCAGGTTAGTTCGGTACTGTAAGTAAACACAGACAACTTTTCATTGCATGAGATTTCCAACATTTTCTGTTTTTATTCTGGATTTCCAATGTGCATGATGCTTTCCTTTTCTGCTTCTGGTCTTCCCTCAAACCTTCTCATCTTGAGTGATTTGCAAAGCTAAGAGGTTCTTTTAGAAGAGACACAGGACCTTTTCTCTAGAAATAACACTGAGAAATGACTCAATATTAGTGACTCAATAAAATGAACTTTTTTTTCTATGTGGGCGACTGAATGCAGAGCACTCCATCAAGATCATCAGTGATGAATCCAACAGGGAATTTTGGAAAAACTCCTTGATCCAGACAATGGTAAGGATATTGAACTAACACACACCATGCATGCATGCATTTGGATTCAAGTGAGATAAAGAAGGGGGAGAACAAAGGTTTTGTTAATAGAATCACTGAGTCAGGTTGTATGGTTTATTTCAGTGCTGGTAGATGTAACTCCATACATTTCTAACATGCACATTTTCAATTAAGTTTCAATGAAAATACAGTGGAGCAGAAGGTGGTGAAATTCCTTTAGGTGTTAGAAAGAAATCTTCTATTTTATCATCACCTAGCTGTCATGTCTCAGAAGTCCAAAGATGCACCTTTGTAACATATGAATGAAAACAGCTTGATTAATCTTGACATACATGGGTGTGTGTGTGTGTGTGTAAAATTTTCCCAAAACTGATATTATTATTATTGGTCGTCCTTCGGTTTAAAGAAGACATTGTTGTGCAGTTCATCTGTGGACACAAAGGTGACTTTGCAGTTCCATCTGGAAGTGCAAAGTCTAGCACAATGGGTGGCACTGGAAGTCCATTGTTGTTATAACTGTGGCTGTTTCTCTGCGACACCATTCACGGCTTTCGACCAGTTTTTGGCAGCATCTGTCTTCAAAAATGGTGCAGGCTTTATCGCACAGGGCTCGCCAATGGGACCTGTCAGCAGCCGCAGGAGCAAAGGGTTTCCCTCACACCGTCTTTATATCGCTTGCGTGGATGACCTTAAGGTTACAAAAATAACTGGCTCTCAAGTGTTTGTGATGGTGCCTTGGCTATCAAAATTTTCCTAATACTGACAACCCCCTATAAAAATGATATAAATTCCATGGAGGTGACATTTTGGTAAAGCATATGATTGTTAAATAACAGCAGGAAAACTAACCTTGAATCTGTTATCAGGCTCTTGACTAGACCTCATCAGTAAAAGGTTATCTCTTGATCTTACAAAGCCTATATCATTGCAGATTTTGCACCGTTTTAACGGTACCTCTTCCTGTAACGCTATAACTGTGTATTTTTACTTTTGCAGTACCTCTTGTTCTGACGTGCCTAGATAGCACACAAAACAAAGTTGATCACTGTATCTCCGGACAAGTGACAATAAACAATTCAATTCAGTGTTGAGGAAAGTTGTCAATCTTGGTGAGTTTCATGTCATTCCTCTGGAATAAAAGAACTCAAGAGGCAGATTTGGAGCTATAGACTTTTGCATTCAAGAAAGATTGCTTCAAGAAGAGATGAAATATGCAAACATGCTGGAGAAACTTGACAGGTCATGCTGCATCCATAGGAAGTACACAAATGTGCTGGATAAACTAGTTCCAATGGATGCTGCGTGACTTATTGAATTTCTCCAGCACATTTGTGCATTGCACTCGATCCCAGCATCTGCAGATTTTCTTGTTTAACATAAGAAGTTGTGTCGTAGAAACTTCAATGTAAAGAAATATGAATCAGCAAGACAATATGACAGCAGCTTGTCAACCCCCACCACCCCCCCCAGGAATTTTTTAAATGAGGATTCATTTATGGTCACACACACAAGAACAGTACGTTCTGAAGTTCTAACACTGAAAAGATCCAAAAACCGAACTTTTTTGCGGAGCGGACATGACATCACAAGTTGTAAAAAAATTATCACCTGACTTGACCATTAGATGATCTGACTTGGTGCTTTGTTGGCGCCATTTTGATAACAAGAGAGCTCTCGTTACTGTACAAAGATGTAGCTGTTTCTAGTGATTGGAACTGCATTTATCTTATTTTGTAAGTGGAGATCAAGTTGTTTTTTGGTATTATTAAACATTATTTCATGCTCAAAAAGTCTGCCGTTGTTTTTTGTTGTTGTTTAACTGTTGATACAAACATTCTGCTGCTGGTACTGAGCTGCTTAAAGCTATTGTTTTGATAACCAATAAACATCCGGTCCCAAGCATTTTGGATATGGGGAAATGTACTGTACAAATGAACAGATGCACCAAAGTTCTTGCTTGCTGTTTCTAAACTGGAAGATATGCCATCTACAATGGCACATTAAATTGCCCTAGCATGGAAAGAAATGATAAATATGAAAATAACCATGGGTGGCATCAAGGGGGGGGGGCATCCATGGGCCATGCCCCTCCCAAATGAGTCATTGAGCCTTTGGCGCAAAACCTTTTTCATTCATTTATATTTTACATATTAAAAGTAACATTTTCGCTAAATGAAATGAAATAAAAACAAAAAGAAAGAATTACAAACACACGTGACGTCAGAAAGGAAGTTACGCGTGGAACGCACATGTGCACGAGACGTCCTAACAGAAGTTGCACCGGGATTGCAAGCAGCGTGCGCGCCAGATTTAATCCTGAATAAAGTGCGCTTACTGTTCCTCTGTTGTGAATACATTCTTAAAGAGACATACACAACAGAAAATGGATAGAAGCAGGTTCGGCACTAACACTTGCCCGCTGCAACTCTTCTAAAGCTAAGCCAGGCAATTAATTCACCTTAGGATGCCAGCCTTGGCTTTCATGATTTTTAAGCAAAAGATTGAATGATTTTTGGGTCTGTCTGCATTTATTCTGTAAGAATGGAGTATATCGTCTATTTCAAATGATGTGCACAGTGCGTGTGAGAAAGGGAGAGACTTTGCAGCATGTTTTTAAATTGGAACTGGGCTGATGTGTTGGTTGTTGACAGCAAAGTCTTATTATCAGCAGGTTGAGTGTGGTTTGAAAGGGAGAGTTTCAAGCCGGTTGGACCCAAAACTGAGAGCTGAGACCAAGGGGAAGCCCCTCAAACAACAGAAGTGGGGAGTAAAGACATGATGCCACATTGGTGGTAATGGTGTAAATAGAAATGAATGTAACAACGTACAGTGATGGAAATTTATGGATACAGAACTTTGAAACTTTTTCCTTTTGTATTTAATTTATCGTGAATAAAGATCATGTTTGGTTGAAGTTCAACATTCATTTATTTATAGCATTGGGAAGATGATAAATACATCCGAAGCACAAAATAGTTGCTTTCAAAAATAGCTTTATTCCCATGGACACCAGCTACAACAGTGCAGGAGTGCCTTTGAACCCAAAGTTGTAGGTCTTTAAGCTGCAGGTCCAAGTGCAGAAACTAGCAAAAACATTCAGGTCTACCATCACCAGGGGATTGTGGACCGCACTGGGTGATGCAGGTAAGGTACCCCCCCCCCCCACCCATCCCTACTGAGCGAGTTCTCGAACCCCACCTGGTCCCCACCCACCCCCGCGATTATCCTAAGGGCCCCTAAATAAACTCCAGAGACAAAGAGTGGAGGAACTGTAAGAGGTATTAAAATACTGTGGCCTGCTTTAAGTAAAATGTGTGAAGAGCAGAGTAAGTACAACCATTTTGCAGAGAAATGCTGTGGAAAAGAATTAGCAAAATTTATGGGAAGCAACAGTTTTTGTTACAACTAAGACAAATTCTTAGGAATGGTGAGTTGTTAAACCTACAGTGGGATCAGGCAACTCCCCAAGTTCCCTATTGCTGCTAATGCCCATAAGTACCATTATTTCATTTCGCTTATAAGAATGCAACCAAATTTGGAAATATGTGGTCATTTAAATCTGAGATAAAATGTTATGGCAGAGTTTATTTTCCTGCTGGATGACAGCTCTGTCTACTGGTTCAATGTGGTGACTGACGATACAAGATGGACTGAGAACTCCATTTGCTTGGAATTTTTGATGTTAGATTAACTTGTCCTTCAACTGGGCATAAATGAGTGTGGATAATAATAAGTATAATGAAAATGATGTTATAACAAAACAATATTCACTGGAACCATTATGTATTATAAAAAAAACTTAACTGCTAATGAAGGGATACTTATTCCAAGAATGTTCTTGTGCAATTTGTGACTAAATTGGTCAACATAAAGGAGAGCATTAAACCAGGATTGATAAAACAGAATATCCATTGTAACATGTCCCTTGCTGGTTGTCAGTGACCATAAGAGGAGCTGAATGAAGCATTAGATGATCTGGCAAGTTAAGATTACAAGATCTAAGAGCAGAGGTAGGCCCATCGAGTCTGCTCTGTCATTTAATCATGAGCTGATCCTTATCACTCAGCCCCACTCCCCAGCCTTCTCCCTGTAACCCTTGATGCCCTAATCAAACACCTGTCAATTTCTGTCTTAAATACACCCAATGACCTCACTTCAACTGCTGCCTGTGGTAATAAGTTCCACAGACTCATGACCCTCTGGCTAAAGAAATTTCTCCACATTTTTGTTATACATTGACACCTTTTTATTCTGAAACTGTGACCTCTTGTCCTCAACTCCCCTACCATGGGAAACAGCTGTCACATCTACTTGATTCAGGCCTTTCAGCATTTGAAATGTCTCTGAGGTCCCTTCTCATCCTTCTGTATTCTAACAAGTATAGTCCAACAGCTGAGAAACATTCCTCATATGCTTACCCTTTCATACCTGGCATCATTTGAGTCAATCTTCTCTGAACCTTCTCCAATGCTAGCACATCCTTTCTCAAATAAGGTGCCCAAGACTCTACACAGAACTCCAAATGAGGTCTCACCAGTGCCCTGAGTCTCATCATTACATCTCTGCTCTTGTAGAGCCAACATTGCATTTGCCAACATTGCATTTGCATTCTTCACTGCCGACTCAACTTGGAGGTTAACCTTTAGGGAATCCTGCATGAAGACTCCCAAGTCCCTTTGTAACTCTGAATTTTGAGCTATTTTCCCATCTAAATAATAGTTTTCCCATCTATTTCTTGAACCAAAGTGCAGGACCAAACACTTCAAAGCATTGTATTCCACCTGCCAGCTCTTTGCCTATTCTCCTAATCTATCTAAGTTTCTCTGCAGCCTTTCTGTCTCTGCAGCACCACCAGCTCTACCACCTATTTTGGTATTATCTGCAAATTTAGCCACCAAGCTAACTATTCCATTATCCAAATCATTTATATACAATGTAAAAAGAACCAGGAGCAGAGTAAGTACAACCATTTTGCAGAGAAATGCTGTGGAAAAGAATTAGCAAAATTTATGGGAAGCAACAGTTTTTGTTACAACTAAGACAAATTCTTAGGAATGGTGAGTTGTTAAACCTACAGTGGGATCAGGCAACTCCCCAAGTTCCCTATTGCTGCTAATGCCCGTAAGTACCATTATTTCATTTCGCTTATAAGAATGCAACCAAATTTGGAAATATGTGGTCATTTAAATCTGAGATAAAATGTTATGGCAGAGTTTATTTTCCTGCTGGATGACATTAACCCCTGTGGAACACCAGTAGGCAACCATCCCAAATAGGATCCCCTATTCCTACTCTCTGTTTCCTGCCTATTAACCAATGCTCTCCTCATGCTTGTATCCATGTAATTCTTGAACCCTCATCTTGTTAAGTGGCCTCATGTGTGGCACCTTGCCGAAGGCCTTTTGAAAATCCAAGTACACAACATCCACTACTTCTCCCCTGTCTATCCTGTTCAAGATCTCCTCAAAAAATTGTAGTAGGTTTGTCAGGCATGATTTTCCTTTAAGGGAACCATGCTGACTTGAACTACCTTGTGGTGTTCCTCCAAGTATTCCGTAACCTCATCTTTAACAATTGGCTGCAACATCTTCCCAACCACCTACATCAGACTAATAGGCCTATAGTTTCTTTTCTGCTGCCTTAGAAGGGAAGGAGGCAGCAGAAAAAAAAAAGTGGAGTGACATTCACAATGCTCCAATCCACTGGAACCATGCCAAAATCCATTGATTCCTGGAAGATCATTTCCAATGCCTCCACAATCTCTACAGCAACCTACTTGTAGTGGAACACTGTAATACATGCATTGTACTGGTTGGCTTGCCCCGATACTATAACTCCTTCTCCTTTAGAATTCCTAATAAAGGCAGTACAACCCAATCCCTTCCCTCAGTATAGCCTTAGAATCGGGCCAACAACATTGCGATGCCAGTAAAATTTATAGCGATTAAAGACTATTATTCTTGACTTCTGGTCTGTCAGGTCTAATCACTATACCTATGTGCCATGGACAAGGCGATTTGACCCTAAGGATCCAGAGGCCTCCGTAAAATTCGACCAGTGGCTGCACTGTCTGGACGCCTTTAAGAGGCCACACAACAGTTGGGATGCAGTGGATAAGAGAGACCTACTGTTTGCAGAGGTCGGCCACCACGTTTTCCAGATGATTAGAGTCTGTGAGACTTACTCAGCCGCTATGGGGCTCCTGCAAAAGCAGTACCTGGCCCTGACGAACGTAATCTATGCCAGATACCTCCTTGGCAGCCATTGACAAGCACCTGATGAGTCTGTTGATGAATACATTTGGGCCTTGTGGTAGCTGGGGAGAGGTTGTGGCTGAACCAATGTTACGGCATTGGTTTCTGCCATCTACCAGGAGGAGCTGATCCAGGGATGTCTGAGTGCCGGTCTTAGGTCTCATCATATCAAAGGATCTTGGGGAAAGGCGATTGGCGCCTGCAGGATATGGTCGATCTCACCAATATGCTAGAAACGGCCCAACAGAACACGGAGGTTTACTCCACCGACAACGCAGCCACCACGTGCTACCATCTTGGGACAGGGGGAGGGGGGGTGTCCCCAAGTAGCAACCGCTATTGCTGAGCTTCTGAAGTGCAATTGCTACACCCTTGCAAAGCACCCACGGAAGAACTCTCCCGCCAGAAGAGCAACCTGCTCCAGGTGCGGAAAGGACGCTGCGCAAGGGTACATAGGTCCAGACCTTACCCTTGCAGCGCAACGTGCGAACAGCAGCATTGCCATCGGAGACTATATAATTTCTGGCTCCACTTCCAGTTGTGGGGATCAGCACAGCAGGGACCTGGGAACGACGACTGTGTTGTCATCACTTCCGGCTTCACTTCTGGCGGCAACTGTGTGCAAATCATGAGGGAAGCCATCTTGGAAGTCTCCAACTCACTTGTACAGTAGCAGAGAGTCAGACAACAAAATGACACAGGCATCCATCATTCTGGACCAGAGCAGCCCACATCAATTAGCAAGGTCCACCATGGACACGGAAAGCACCAAAAGATTATACACCTGGGCACCGTACAGCACTGCTCCCTCACAGTTACCTCAGTCTCCAAGTCCCATTTGACCAAAATCCGAGGTAGCTGCACAGTAACGCTAACCATGGGTGACACAAAGTACAACTCTGTGGTCATACTGGCGCTGGATTTCCAGTGCCAACTTAAAAGTGTTCTGATGGAATATGACAGGCCCCACCCCTCCCTCAAGGACCATAACAACCAACTTTTAAACCACCCGCCCATCTCCTTGAACATAGCCAATCAGCAACTCAAACAACACTCACTGCTCAAGATCTGCATTGTGTCTACCCTCCAGGTCCCACTGCCATTCCACCCCCCACCCCCAGCTCAAAAACTTCACCCCTAACTGTAAGCCTGTGGCAACTAAGAGCAGGTGATAAAGTCCCAGGAGCAGAGCCTTTATCAAGGAGTCAAGCGACTCATGGCTGAGGGCATCTTAGAGCCCAGAACCAGTCCTTGGAGAGTGCAGGTAGTGGTGGTAAAAAGCAGAGAGAAGCACAGGATGGTGATAGACGACAGTCAGACCATCAACCCATTCACCCTCTTGGACGTGATGAACGAGATTGCCCAATACCAGGTTTTCTCCACCATTGACTTCGTCAACCTATCACCAGTTCCCGATCCACCTGGACGAGAGCCCATACATACGCATTTGAGGCAGATGGCCATCTCTACCATTTCCTCAGGGTTCCCTTTGGAGTCACAAACAAAGTTTTGGTCTTCCAGAGGGAGATGGACTGAATGGTGGATGACAACAAACTGAAAGCCATGTTTCCCTACCTGGGTAACGTGATAGTCTGTGGCCATGGCCTGCAGGATCACAACGCTAACCTGCAAAAATTCCTCTAGACAGCTAAACCCCTAAATCTCACTTATAACCAGAAGAAATACATGTTCCGCACTTCGCGTCTGGCTATACTAGGGTGCGTGGTGGAGAATGGAGTCATTGGACCTGACCCTGCTGAAGCTCCCCCTCCCCCATAACCGCAAGACCCTGAAAAGCTGCATAGGATTCTTTTCATGCTATGCACAATGGATCCCAAATTATGCAAAGCCTGACCTCTGGTTAAAAACTACTATTCCCCTGTTGGCAAAAGCCCAAGTGACCTTCACTCGCATTAAAGCAGCGATACACGCTGTGAACTAATCCATCCCAGGTGGAGAGCGATGCATCTGACTTCACCCTGGCTGCCACACTTAACCAGGCAGGAAGGCTAGTGGTATTTTTCTCACGTACCCTCTAGGGCCCTGAACTCTGGCACTTAGCCATTGAGAAGGAGGCCCAGGCCACAGTGGAAGCTGTGTGCCATTGGAGGCATTATCTAGCCGGCAAACCATTCACCCTGCAGACTGACCAACGTGCAGTTACATTCATGGTTAACAACAAACAGCGGGAAAAATTAAGAACTACAAAATCCTGAGGTGGAGAATTGAACTGTCCATCCACAAGTACGAGATCTTGTACTGGCCTGGGAAGCTCAACGAGCCTCCTGATTCCCTGTCATGGGGTACCTGCACTAATGCACAAGCAGATTGCCTCCAAGCCATTCACAACAGCCTCTGCCACCCCGGGGTCACCAGGCTATATCACTTTGAGAGCCCGCAACCTCCCTTGTATTTGGTTGAGGACATTAGGGAGCTGATCCTCAACTACCCAGTCTGCGCAGAGTGCAAGCCGCACGTCTACCAGCTGGAGAAAACTCATGTAATCAAGGCCACCCACTTCTTCGAGAGACCCCTCCCCTCCACGAACCATGCATTTTCTCAACATTGTTGATGAATACTCATGATTCCCATTCACCATCCCTTGCCCAGATACAACTAAAATCTCAATATTCTGCCAAGGAAGAGACTTGCACACTGGTGAAAATCGATGAAATGCCCGAGGTTGAGAAATGCTCTGAAATGCAGGCCCTCAGCCTCTCCACAAGTGAAAATTCCTAGGCGTAACACCTAAAACAAATATAGTGATTTCAGGTTTATTGTCAGAGTACATACATGACATCACATACAAGCCTGAGATTCCTTTTTCCTGTGGGTGCGGAAGAATTACCACTAATTGGTAGTGCAAAAAATAAACAGTACATAGTTTATCCCATGATATCAAGATCCCATGAGTCAAGATTGTAGACCTGAGAGCTGATGTCATCAACCAGCCTGCCTCTACAACTGTGTACTTTCTGCTCATGTTTGTTTTGGATCAACAGTGACATTTTTTTTAAAAGGCAAAGATGTAGAGATTTTTATTTCACTAAGTCAATACTGTTTATACGGTCATTGTGGTTCTG
This sequence comes from Narcine bancroftii, assembly GCF_036971445.1. Taxonomy (NCBI): domain Eukaryota; kingdom Metazoa; phylum Chordata; class Chondrichthyes; order Torpediniformes; family Narcinidae; genus Narcine; species Narcine bancroftii. Next base: position 39,783,164 of record NC_091476.1, on the reverse strand, counting down.
ACTAGATTTGTTTATTCATATTGTTATAGGTTCTTGTCTGTATCTCTGAGTAAAGCAGCAAATGTTTCGACCACACGGTTATATAAAGTCTGTCATTTGGCAGCAATTCATCCTTATATAAGTTTTACACATCTCAAGTTCTAGTTACGAGTTTCAACACTGACCCCTTTCAGCATTTACTGGTTGACTCAAGCTAAAGGCAGATCTTACAGTCCCCGTTCAAAATGTCTCAACACCAATAAGAAGCTAGATCGTGTCCAACCAATTTATTAGAGAGCAAAGATCTTCAGTTTTTCTAACCTTTCACAAAACAAACCAAAACTCATAAGCTGCAGTTGATCAGCTGTGAAGTCCAAATATCTTACAAAGAGTTCATTTAACTTTCACAGGAATCGATACTGGGCTGAGGCAACTGAAGGCACAATTTGACATTTATGCACTCAAAGTGAATGACAAAGGATGCAGATATTCAAGACCAAAGATTTTTATCCAGGTTTTGAATGAAGAAAATGTAACCAGCACAGTATCAGGACATACCATTATAGCTAATGCGATTGGGATGCAAAATTAGCTAAGGAACAGAAATGCAAAAGAGCTGAGATTCCAGAGAGGCAATTAGAAGTCTGGAAAAATTTACAAAGAGCAGGACAAATGATGCTGTGAATAAATTTAAACATGTTACAAATTTTAAACTTGAATTAGAATTCACTAGGAGAACAAATAAACTTCAGCTTGGTTTGAGCTGGAACATTGGGTTTCAGACCAAGTCGAGAATCAATGAGGATGGAGAATGGATGAGCTGCCCAGGAAGTAATGGAATGGTCACATTTGGAGTTTTTTTTATTTATTTTTTTATATACAGATCTTTTATCAGGGAATAGTTCCAATCCAGATTCAATGTTTATGCTACAAATTGTATAAGATTAAATATTTCTGCTTTCATTTTGTAACCTTTAATAGAAGTCAGTACAGCAATGGCAGAATACCAAATGGTTATATAAAGTCTATAATTGGCAGCAATTCATCCTTATATAAGTTTGATGCTTCTCAAGTTCTAATTACCATTCATTTTCAACACTGACCACTCCCAGTGTTTATGGGTTGACTCAAGCTACAAGTAGATCTTACTGTCACTTATGCAAAAGGCCAACAGCAACAGTAATACAAGAGGCTGGGATCTAAGCAATTTAGTCATTGGTACAAATCTTCCATTCTGTTAAAACAAGTTGAAGTCTATCAGTTGTAAAGTCCCTATGTCTTGCTTTTGAATTGAATGCAAATACTTCGTTTTAACCAAAAGTTGATTGTAATTGTAATTAAAGAGGAGTTTCTACGTGGTCAAACCAACCTTTAATAAAATGTGGAATGTACACTTTCATCACATATGAATTGATAGGTTACAAAGTTAAAACTGTGGAGCGCAGGGGCAAATAAAGGAGAAAAAAAAAGTCTTTGTTCCAAACATTATGCAGGGCACTGTATGATTTGCGATTTCACTGCTCTCTTTTCCTGACTCCCTTCTGTTCACCTCTAGCATATTAATGCTATGGACTGTAACTTCAGAGGTGCGGGCAGATAACCTAAATAACTGAATCAGTTCTAGAATCTAAAACAACTTGACACAGGAGAACGTGAAATTAACGAACTGAGGTAAAAAAGCCATCCAGCTTGGTTTTTTAACATTTTGGGAATTAAATCTTATGTCCCTCTATTCTAAATTCGACATCAGATGTATTGTGCAGTGATCAACTCTTTTAAATTTGAGGGCAATTAATAAATGCTGGGCTTGCCAGCAATATAACATCCCATGAGCATTTAAATAAAAAAGAAGCAAATGTATGCAGAGATTGGAAGTGTAAAATAAAACACAAGCTGGTGGAATGCAAGTTCGCTGCTACCGTCAGGAAAGAGCTGTAGGTGCCACAAGTTTAAACCATAAAGTTTAGGAACAGCTGCTATCCCTCCACTATCAGACTCCAAAACATCAAACATATTTAACCACTCTTACTTTTGTATTTTATTGTCTTTTTTTTCTTCTGTATTGCAGATAGTTTACATTTCTTTATTTGCTAATATGTGTACATCTAGTATAGTTTTTTTTCTGCACTACCAATAAGTGGTAATTCTGTCTGGCCTGCAATAAAAAGAATCTCAGGGTTGTATGTGATGTCATGTGTGTATTCTGGCAATAAATATGAAATATTCAACATGTCAGAGGAAGAAACAGTTGTTTTTTCTTTCTTTGGCTTGGCTTCTCGGACGAAGATTTATGGAGGGGGTAAATGTCCATGTCAGTTTGCAGGCTCGTTTGTGGCTGACAAGTCTGATGCGGGACAGGCAGACACGGTTGCAGGGGAAAATTGGTTGGTTGGGGTTGGGTTTTTCCTCCTTTGTCTTTTGTCAGTGAGGTGGGCTCTGCGGTCTTCTTCAAAGGAGGTTGCTGCCCGCCGAACTGTGAGGCGCCAAGATGTACGGTTTGAGGCGATATCAGCCCACTGGCGGTGGTCAATGTGGCAGGCACCAAGAGATTTCTTTAGGCAGTCCTTGTACCTCTTCTTTGGTGCACCTCTGTCACGGTGGCCAGTGGAGAGCTCGCCGTATAATACGATCTTGGGAAGGTGATGGTCCTCCATTCTGGAGACGTGACCCACCCAGTGCAGCTGGATCTTCAGCAGCGTGGACTCGATGCTGTCGGCCTCTGCCATCTCGAGTACTTCGATGTTAGGGATGAAGGCGCTCCAATGAATGTTGAGGATGGAGAGGAGACAACGCTGGTGGAAGCGTTCTAGGAGCCGTAGGTGATGCCGGTAGAGGACCCATGATTCAGAGCCGAACAGGAGTGTGGGTATGACAACGGCTCTCTATATGCTTATCTTTGTGAGGTTTTTCAGTTGGTTCTTTTTCCAGACTCTTTTGTGTAGTCTTCCAAAGGCGCTATTTGCCTTGGCGAGTCTGTTGTCTATCTCATTGTCGATCCTTGCATCTGATGAAATGGTGCAGTCGAGATAGGTAAACTGGTTGACCGTTTTGAGTTTTGTGTGCCCAATGGAGATGTGGGGGGGGCTGGTAGTCAAGGTGGGGAGCTGGCTGATGGAGGACCTCCGTTTTCTTCAGGATGACTTCCAGGCCGAACATTTTGGCAGTTTCCGCAAAACAGGACATCAAGCGCTGAAGAGCTGGCTCTGAATGGGCAACTAAAGCTGCATTATCTGCAAAGAGTAGTTCACGGACAAGTTTCTCTTGTGTCTTGGTGTATGGTTCAAATTAATAGCCTTTCATTCATTCTGACCAATCTGAAACTTCTCAGTCTGAGAGTCTTGCCCCTGAAATTGCAGCTTGGCCAGCTTACTGCTTATCCATTTCATTACAGGAAAGTTGAACTGTTTCTTTCATTAGAAAAATACGCTCAGTTTTGGCTTTTACCCTTCTCTAACCATATTTTATTGTTGATGTTTTCAAAATCCCAGAAGTACCCTTCTCTGGTTCCCTGGGGGAATCGCAACAAATATGAATCTATCAAGGTAAATTAAATTCTACAGCTCCATCAAATAAATTTGACAAAGCACCAAAAGATCAAACTATAACATTGATATATTAATGAGTTCCCACACTTCATCCAGGTATCGTGACAAGGTTCTAATGTTGTAGAAAGTGCTGGTGTAGTCAGCACTACAAGTTGTAGAATGACACACTTTTTGAAAATTTTGGCTGTGGTCTTATAAAGTTGAACAATAGTGCCAACGGTCCCTCCCGAGAACCATCTGTGAGGAGGGTTGTACCATTGTTTCAAATCAGTGGAAACATAGTCCCTACAACAGATGAAATAAACTTCAGCTGCAGCAAATACTCACTTCAAAACGATGAGCATTACCGTCGGACAGCTTTAACTGCACCAGTATAGATGGCTGCAGAGCACGTGTCAAAGAACTGTGAACAGAAAATCAGGTTTAGTGACAAAAAATAGTAGACAGGTTTAAATTCCTGGGGCAAAACATCTCCAGTGACCTGACCTGGTTCACCCACATAGATGCAATGGCCAAGGAAGCATACCAATGCCTTCACTTTCTCAGAAGCCATGTACTCTATATCCCTTAACAATTTCCACAGATGCACCACTAAAAGTTTTTTTTTAAAGAATCAGGGTGCATCACTGTGTAGTACAGGAGCTGCAGATGGTTGTGAATGTGGCTCAGGCCATCATGCATACATCTATTCCCTTTCATTGACTCCATCTATAATTCAAACTGTCTTGGAAAAGGAGCTAACTTATCAAAATACTCAACACACCTTGGCCACACTCTCTTTACCCCACTCCTCCCATATGGAAGAAGGTTCATGTATCACTAGGTTCAAGGACAGTTTCTATCCTAAATGACTCCTAAAATAGTAAAATGATGTGGCTTTTGCTCTATCCCAATTGATCTTTCTGGGTAAATCTGCATTTCTGTACTGTGTCCAACTTGTTATACTGATCATAACTACTGGTCTGCTCACAAAACAACCCTTATCACTGCATCTTGGTACAACTTCGTCAAAAATAAAAAGTGAATGTGTTCTCAAAACAAAAGCAGTAATTCCTTTCCCCCAAAATCTATGGATTCCAGTGGCCACCCACTCCCTCCAAGACAAATGTCTGATGAGTATGAGCACCAAGTGGAAAGGCAGGTGTTGGAGCAGAGGCAAAGATTTGCTCCAATCTGGCTGAGTGTCAGAACAAGGTCAAAATGTTGAATGGGGAAACACAAAAATACTAGAATTTCAAGCAAACTGTGAGAAGCTGGAGGGACGCAGCAGTGTCAGTGAAAAGAAATGATCAGCCAAAGTTTCAGGTCAGGTCAGCATTTGTTTTGATGGAGTTGGAGGATAGAATTGCTTCTTCCAACTTCTATTGCTTCATACAAACACCGTCAAGTTGAGCAGTAATTTTGTTATTTACCTCGCTGACCTTTACAGTAATTTTGTCATTGCATTCTTTAATTTTATTTTATAAATTCAGTAATAAGGCACATGAGATTTTAAGTTACAATAAATAAAATACTGCATAATTACCAGTTCTAAGCAAATCCTTCTGCTACATTCTTATCATTTGTTCTTTAGTATAAATGCTTCGACACCTTTGTTTTATAAATACAGTACATTAAATAATTCATGTTTCAGATATTTCCAACAACAAAAAGTAACATACCAGTTACATCAGTCAATTTTCATTTAAAGCAATTATTCTAATTCTTTCGTCATGGTTAGTGTAGCAGATAGCACCATATTATTACAATGTCAGAAACCCCTGTTCAAATCTGGTGCTGTTTGTAAGGATTGTGTACATTCTCCCTGTGTCTGCATGGGTTTCCTCTGGGTACTCCAGTTTCCTCCCACCCTTCAAAATGTACGGTGGTTGTAGATTAATTGGGGTATTTGGGCATCACAATTGTGGGTTGTTCTAAACAAATTTATAAGGACTTGTTAAAACTCCGGAGTAGAAGCATGTCAAATAGATCAACCTGATCAATGGTAATCGTGGAAAGAGACTACATTTAAGACAGGGAGAATTTATTTCATAATAGTGTAACTTCCAAAAGTGTGTCTGGGTATGATTAATAACATTCAATGTCCCAAAAAAATCCAGCCCCTTCTCCACCAATTGTGGCAGATTATAGTAGCATTTCTGCTTTTATTAGATAATATTTTGTGCACAATTCCTGTTACATGACCATTTGCTCTGTATGTGCACTTGATTGTTGAATGCACCCTGCTACACCTATGTGCCGGGCACATAGTCTGCAGAGCATTGACAAGTCTTCACCAAAGCCAAAGTCAGCCTGTTGAATGGAGAATCAAATAAATTTGAAAACAAAGAAATGGCTTGCACAGTTATAGTACCTGGAAGAAATAGCCACGTCAACTCGCCATCTGAAATCTTGAACACCGGGCAATCGATTTCCTTGTTGCAAGGCTGCAGCATCCAATATTGAGCGTCTTAGGCCAAAACAAACCATTGCAATGCAAATATTACTGCATGGTTAAGATTCAAAGTACAAGCAACTTGCAGTTCTTTCTAAAGTTGTGCAAGGTTGGTAGGTTAATTGGGTATATTTAGGTGGCATGGGCTGGAAGAGCCTGTTACAGTGCTCTCTCCAAATTTAAGAAATTATAATTAAATCATATGTACACATTATTAGTTCATGAAGAGAAACCATGACAATAAAAGCCCATAATCACAACAGGTTTCAAATTTCACACCAAGTACTTGACCAGAGTTTTAAGTAGACAACTACACCATGGACTAACAAGGAGAAGCTGGAGAGTCAGCAGGTCAGGCAGTATCCATGGAGACAGTCAATGTTTTAATTCGGAACTCCTTTTTTTTGAATTTAAAGTGGTATGGGGGAAAGAAAACATTAAAAAGGGAGGGGATGGGGAAGGAAAAAGAGTGATAGGATACTGGACAAATGAGAATCAGGCAGGGAAGAGACAGGGGAGTGGGGAGGGAAGGGATGGCAGGAAGGTTTGAGAGAAAAGTATGAACAGGAATAGGTAAAGGATAAGCAGAAACAGTGTAGCTGGATCAGGATGGACATTGATGGTAAGTATTGGGGGAAACAGAGACTCAGATTGAGAAACAGATTGTCTGCATTCATTAATCTTTCCACATCAGCACTGGTCCCAATTCCACATCAGCACTGGTCCCAATTCCACATCAGCACTGGTCCCAATTCCACATCAGCACTGGTCCCAATTCCACATCAGCACTGGTCCCAATTCCACATCAGCACTGGTCCCAATTCCACATCAGCACTGGTCCCAATTCCACATCAGCACTGGTCCCAATTCCACATCAGCACTGGTCCCAATTCCACATCAGCACTGGTCCCAATTCCACATACTCCTCGCTTGTCTTTTAATTCAGCTATTCTCAGGTCTCTTTTTTTTTAAACTTTATTTATTCGTTCAAAAAACAATTAGTACATAACGTATACAACAATTAACCCTAAACATGAACGTTATTTTTTATATATAGAGAAAAAAAAAGAAAAAAGAACCCCCCCCCTTCAGCCAACTCTCCTAAGGAGAACCATAAAGAAAAAATAAAAAAATAAAATAAAAAATGAAGCATACATATTAAGATCTAATCAATTTAAATTGAAATGTAAATATTCTGAATATAACAACCACTTATTAATAAAAAACTATAATTACCATGTGAAACATATGTAATTTTTCCCATTATTAAACAATATTTCATCTCATTATACCATCTATTAATATCAATCATATTTGTATCTTTCCACATACTAGCAATACATTTTTTCACTACAGATAAAGCTAAATATACAAAAGCAAGTTGAAACTTACCTAATCCCAAACTTATCAAAGGTTGCAAACTACCCAATAAAAACACTGTCGGATCTAAAAGTATTTTAATCTTATACAGGTATTCCAAAAACAATTGAATTTTCTTCCAAAACGATTGTATATGTATACATGACCAAACAGCATGAAAAAAAGTTCCAACAACATTACCACATCTAAAACACAAATCTGATTCATGAAGACCATATTTTCTAAATTTTTCAGGTGTTAAGTATAATTGATGTAAAAAATTATAGTTAATCATTGCATAACGTGCATTTATCAATCTATCCTCGGAAAAAATAAAACCAATGTCCGCTTCCCATTTACGTTTAGACCGATCCCAACCCTTTTTATCCATACCATCCTGTAATATTTGATACATAGGTGAAATATAACCCTTCTCTGGTACCTTCATAAGAAAAAATCTCAAATTTAGTCATTTCAGGTAAAATCATATCTCTACCAAATGTACGTTTTACCAAAGATCAAATTTGGTAATAGAGAAACAAAGAATTCTTATCAATACCAAAACTGTCCCTCATCTGATTAAAAGATATAAATTTACCCTCTTTAAAACAATCTCCCAAATTCTTCACACCTTTAAATCTCCAATGCAATAAACTTCGATTATGTATCGAAAAAGAAATAAGTTGATTATTATACAACGGAGTCAAAGCCGATAATTCAGCCCTAGAGCCTATCATTTTATTTTTCTTAATCCATAGCTTCATTAAATGTTTTAGTATAGGCACATTATATTGCTGTAACAAATTTATATTCCATCTAAACAAAAATTGATGTATTTCAAATTCAGAAATATTTGCCATCTCAATTTTGGTCCAACTAGGAGGCTGTTCCAAATCCATCAATGAACTAATAAATTTAAATTGGGCTGCTTCATAATAATTTTGAATATGTGGTAAACGTAATCCCCCAACTCATATTTCCAAGTTAATTTATTCAAAGCTACTCTCGAAAATTTACCTCTCCATAAAAATTCCCTAACCATTTTATTCAAATCTCGAAAAAAAATATTATCAAGTAAATACGGAATAGATTGAAACAAATATTGCATACGTGGAAAAATATTCATCTTAATTGTATTTATCCTACCCAATAAATTAATAGGTAAATCTTTCCATTTAATCAAATCAGTTTTAATGTTTTTGTTAACGGAACATAATTTAATTTATATAAAGATTGATAATCAACATTCAGAAATATACCCAAATATTTAATTTCATCAGTCCATTTCAAATTAATAATATTCTTATAAACTGAATAGTCTCCTTCACTTACTGGTAATATTTCACTTTTTTCCCCAATTCACTTTATATCCAGAAAGACATCCATATTGTATTAAACACTCCTTCAAATGCAAAAGTGACTGAGCTGGGTTTGTTAAATACACCAATACATCATCAGCAAATAAATTAATTTTATTCTCCTCATCTAAAACTTTCATACCTTGTATCTGTGTATTTTGTCTTATCAGCTGTGCTAACAAAGCTGGTGATAAAGGACAACCTTGACGAGTTGATTGAGTCAATTTAAACGGTTCTGAAATCAAACCATTCATCAATACTCTAGCTACCGGTTTTACTATATAAAGCCTTAATCCAACCAATAAAAAAAGGACCAAACTTAAATTTCTCCAGAACTTTAAACAAAAAATTCAACTCAACTCTATCAAATGCTTTTTCTGCATCTAAAGATATCACCATCGGGTGATCTGAAGATTGTCGAAATCTATTAATCAAACTAATCACGCGCAGAATATTATCTGAAGCATATCTATTCTTTATAAAACCGGTTTGATCCATATGAATCAACTTAGGTAAAAATTTAGCCAATCTATTCGCTAATATTTTAGCTATTATTTTATAATCTACATTGAACAAAGAAATTGGTCTATATGAAGATACTTTCAAAGGATCTCTATCTTTTTTTGGGATTACTGTAATTAAAGCACAAGAACAAGACTCAGGTAATTCATAATGTTCTCCAACTTGACGTAATACATCCCAAAACAATGTAGATAAATCATCATAAAAGATTTTATAAAATTCAACCGAAAATCCATAATCACCAGGCGATTTACCATTCGGCATTTCCATCATAGCCATTTTAATTTCTGAATCAGTAAATGGTTACTCTAACTCCTGTATATCTGCATCCTCTAATATCGGTAAATTCAACTGTGATAGAAAAAGATCAATCGATCCAATTTCTTGTTTTTCTTCAGATGTATATAACTTTTCATAAAATGAACAAAATTCATCATTAATCTCATGAGGTTTATAAGTAATAACACAGCATTAATAGTCCTCAAGACCCGTTCTTTCTTTAATTGCCATGCCAATACCTTATGTGCTTTCTCTCCCCATTCATAATACCGTTGTTTAGTCCTATTAATCATACATTCAAATTGGTAGGATTGCAAAGTATTATATTCCAATTTCAACCTAGATAATTCTATTTTCTGATCTTCAGTAGCATCTTTCTGAAATACCTTTTCTAACTCAATCTGTTTCTCCAATTCAAGATTCTGATTTAATCGATTCTTTTTTATTTTAGAAGTATAACTAATTATTTGTCCTCTCAAATAAGCTTTCATAACATCCCATATTACAAACTTACTTTAAACAGAATTAAAATTTTCTTTAAAAAAAATTAATGTTTTTTCAAAAAAATCAATAAATTCTGTATTTTTTAACAACAGTATTAAACCTCCAACGATAGGCCACTTGAATTTTCTCAGAAGTTGCATATGTAAAGTACAACAAAGAATGATCTGAAATCACCCTACTTTTATATTCCACTTGATGTATCTTCCCTTGTAAATGTGCCAATACTAAATCAAAGTCAATCCTTGAAAACTATTCATGTCTAAATGAATAAAAGGAGAAATCTTTCTCTGTCGGATTAAGACGTCTCCAAATATCTACTAAATTAAGATCTCTCATCAACGCTTGAACCTGAACTGCCATCTTAGATTTCTTAACTTTCTTCGGAGATTTATCCAATAAAGGTTCCAAACCACAATTAAAATCACCACCAACTAAAATATTATCATTAGCCTGACCCAGATATAAAAATGCATCTGAAATAAATATTTCATCATCTACATTTGGGGCATAAATATTAAATAAAGTCCAAAATTCACTAAAAATCTTCCAATTCAGTTTAAGAATACATCCTTCCTTTTCCTCCATTGATTGTAATTCAAAAGATAAATTTTTATGTATCAAAATTGCTACACCTTTAGCCCTAGATTTAAATGAAGAAGAATATACATGCCCTACCCAGTCCCTCTTTAATTTCATACTTTCCTTCAGATTCAAATGTGTTTCTTGTAAAAAAGCAACATCAATTTTCATTTTCTTAGTATTCGCCAAGACTCGCTTACGCCTAATCAGACTGTTTAAACCTCGAACATTAAAAGTAACAAACCTCAACTTTGACATATCTACTACTGTTACTAAATACCAATAATATCTTTATATGAAAACTCAAATCAACTTATATAGGCCCTCGAATAGGAGAAAAAAAAATCACAAATTAAAAGCTAACTAAAATGAAAATAAATAAAAAAAATTTCCCCCCCCAAAAAAAAACTACCAAAAGGTAATCCCTAAACAAAAATTGGGTGTGGGTCACCCACCAGTGGCTGATGACGAGTAAAGAACTTAGAGCAAATCTCTCCCTCCCCAGCCAATGAATGACATCAAATTATCATAATAACAAAAAAAAAGTAGAATAAGAATAAGAAAATTCTTCTTTTTATCCAAGAGATTACAGTCTCAGAGATCCCATTTCAGAAAAAGTTGAACTCTTTCCATTCCCATTTTTCCCATTTCTGCCATTTCTTCAGTTTCCAAAACAAGCAGATTTTTCTTTAGGAGACAATGGTGGACTACATCTTTGTCCTCTTATGTCTGGCAATGAATCAGCAAAAATCATTGCTTCACGATCATTCTCGAAAAACCGAAATTCATGATCTCCATAAAACACCTTCAACACTGCCGGGTAGCGAAAAGCAGACTTATAACCTTTATGCCACAAAGTTTCTTTAACTGGGTTAAATCGATGTCAGCGTTGAATGACCTCTTGACTCAAATCAGGATAAAAAAAACTCTCCTATTCTGAATCAATAAAGGAGTTTGTCGTTGTCTCGCATTTTGCACTGCTAGTCAAAGTAGTGCTTCTCTGTCCAGATAATTCAAACATCGAATTATTATTGGTCTCGGTAGTTGACCAGGTAAAGGTGTTCTTCTTAAAGCTCTATGAGCTCTTTCCAATACCAAACCTCCAGAAAATAATTCTTGCCCTAATACTTGTGGGATCCAGTCTTTAAAAAAACGAAGAGGATCTTGTCCTTCTATATCTTCTGGCAAACCAACGATTTTCACATTATTCCTTCTACTTTGATTGTCCAAGTAGTCTATTTTCCTCTCTAACTCCTTCTCACGTTCTCCCAATTCTATGACTGATTTTTCAACCTTCAACACTTTTTCTGTGTTAGAAACCACTTGCTGTTTAGAGTCCAAAAAAGCAGACTGAAATTTTTTAAAAATCTTCATAAGATGCTTCCACACGTGCTTTAACCGTATTCAATTCTGAACTTATACTAGCATTCACTTGAACCATCTCATTCATTAAAGGTTGAATGACAGCATTTAACTGTATACATTGTAGCTCATAAAAGCTCAGCCCTGCTTTCTCTGACGTAGTGGCAGAACCAGGTAACTGCAGCTCCTGCTGCAACTCAACGAAAGGCATTTTAAAAGTTTTACTGCGGGTGTGGACTCCCAGCGACGGCACCCTGACCTCATCAGGGGGTCGCCGCTGGTCTCCCCCCCGCAGCTTGTTGTTTTTTCGCAAAATCACGGAGGAAATCGATATCTTCAGGTTGAAATGCTTCCTGATGTATTTCAAACAATGGAGTCGTCTTCCTGCGTGCTCCCTCCGTTAAAATCAAAAGGCTTCCAGAATCAGGATCCACTTCTTGGGGACACACACCTTCCTCCAGAGAACGAGTAATTCCAGCGCCATCCTTCACTTGGTGAGTAGTAGACATTTTTTTTCAGCTCCCACAGGCGGTCTTTGTGGTTTAGACACTGAAGAAATTAAACCTGAAGCTGTATCAAGTCGTTTAGGCCTCAAATCTTCAGCACTTCGAAAATGTAACTTCTTCTGCACTTGAGGTTTAATCTTTTTAACATTAATGACCATAATAGTTCCTCAATACTTTAAACTAAAATTTAAAAAGTTTAAACTTGAAAACAAAGGGTTAAAAAACAGGTACTTAAAAGTCTGGCCAGAGAGGTCGAGATTACACGTCTAGACTCTTCGCCATCTTGCCACGCCCCCTCCATTCTCAGGTCTTGATATGTGAATAATTTTACATATGTGAAATGCTGGAAAAACTCAGCCGGACTTTCTGCATCCATAGGAAACAAAGATAACTTTGTCTCCAATAGATGCTGAAAGACCAGTTGAGTTCCTCCAGCATTTTGATGTGTTTTTACTATAGTTACAGCATCTGCAGACTTTTGTGTTTCACTCAAGTGAATGATTTCACTCCCATTTCAAGTACCTCCTAAAACACCATTACAGATTGATAACAAGGGATTGCTTAGCCTGAAGTCCCCTGGTTCCATGAATTAATATAACAATCCTTCCAGCCTTACTTAGATCCAAATAGATCACATGGTGAAATAAATAAAAAGGCACCAAGAAACCTCAGTCACAGACAAAATTTAAAATTCAAGATTCATTTATTGCCAAGTGGTAGCATAGAACATGCCGTTAGGCTGTCAAAGAGTTGCCATGAGTGTCACCTGGTGCCCCTTATAGTAAGAGAGAAGAAGCAAAAGAGAGCCCCCTCAAGGTCACTGGATGTCCATGGATTTGCCTCTAGCGCTCCCACAGCCTCTGCAGCTGCACTGACTCCTGTTCGATCCACTGGCTACTTGAGTCCCATATCCAAACCTCCAACACAATCAGGAAGCCTTTAGCGCCTGAGGCCCTTTGGGAGATCTTGTTGTCCTCAGGACCCCAAGACTCCTGACTCCAATACCTGGTTCCCATGAACCAATCTCCAGAAGCCAGCAGCTGGGCAGGTCCCCAACTGCAAGTCGCTTTCAGCCCGTCCAGGTCCCCTAACCACAAGTTGCCCACAGTCCATGCAAATCCCTGACCACAAGTCGCTCGTAGCCCATGTAAGTCCCTAATCGCAAGTCTCTCACAGCCCATGCAGGTCCCTGATGGCAAGTCGCTCATAGCCCATGCATATCCCCTGATCGCAAGTTGCCCACAGTCCATCATCCGCTGAACCCCTCACTGGTCCATTGCCAAGGTCACTGACCTATAGTTTCCTCTGCTTCTCTTTCTCAACAAGGAGTGTTCTTTTTCTGGTGCCCTGTGACAGTCTGCTGTTCCCTCAGAATCTTCAAACCCTTGTGCCTGCTGCCAAACACAGGTGCTGCCATTTTGAGTACAGACCCCGTGGTTGCAGGATTTTAAAAAATACTAAGAGTACATCTGTTCATTTTGCAATTTAGATCTTTGGCCAGCAAAAGGTTGCAGTGTCCTGTGAATGATACATCATGTTGGCCTGAGGACCATCCTGAACATCCAGGATGATTTTGTCTGTGATGACTGCACTTCCTGGAGCAATATTTTGACTATCAAAGATGCTGTGTAAAGTACAGTAAAACCCCTGATATCCAGCTCCTATGGGAATTGGTAGGTGCTGGATAAGTTAATTTTCCAGTTGCTTGAGGCGAGTCAATTTTAAACTTCCATATTTTTTTACCTATTTATATTCCACTATTTTTTGCCAGTTCTGGAATTCTAGATAACAGAGGTTTTACTGTACTTCCCTGTTCTACTGAAACTTTTAACCAGCATTTTCAAAGTGAAGACCTGGAAATAAAGACAGATAATGTAAAGGAATGATGGCCTGCAGCACTCTTTATATTTCTTTCTTTCAGTGAATCCGCATTTGATACATGAGGCAAATGAGAGACTGTAGATGCTGGAATCTGGAGCAAAACACAAACTGATTAAGGAACTCAGCAGGTCGAGCCACATTGATGCAAGAAAAAGAATGGATGACATTTCAGGTCAGATGAAGGGTTCAGGTCCAAAACATTAATGATTTTTAAAATCTCCCACTGATGCTGTTGACCCATTGCATTTCTCCAGCACTGAGTGTTCATTATTACTTCAAGATTATTCAATATGTCATTAAAACCTGACATTTTTGCCCTCTGTGGGGAATGTGCAGTCGAATACATGAGTCTGCATTACATGGCCAACCAGCTGCAGGCCTGTGGAGTACAGCAAGAAAGCTGCAATCCATGCACAAGTGCATTCCAGACGTCTAAATGCATGTATCCCACTGGAGGCCAAGTGCAACTGGATCTGACCTCTTGGGACTGCAATGAGTCAAGGAACTCTGCAATGAAATGAATGGAGGAGCTGGATTCATTTTGTCTCTGATCTCCAAACACACTGGAGCATCCAGCAGAGCATCAGCAACCATGAGGCAAGTTGAGATATAGTTTCTTTATTTATCTGCAAGTTTAATTAACAACAGCAGAAGTTTTAAACTCAATTATTGTTAATTTTTGCAGACACTGTGATTATAGTGAAAAAACTGAATCATGGAAGGAACTCAGCAGGTCTCATAACGTCCATAGGAGATAAAATGTATTACTGAACTTTTAGGCCAGAGAAGGGCTCATGTCCGATATGTCAGTTGTACATTAATTTTTAAGTCACTGCTATTATTTCAAATTTAAATCAAATTTAATGGTCTCCTTCAATTAGTGGCATTCTAATACAGCGAAGCAGATGTTTGAGAGTACAAGTTGTCAAAGATGGTCAGGGGTGTGCTGAACAGGGTATCAGGACAGCTGAGACCTTGCAGAAGGTAAGTACAGCTGTGGTACAAGTGCAGGAGTTTGGTATTCGGACAGGCATTGTGGCAAGCACAATTAGTGATCTACGTGTGGAGTTTTTTTTTTAAACTTTATTTATTCGTTCAAAATACAGATAATAAGTAACATATATAATAAACAAAGCATGAACGTTATATTTTATATATATATATATATATATGTATAAAAGAAAGAAAAAAAGGAAAGAACCCCGAGCCATAAAAAGAGAAAAAAATAAAAAGTAAACCATACATATTAAAATCTAGTCAATATAAATCAAAAAGTAAATATTCTGAATTTAACAACCACCTATTAATAAAAAACTATAGTTATCTGCGAAATATATGTAATTTTTTCCATTATTAAACAATATTTCATCTCATTATGCCAAAAGTCTCAAATTTAATCATTTCAGGTAAAATCATCTCTACCGAACACATGTTTTACCAAAGATTGAACATGATAAAAATATGCTTACACTTGATCGGACTGTTTAAACCCCGAACATTAAAAATAGCAAACTTCAACTTTGACATATCCACTAATATTACTAAAAACTAATAATATCAATATATAAAGACTCAAATCAACATAAATAGGCCCTCCAATAGGAGAAAAAGAAACCACAAATTAAAGTCTAAATAAAATGAAAATTAAAAAAAAGATAAAAAGAAAAAAAAAACCCAAAAAAAACTACCAAAAGGTAGTAATCCCTAAACAAAAGTTGGGTGTGGATCACCCACCAGTGGCTGATGACTAGTAGAACATAGAGCAAATGTCTCCCTCCCCAGCCAAACAAAGAATAACAGCATCATAATGACATTTGAAAAAAAGTAAAAATTTAAAAAGTTCTTCTATTCATCCAAGAAATTCCAGACTTGGTGACCCCATTTCAAGGAAACGGACTCTTTCCATTCCCATTTCACCCATTTCTTCCATTTCCAGAACAACCAGATTTTTCTTTAGGAGATAATGGTGGGCTACGTCTTTGTCCTCTTACATCTGGCAACGAGTCAGCAAAAATCATTGCTTCACGCTCATTCTCAAAAAACCGAGATTGAAAGTCTCCACAAAACACCTTCAACACTGCCGGATAGCGAAAAGTAGACTTATAACCTTTATGCCACAAAACTTCTTTAACTGGATTAAATCGACGCCGACGCTGAATAACCTCTTGACTCAAATCAGGATAAAAAAACTACTATTCTGAATCATTAACGGGGCTTGTCGTTGTCTTGCGTTTTGCACTGCTAAACGAAGTATGGTTTCTCTGTCCAAATAATTCAAACATCGAATTATCACGGGTCTCGGTGGTTGACCAGGCAGAGGTCTTCTTCTTAAAGCTCTATGAGCTCTTTTCAATACCAGACCTCCAGAGAAAAATTCCTGCCCCAGTATTTGTGGAATCCATTCGGTAAAAAAACGAAGAGGCTCTTGTTCTTCGATACCTTCTGGCAAACCAACAATCTTCACATTTTTCCTTCTACTTTGATTCTCCAAATAATCTACTTTCCTCTTCACGTTCTCGCAATTCTTTAACGGATTTTTCCACCTCCAACACTTTTTCTGTATTAGAAGCCACTTGTTGCTGACATTTTAAAAAAATCAGCCTGAAATTGTTTAAAATCCTCACAAGATGCTGCCACACGTATTTTAACTGCATCCAGTTCCAAACTGAGCCTCTGAGACATTTCATTCAGCAGAGGCTGAATGATGAGGCTTAGCTGTTTACATTGTAATTCAGAAAAGCTCAGCCCTGCTTTCTCTTGCGTAGTGTCAGAATCAGGTAACTGCAGCTCCTGCTGCATCTCAACAACAGGCAGTTTAACAGTTTTACTGCGGGTCTGGACTCCCAGCGACGGCACCCCGACTTCCTCAGGGGGCCGACGCTATTCTCCCCCCGCAACCCGTTGGTGCTTCAAAACCTCACAAAAAATACCAAAATATTCAGATTGGAGTATATCCTGGGGTATTTCAAGCAATGGAGTCGTCTTCTTGCGTGCCCCCTCCGTTAAAGTTGGCAGGCTGCCAGGATCGGGATCCACATCAGGGGCACACACACCTTCCTCCTGAGAACGGGTAATTCCAGCAATGTCCTTTTCCTGGTGAGTAGTAGTAATTTTTTCAGCTCCTACAGGCAATCTCTGTGGTTTAGGCTTGAAAGAAAGCAAACCTGAAGTTGTAGCAGACTGTTTGGGCCCTAAATCTTCAACACTCAGAAAAATGTAGTTTCTTCTGTCCTTGAGGTTTAATCTTTTTACCATTAATAGCCATAACAATTCCTTGATACTTTAAACTAAGTTTTAAAAAAAATTAAACCTGAAAACAAAGAGTTAAAAACTGGTTCTTAAAAGTCTGGCCAGAGAAGTCGAGATTACACATCTATGCCATCTTGCCACGCCCCCGTCATCTATGTGTGGAGTTGATATGTTCTCCCTGTGCTGTGAGGGTTTCTCCCCAACACCCCCTTCCCCCAACCCAGTGGGTTGATTTCCTCCCAAATCCCAAGGGACAGGCTGGTAGGTTAATTAGCCACGGCAATTTGCTCCTTGAGTATGTGAGTGGCTGAATCTGGGGAGAAGATTACAGAGAAACTTGGTGGAAAAATGCCAGCGTTGACATGATGGATTGAAGAGCCTCCTTTAAAGTTGTTTATATCTATGGAATGTGTGCAAGGGTCACCCTATAGTGAACGTTGAACTTGAGGCCCTATTGAATTTTATTGAAGTTGATTAACACCCCTAATCAGGCACTGGTTCACAACATACTAAGCAGATCTGCCCCAGAGCGAGAGGATTTCCAGGTCAACACATCTCTGGTCATGAACTTTACATCAGACAGAATAATCAATAAACACAAAAATGCACACCCACGGCTGTGGATACAATGATAAACATCAAAATGTCATTAAAGTTAATTGGCAATGTAATTTTTGTATCAAATATTCTACTTTGAGACATTTTGCTCTCAGTCAATCAAAAGAAGAGTTGGCCAGAGAAATCTTCCATAATTTGGCATCCATCTCACAACTCTGTAATACCCATCCAAGTACTTTGCAGAAGTGTCCAACCTTTCACCATTGAACCTACCTTCATACAAGATCCAGATCCCCAACACCATTTTCTCTCATTTTCCCACAAACCTCTGACAAATTCCTTTAAATCTTTTCCCCTGGTTCCCATTTGTCATAATTCTCTACACTTTAGTCTTCTCTCATTCTCCTTTGTTCCAAGCTCTCTCATGGCAAAAGAAATGCTTTCTAGAGGGTCAAACTGCCCTGCCATGCCTCCAGTTATTCGAGTAGGTTACTGAGCAGCAACCCATTAATGTTCCTTCCTGTGCTACCATCAACCAGCCAATCATCCCCTTGCCTTTCCTAGACAACAGACTAAGAATTCCATTTACCTCTTGCTTCTTTATCCACTTTCAGCTCTCACCATCTGCTCTCTTTCTTGTTTTATTTGATGTCACTTCACTCTGTTGGAGCATTAACGCCATTACTAACTGCCCCTAAAGAAACAACTTGACTACAACAGGAAATCCAAACAAGCTTTGCTTCATTATTTCTGCCACTTACAAATGAAGCTTTCTGGATTTTATCAACTGCTGCAGCCCACATCACTGACACTCTTTGAATAAGCAGAAGTGAGGAACACAAACCTGTCACCAAATACAACACCTGCGAAGTCAGAAATCAGCTCCTCTGGAATCCTGAAACAAGAGAGATGAATGATGATCAGAACAGCTGCATTCAATACATGGATGTTAAAACCTGGCATGCAGGTTGTGGGAAAGGGACTTTCCCTCCATCAATTCTAAGTAATATAAGAAGAATTAGGCCTCAAACTGGATGAAGCGTAAAAACTTTTTATTATGATAGCCTTAGCTATAGCAAAAAAATGTATAATGTCAACTTGGAAATCAGAAGAGAGCCTGAGAGTACAGCAATGGTACATAGAAATGAATAAATGTATTCCATTGGAAAAAAAACAATTTAAAAAATAAAGTCACATTACTTCAAATAAATTTGGGAACCGTACATGGAACACAACAGAGGGGGCTTACCATGGACCTCCACCCCCTAAAATGATAAAATGAGTAGACAAAATGAACTGATCCAGTGTGTAAAAGTAGATGACACAATTTTCTTGTTTATTTTCATTGTGTGATGACATTGTTTAATGGTGTAAGGTAAAACATCATGAGATGGGAATGTGTAAGGAGTTACCCTGTACAGGGCTGTAACAAGATGTGAATGCATCCTTGTACTTATAAGATAAGAGAGACATTGATGGATTGAGAGGCAGGAAGCTAGCAGGGAAAGGATAGCAACAGTTTTAGTCATTGGACAAGTAATGATATGATGATGTTCGAAGCATGTATCCAAGGGTATAAAAAATCACCATTTTGCTGATAACGGCAGAATGCATTCTCCGACTAACATTGTTAGTCGCAAGTGTTACAATCCGGTAATAAAGAACAAAGAACCCTGATTTCGACTCAGTCTGGTGTTTGTCTCACTCATTCATGAACAAAGCAGACCTAACAATGGTTGTATTGTATTGTATATGTTGAACGTTTAATGGGTTTGGAGTGGGGTGGGAAGGGGGGGGGGGGGGAAAGGAGAGAAAATGCCACTGTGTATATTTAAGAGGGAAATGTTTGTATGTATTTTGATTGATCTGGTTCATAGAGTGAAAAATTTTAAAAAATTTAAAAAAATACACCAAAATCATCCAGCAATATACAGGTTAAATCAAAGGAAAATAAAGCAACATGCTGAGAATAAAAACAGAAAATACAGGAATTCAGAAATAAAAGAGTAATAGCTGGAAACACTCGTGTCACTCTAGCGCACTGCATTCAATCTTCGCAGTGTGGTCAATTCATAAAAGTGCTGAACAAATTCAGTAAAACACACCAAAATGCTGGAGGAACTCAGCTGGTCTATCGGAGACAAGAATATATTGCTGACGTTTCAGGCCTGAGGCCTTCAAGGAATAAGTAGAATAAGCCAGAAGCAGGAAATCTCAGATTTCAGAGACGACTGGCTGGGGAAGGAATTCAGACCAACAAAAGGTGTTAATTGGATATGATAAGGGAAGAAGTGAGAATTGATTACATCTGTGTGAAAGGAGACAGGGAAAAGGGAGAGAGACCAAGGTTGGGAAAGGCGATGGGGGAAGAAGTGCAGGAGATGGCCAGAGAAGCCAATGTTAATGCCACCCAGTTGGAGAGAGTCCAGATGGAAAATGAGGTGTTGATCTTCCAATTTGTGGGTAGTTTCAGTCTGGCAGTGCAAGAGACCATGGACAGACATGCCAGCATAGGAATGGGATATGGAACTGAATGGGTGGACACTGGGAGATCCCTGCTATTGTTGCGGACAGAGCCAAGGTATTTAACAAAATGATCTGCCCAGACACTCTCCGATGTAGAAGAGACCACAACAGGAATACCAGATGCAGTAGATGACCGTGACAAATTCACAAATGCAATGTTGCTTCACTTGGAAGGATTATTTGGGGCCCCAAAGAGTGGTGAAGGAGGAGGTGAGGGAGCAAGTGGAGCATCTCCTGCAGTCACAGTGGGATGATTGGTGGGGAGGGAGGAGTGGACAGGGGAGTCATGGAGGGAGCAGTCCTGCAGAAGAGAGGGGAATATGTGTCTAGTGGAGGAATCGAACAGTTGGTGGCAGAAATGGTGGAGGAGGGTGTATTGGATGTGGAGGCTGGTGGGGTGGTAGGTGAGGACAAGAGCAATCCTGTCTTTGTTGCATGTGGGGGCAAAGGGGCCAGGGTAGATGTGTGGGTAATGGAGGGTATGTGGGTGAGGGCCAAGTTGATGGTGGTAGAAGACATCTGTGATGCTAGATCATGCCAGATAAAACCAACTTCCCTCCTCAATTCTTCCCCCGTTGCCTTCCTCCCAGCTCTGCCTCTCCTTTTTTCCCCTGTCTCCTCTCACACAGGCATGATGAATTCTCACTTCTCCCCATATCCTATCCAATTACATCTTTTGTTAGTCTGGATTCCTCCCCCAGCCCAGGATTGTCTGAATTATGAGATTTCCTGCTTTTGGCTCATTCTACTTATTCCTTGAAGAAGGGCTCAGGCCCAAAATGTCAGCATATATCATTGTCTCCTAAAAAAAAAAGGCGACTGGAAGATTGGCTGAATTTTTCCAGCATTTCAGCGTGGCTTTACTACAATCACACCGTCTTCAGGCATTCGTGTTTCACTCTAGAGAAACTCCAGAGGAAGTAAAGGGTAGCCCATACCCAGGCCCAAAAAGTTGGTTACTCTTTACTTCCTATGGACGCTGCATGTCCTGCTGAGTTTCTCCAGCCATTCTTGTGTATTGCACTCCGCACAGCATCTGCAGACTTTCTTGTTTTAACTCTCACAACCTGACGACCTTTACGATGGAGCAACCAAATGCAATCCAGCTGCCTGTTTTGTATAGCGCTTGCATTCGTTCTGCAGATGTAGCCTTAAACTTCCTGTTGCCCGGCACATTACCTCCCCCCCTCCCCCCACCCATTCCAAGCTATCTGTCTCTGCTTTCCTACATTCTCAGAATAAGGCCAAATGCAAGCTTGAGAAACATCACCTCATCTCCTATCTTTGAACTTTGCAGCCTTCCAAACTCTGTATAGAGTTCTAAAACACTAGGTCACTCACTTACTCCAAAAATATCGGAATGGACCAGGCCACCCATTTGTGATTTTAGTTCAGATTTTGTTTTAGCACAGTCTCAGCTGTTGGACATGTTATCCCTGTATTTTGCAACTTTTATATTCCTTTGCTTGTGCTCTTACTCTCTAATTGGCCAGCACAGTTAGTGTAGCAGTTTGCGTAATGCTATTACAGCGCCAGTAACTCGGGTTAATTGGTGTATTTGAGTGGCATGGGCTCATGGGCTGGAAGGGTCTGTTACTGTTCTGTATGTTGTTAGGTCTGCTTTGTTCATGAATGAGTGAGTCAGACACCAGACTGAGTCGAAATCAAGGTTCTTTGTTCTTTATTACCGGATTGTAACACTTGCAACTAACAGTGTTAGTTGGAGAAGGCGCATTCTGCCATTATCAGCAAGTGGTGTTTTTTTTATACCTCAGGATACGTACTTAGTAAATTATCATACCATTACATTGTCCAATGAATAAACTGTTGCTACCCTTCTCTGTTAGTCTGCTGCACATCATTCTTGTTAGTGCCAAGCTTATCTTGAGTGTACAAGGTCACATCTGCATCTTGTTACGGCCCAGCACTGGGTGACTCCTTCTCCGGTCCCATCTCATGATGTTTTTACCTTACAATGTACATCTAAAAACTGCCCTCATTTCATGGATTCAATGAACAATGGACAAGTTCACACTCTTTGTTACTTGCCCCATTAACTATCTGATATTGTTTCAGAGTATCCCAAGGACAACCCTGGTCTTACCTTCCTTTTATTCTCTCATTCCTCTTGCACTAATCTTGCAACTCAGCCCCAATCTATTTTCCCTCCTTCACAGTTTTGACAAAGAATCTTTGACCTGAAACTTTAACTCTATTTCTCTTTCCACAGATGCAGCTTAAGGTTAATCAGTAAAGAATGCAAAATACAGTGGATACTGCAAATCTTAAAACCAAAACAGAAAACGACAGTAATAACCCAGCAGGTCAGGCAGCATCTGCAGAGAGAGGACCAGAAGCATCATTTCACCTCAGGACTCGCAAAGGTCAGAGATATTCTGATGAAAGTTATTTGACCTGAGACATTGACTGATTCCTCTTTCTTGCCTTTTCTTCCCCCTCCCCCTTTCCTGTCTTTCCAATTTTTTCACCCACATAGCCCTACCATCCCCCCTCCCCTTCAATGCTGCTGTCCCCTCCCTCCTATCATCTCCTGACACCACCCTCCCTACCCTTTTTGCTCGGACGCTTGCTGGCATTTTCTCATACTTTGATGAAGGGCTTAAGCCTAAAATGTCAGTTATACATCTTTGCTTTTGCTACATAAAGGACCCTGTTTGACCTGCTGACCTTCTCCAGCATTTTGTGTTTTTACTTCAACCACAATGTCTACAGAATTTTGTGATTTACTGCTTTCCTGGCTAAGTACTTTCAATATTTCTGACTTGTTTTAGATTTCAGCATCTGCCATTTTATTTGTTTTCCAAGATTGGATATGTGATTAGTTTGCAGCACATTAAACTGAAAAAGAGAAGGTCTGTGATCAATACACAGATTAGTAACTGTAAACTATAGTCAGATCTACATGGAATCTCCTTGTTCAACTGCAGCTCATTGGTATTGACATTTAAAATACCAATATTCTGATTCCACTAACAATGAACAACTATTATTGATATCAACAAGTGAACTTGGCCTTGCAATCCTACACAATAAGCTCCTGATTGCAAATAAACCATATTAATTTTCAACAGCAGATTAAGTACCTTCCCCAGAGAGAAATGAGAAAAGCTGTGTTCTGGCCTTTCTGCAGAAATACTCTAAATGATCATTTATTATTTTCCACAACAAAAACTGGATTTTGTATTGATCTGGTGCATGGCATTTCTGAATTTACAAGATAGCATCTTCAAAACATTTACTATTTAACATAGATTTAGTGAAAGTTTTCACAATTATGCAAGAATAAATAAGCACCAACTGTTTCCACTGAGAGGCGGGTCAATGTCTAGAAAACACTCAGAAAAGAGTCATGAGCATAATACTGGGACAGGAGAGCTTGAGTTACAAGGAGAGGTTGGTTAGGCTGGGACCATTTTCCCTGGAGCGCAAGAGATTGGGCAATCTTATAAAAGTATATAAGATCATGAGGGGCATCATTAAGGTGAATAGTCACCATCTTCTCCCAAGGGTAGGAGAGTCTAAAATTAGAAGTTACAAGCTTAACGTAGGAAGGGGAAAAATTTAAATGGGACCTAGGAGACATGGTTTTCACACAGAATTTTCCATATACAAACTTCACGTACAGGGTAGTACAGTTCACATAGCAGTTACTGCAACATGGTTACAGTTCCAGCGACCAGGATTCAAATCCAATGCTGTCTGTAAGGAGTTTTTGCGTTCTCCCCTTGTCTGTATGGGTTTTCTTTGGGTGTTCCGGTTTTCTCCCATCCTTCAAAATGTACTGGGGTTGTGGGTTAATTGCTGTAATTGGGTGGCACAGGCTCGTGGACCTGAAGGGCTTGTTACTGTGCTGTATGTCTAAATTTAAGATGTAAATGTAAAATTGAAAAGTTTGCATATGGAACGAGCTGCAAGAGGAGGAGTAAGAACAGGTAAAAGTACAATATTTTAAAGATATTTAGACAGGTGCAAGGATAGATAGGGTGATATGGGTCAAGTGTTTGAGCTCAGATGGACATTTTGGTTAGCATGGACAAGATGGGCTGAAAGACCTGTTTTTGTAGTGTATACCTCTCTGAATCTATATACAACAATTCACAGATTAAAGACCCAGTGTAACAATGAGAAGGTTTCATTTTTTTTTGTGTTATATTGTTCTGATCTGGAATGCAATGCAAAGGATGGTGGATACAGACTCATTACTTCATTTTTAAAAATTAATTGGATAAATTCTCTGAAGAGAAAGATTTTCAAGACTATGCAGAAAGAACAGATGCCGGCCTATATGTGGATCTAGTAGCTAACTTTTCACCGTCCTTTGAGAGATCAGTTTGGAAAATCTGTATTGTCAGTATGATGAGATAATAGCATGAAATCTCAGATCAGTTACTAATGCAATGTCTCAAGACTGGATTTTTTAAAAAAAACTCCTTTAATACATTTTTTTTTAATTCTCAGCAATTTGAATTTTGAAAATTTTGTTTATTTTGAGTCAGTTCTTTAATGATTGTCTTATGAAGCAAGATTGACAGAGCTAGGACTTTTCTCTTTGGAGCGATGAAGGATGAGAGACATAAGAGGTAGATAAAATTATGAGGGGCTTAGATAGGGTGGAGAGCCAGCACCTCTTTCCTTGAGTGACAGTAGCAAATACCAGAGGACATTTATTGAAAGTGAGTGGAGGAATGTTTAGGAGAAATGTCGGAATTAAGTTTTTTTTTTATATACAGAATGATGGGTGCCTGCAATGCATTGCCAGGGAAGGTGGTGGAGGCTGGTGGCTCAAGCCGAAACACCCGAAACTTTGGTTATGTATCTTTACCTTTACTACATAAAGTGCACTGTGTGATCTGCTGAGTTTTTCCAGCATTGTGTTTTTGCTTCAAAAGACTCTTAGATAAACACATGGATGGAAGAGAGATGATTAGGAGTGTGTGGGAAAAATTAGATTCTATAGAGTAGGTTTCCATAGGTCAGCATCATGGAATGAAGGGCCTGTACTGTGGTAATGTTGTATGCTCTCTATTCTGTCTCCCAGTCCAGCATTTCCCCCCCACACCCTAGACCCTGAAAGTTGACGTGGAACCCATTCCACACATTTAACTCCCTTTCTGGATAGCTGAACTTTTTTTCCTATTAAAGTACATCTCTTAACCAAGGAATTGCTAACCTAAAATACCAATTCTTTACTATTTAATTTGGTATGTTAAGTTTCTATGGATTGTCTTCCTGGCTAGAAGGATGTCAGCCATTTTCTTTTATATGGAGGTAAAATAAGTTGTATCTGGTCTCTCATTAGACCGTGACTGTCATGTTTACTTATCAGATTCCTGCATTGGCAGTCTTAGTCCCCGTGTATCAACTACTCCACCCTGGATGACTTATTGTACTCCACCTCATAGTTTGGCACACTATTATGGGCTGAAAGGCCTGTACTGTGTTGTAATGTTCTAAGTTCTAATGAATCAATACTTTTAAAGAATGAATCTGCATTTATGTAACACCTTTCTTGCTCTCAGAAGAGCCAAAAGGACTTTGTAGATAATGACACTGTCAAGGTAAACCAACACAAGATTTCAATTTTCACCCAGCAAAAGGCAATGAGATAAATGAGGTTTAAATCTCTATTGCACTTTCAAATCTTCAGAAAACATTTGCAGATGTGGATGTATTAATAGTGCAGAGCATTGGTTCAGTGAGGTTTTCCAGCTGATGATATCTGTTGTAATGTGTAAAGGATATTGTTGTGTAAATACAACAATAGCTCCATTAAGCAAAGGCATGTATATTGAGTTCTCAAAAAGGAAGTGTTTCCATTGCATGCAATAGTTAACTGAGTGGACTGCTCAATCTACTCTAACTCACAGAACAGGTGATAATATTTATCCAGAGGAGCTCTCAAGAATATTCAATAGATTAGGTTTGATGTAATGGAAAGTTCTTTACATCTATGCAACACAACTTATAAATGCTATGAAGGTTTCGACAGATCAGTACATGGACCCAAGCACAAAAATACTTCAGGCTCTGATAGTTAAAATGATAAAAGTTCCAAATGCAAAATGAAACTGATTCCAAGCTAAAATAAAATCAAAGTGAATAACCTCAGAGAAACGCCAGTGACTGAACAAAAAAAAGGGGAGAATTACATTCATTTAATTTATTTTTGTTAAAAAAAAGTTTGTTAATGAGCTTGGAGACTGAAGCAAGACTGTTAACACCAATTATTAAAAAGGCACATCATTTAGGGGTTTAAGTGACCAAGGAAATCTTTCATAAGTCACACTTTAAATGTGATAATTATTTATACTTCTTTGACATACAACTTCAATGAATAAGAAAGTTGCATTTGCAGTGTCTTCAGAAACTCATGGCATCACAAAACTTCACAGAGGATGTGGTCATTTGTTTTAATGTCAGAAAAATGGCAAGATTTGTGATCAGAGCAAGATCACACAATCTGCAAAAATAATGGAATGATCCACTTGATTTGTGTGCTGGGGATAAATATGGACCAGATAAAACTTTCCAAACTTTGATTTGAAATTTCAACCTGACTCATTGCCATATTTAACATAACAAAGTTCAGGTGGAATACTGCCAAAGTGAATGGCAAGAATTTGGCAGGGGGAATAAAATGTGGAAAATGCAAGGTCACCCACTTTGGAAAGAAATAACAGAAAGCTTCAGTAGTTTTGTTTTAATGGTGAAAATTTAAAAAAGTATTGGTGGTGATAAACAGTTTGGGCAGGCTTCTACATAATTCACTGAAAATTAATCAGGAAGTACAACAAGTAATTAGGAAGACAAACTGTATAATGGTTTTTGTTTCAAGAGGCAAGATGTCTTATTTCCAATCGTATTGGACACTCAAAATTTTCTTGGAAATACTGGGTACTCCTGTGAGCCATGATCTGGACTCTGTTGGAAGGATATCTCCGTGATACAAGATCTTGACCAGCCATTCTCAAAGGGGCCATATGTCCCTTTTGCGGGCCACAGCACATTTAAGGAGGAACCACTGACTGAAATCATTAAATAAGGATGGCATGGTTGACCTAGCAGTTAGAGCAATGCCTTTACCATACCAGCGATCGGAACCCGTAGCAGTTAGCGCAATGCCTTTACAAGCACCAGTGTTTGGGACCCAGATTTGAATCCTGCGCTGTCTGTAAGGAATTTGTATGTTCTTCCCATGTCTGCTCTAGTTTCCTCCCACCATTTGAAACGTACTTGGGGAGGATGTAGGTTAATTTGGCGGCATGCACTCATGGGCCAAAATGGCCTGTTACCATGTCTCAATTAAATTTTAAAAAACTTTTATATTTTTTATATAGTCGGTAGGAGAGAAGTATGGAATAAATCAACTAAACGACTGCTTCACAGGGAAGGGGGCAGTTGGTGACACTTTCCTTATACTAATATATCCTAATTTCAAAGTATCAGCTTCCAAAGCATGAACTGCGATATTTCAAATTTAGATCTCTTTAATCCAATAAATCAAACTCTGTAGCTGTTACTTTATGTAGTTTTAATTCGTTGATAGGACAGATAAACATTTTGCATAGCTTCGCAACAGGTCTTTCACCCTGGCAATGAATGAGGCTGAGGACAGACATGTCTGCATGGGAATGGTGAGGGGAGGTCCAGCTGGTCTCACGGACAGAGCATGGATATTCAATGACTCAAAATTCCCAATTTATCTTTGGTAAAAGTATTTACTGTATAAAGATAGTTCTTTAGACTCTAATTACTCAAAAGTTGTCATAAAAGCATAGCTAAAAATTCCTATAAAAACACAAAGATATATAAAGATAGAAAACCTTAAAGAAAAATTTCTCATGCTCACACTTCCTTCACATCATGTAGAATGAGAGTAAGCAGTTAACCTGGGCAGATATTACAAACATATTGCATCACAGACACTAGAGTAACACTACAAACAATAGTTCTCTTAAAGAGACAGGCACAAAATTAACTAAGAATCAAAAACACAAGGTTTTAACCTTTACAGGGCCCCATAAATTTTGAGCAAAGTCATAATGGGGTCACAGACAAAAAAAAAATCAAGATCTGGACTCTCTACTGGAAGGATATCCTTGTGATACATGAACTACAGCAAAGATTCAATAGATTAACTGAACAATGAGGAGCTGTAAGGTCTCGAGCAGCATCCAAGGTCTGTCAACATTTTGAGCTCAGAGCCTTTATCAAGGGTAAAGTAGGAAGGGATGTTGTCAAATAAGGGGGAAATGGGATGGAGAAAAAGCTGGCGAGGAGCTAACAGATGAAATGCTATTGGATAGAAGGTGGAAGGTGGAGAGACAGGTAGATGGAGAGACCACTGGGAGGGAGGGTGAGTACTGGAGAGAGAAGAAAAAAAAAGTAGTAGAGATGGAAACAGTGGAACCAGGTAGAGGTGGGGGTTACCCAAAATAGGTTTAAGGCTCTCCAGCAAAAATATGTGTTGTTCCTCAAAGTTATGTTCAGTTTCACCCTGGCAATGAATGAGGCTGAGGACAGACATGTCTCCATGGGAATGGTGAGGGGAGGTTCAGCTGGTCTCACGGACAGAGCATGGATACTCAATGACTCAAAATTCCCAATTTATCTTTGGTAAAAGTAGACTGCTAAATCACGAGGCCGATTCCTGGGATGGCAGGTTTATCAAAAGAGAATATTCAAAAGCAAGTGTTCAGAAGACAAAGTTGATTGCAGTTAAGTGTGCAAATTTTGTAAAGGGCTCCAGTACATGCAGGTTTATGTATCTGTCAACAGGGGAATTTAGAAGCAGAGATCACTGCCTCTAAACAAATGGTCAGCTGCTCAGGGTGAGGGAATGTGAAGAAATTTCTTCACATGGTGAACCTTTGAACCTCTCTAACCAGGAGTGCTGTGAAGATTCAGTCAATGAGTTTATTCAAGATAGCATTTTTGGAATGGCAGGGGAGGCCTTCTCTGATGTCAATTTATCTTTGCAAATTGTTTTAGATGAACTTTGGTCTTTCTACACTCAGTAGCAGATTTCACAACCCTTCCATTTAAACTTTAAAAACTCAGCCATCGTCCGCTAGGAAACGTGAAGCTTTATTGAAGGAACAGAGAGGCAGAGAAGACCACAGTCACATACATAGGATGCTGACAGTACATAACCAATGAACGTGCTCTAGGGGGTGAAAAAAACTACAAATCACTGCTGACCACTAAATTAAACTAAAAATAAGGCATAGAAGTTGGGTAACCATTTACTACAATTTCCCCAGTCTGAATTGCTTTGCTACTGGCAACCATACCTATGTCCATTTTGTTTAGACATACAGCATGGTTACAAGCCCATCCAGCCCATGTGACCAATTAACCCACTAACCCTGCACGTTTGCAGAACATGGGCACCCAGGAAAAAAAACCCATGCAGACATAGTGAGAATGTATAAATTCCTTACAGACAGAACCCAAGTCACTGGCACAGTAATATTCTGGTAACCACACTGCCCCCAAGCTCTGAAACTTCTTAACCTTCCCTTAGACACACTCCATAGCCTCTTTTCAAACAAGAAAACTTCATGAACAGAAATATAGAAGATACACTGCTAGGTGCAAACCATAGCAAAGGTGGCCTGCTTTGGATCTTGGGCAGTTCCTTAATGCCTCCACACTTTGCTCTTGCCGTCACTCTGATACAGGGTAATCTCGGTCTCATCTGTCCACAAGACCTTGTTCCAGAATTCTACAGGTTCTTTTAAATATTTCTTGAGAAACTGTGACCATCCTTTCTGTTGCAATCTAGTGGTTTGCATTTTGAAGTGTAGCTTATGTATTTCTGTTCATGAAGTCTTCTGCGGACAGTAGTCATGATTATATGCATACCTGCCTCCTCATCTGTTGGACGTACATTTGGGGATTTTTCTTCATTTTGATAAGAATTCTTCTGTCATTAGCGTGGAGGTCTTTCTTGGAATACCCGTGCCTTTGCAATTACTGAGTTCATCAGTACATTCTTTCTTCTTAATGATATTCCAAACTGCAGATTTTGGTAATCCTAAGGTTTGGGGGTTATCCTTTGCTGTTTAATTCTTGCTTTTAAGCCTCATAATGGCCTCTTTGATTTTCATTGGCACAACTTTGGTCCTTGTGTTGAAAAATTGTAACTACAGTCTCCAAAGGTGATCAAAAGCTTAGAAGCAAGCTTCACTCTCTTACGCTACAGTAACGAAGCAATTAAACATAACTGAGTACTCACAAACACCCATGAAGCCAAATGTCCCAAATATTATGGTGCCCCGAAATAATGGCTGATGTATAAAAACTGCTTTAATTTCAACATGGTCAAACCAAAATGTATACAAATAACCTTGAATAAAATCTGGAATGTGCACTTTAATTGCATGTGAATTGTTTGATTATAAATTTAAACCCGTGGAGCACAGGGGCAAATAAAGGAAGAAAATGACTCTGACTCGAGCTTTATGGAGAGCACTGTATTTGTGGAATGTAATCAGTGACTGATTAATTAAGGTTTGGTGATTTTCTTATCTGTGTCTGCCTTTGATGCAAACAACCCAAATGATTACTGAATTTAATCATGATTAATTATTGAAAATGATCTCACTGAAAGGCAAGACAGACTCAAAGATTTAAATAGCCCAGTGCTGTTTCTACACTCCCATATTTTTCATCAAAATGCTTCCAAACTTGCCAGATTCTTGCTGAGATGAGTGTGGGGGATAGAAGATGTTGGTCAGGGGTGAACAAAGTACATTTGTCTGCAGATTTACATCGCCGGTTACCCAGTCACTGCAAACATTGCTCATTAATCCATTTTACTTGGAATAAAAAAAAATCTGCAGGAGAAACTCTAAACATCAACCATCCTTTTATTCCAACTGATGCTGCTTGACCCACTGAATTCTTCCAGTGGAGGATTTTGTGCCCTTTTCCAGCATCTACAGTCTCTTGAGTGTCAATAAGACTAAACTAGAAGACAATAAGAGTAGAAATTGTCTATTCATCCCATCGAGTTTGCCCTGCAATTCAATCATGAGTGCATCCATTTTCCTATTCGGCCCACCTTCTAGCTAAAAACAAATTCTTCTGCATCTGTTCTAAATTGATGGTCTTCAATCCTGAAGTTGTGCCCTCATGTCCAAGACTCTCCAACCATGGGGAGATGTAGAAACAACCTTTCTACATCTACTCTGTCCATGCCTTTCAATATTTGAATTGTTTCAATTATATATCCACCCACCCCCCCCCACCCCATTCTCCTAATTTCTGATGTGCAGAGGCCAAGAGCTATCAAACATTCCTCATATAACCCTTTCATTCAAAGAATCAGCCTAGTGGACCTCCTCTGAACCCTCTCTAGCATCAGCACATCCTTCTTTAAATAAGGAGCCTAAAACTGCTCACAATACTCCAAGTGAAGTCTGAACAGTGCTCCATAAAGCCTCAACATATGTTGCTGCTCTTATATTCTCTTCCTCTTGAAATGAATACCAGCATTGCATTTGCCCTTTTCACCACTAACTTAACCTGAAAATTTACCTTCCGGATATTGTGCACAAGGAAATTTTCAAAGACTCACCCCATCTTCATCCTTCTCCCAGATGGAAGGAAGTTTACAAGTGCAAGGTTCAGAGACAATTTCTTCCTTGCCATTACCACACTTCTTAATTAACTTTACACTACTAATGTTATGCTAGCTTTGCTCTGTAGCAACTGATCTCCCTCTATAACTCTTGTACTAGGTCTTACTTGCTCTTTGTACAGGACATCTAGCTGGACTGCTTGCAAAACAAACTTCTTGTTACTTCTGACAATAAATTTGAACTTGACTGGAGTTCAAAGAGATGGAATTGATTGACTTGTCAATGAGGCTGCTCAAACAGATGGAAACAATTAAGCCCCAAATTTTTAAACAGCTGGATCTAGTAATCAACCATCCATTTGGAGTAGATATATCAGTGGTCTGGAGCCACTCTGCTCCTGGAATCCCAACATCCTGTTAACTGGAGGCTGAAAACATTATAGATATCCAGAGTACTCTCTGAAAATCAGTTGGTTACAGCAGTCATTCTCAACATTTTTTGGTCATAACCCTCAAAAGACCCTTCCCTGTCAAGCAGTCAAGTTTAGTTAGTTTAATCTATGCTTCTCTCCTACCCACCGCATTAAAAAAACCATGAAAATTATTTAGGATTTCAGTCTGTGGCCCCCCCCAGTGGGCTGTTTGGCCCTGCTAAGAACGACTGGGTTACGGGACTGGTAATCACAGAAAATTTAAATTCAAGACTTAAGATTCAATTCATTGTCATGTAATAAAAAGTCATATTACACAAAATTGCTTTTGCCTGCTGTAAGACGAGAGAGATTCACCATCAGCAGAAATTGCCTGAAGCACCTCTTACAGTCAGAGAAAGAGAAGCAAAAGAGAGTTCCCTCCTGAGTCATTGAGTTTCCGTAGATTCACCTCCAGACTTCACAGGCACACTGAGTCCAGCCCAAATCACCAGTAACCTGAGCTCCAGATCTCAACCTCTACCTCGATTAGGAACCCTTCAGTGCCCATACAGAAACCATATAACAATCACAGCAAAGCAACAGGCCAACTTGGCCCTTCTAGTCCATGCCCAACACTTTCTCCCACCTAACCCTGTAACCCTACGTTCCTTTTCGGTCCATCCATATCCAACTTCTCCTTAAATGCTCATTTTGAGCCTGCCTCGGCCACTCCTCTGGAAGCTCGTTCCATACACCCACCCCTCTCTGAGTAAAGAAGTCCCCCCTCATGTTTCCTCTGAACACCAATGGGTTTTTTTTTCTTTTTATTGGTGCAGTGTATGGGTCGGTTGGGGATTTTCTGATTTTACTTAAGATAGCCATTAGCCACAGTTTGTTTTGCATTCTACTAAAAGGAAACCTTTCAAACCAAATAGAGTTGAGCACGTTATTTTGCGATTCCTCGTGTGGTCACGCATTGAACGGAGTCAAACTGCGCATGTGCCATTGCAGGAAAATATTGAAAGTTTATGAAGACCAAACAAGTAAACCAAAGCTTTTTCAATAGACAAAAGTTCTGGAGGAGCTCAGCAGTACTTGCAACATCCATAGGAAGCAAGGGGTAACCAACATTGTTTATATCTACCTTTGCTACCTTTTATATACAGGTATACCCCATTTTACAAATATTCGTTTTACAATTTGAATGGGTTCTCGCTTTTATGATGATAGCCTTCAATAGTAGTGAATGGGTTGTCGCTTTACCCCATTTTGACTTACGAAAGGTTTCATAGGGAACGCTCTAGTTTCGCAAAGTGGGGTACACCCATCTCCATTTGCTTCCTATGGATGCTGTGTGACATACTGAGTTTCTCCGACATTTTTGAGTACTAACACTGCAATCACAGACTTTCCTGTTTAAAACCAAATCTTTTGTTTTCTTTTGATAAACAGTTTGAACCTCAGTGAAAGAAATGAGAATAACCTCAAGCCTTTCTGTTTTACAAGTACATGCTGCCATTAAAAACAGGTCAAATCTTAATGATTACCTTATATCTCTTAGATCATCCTTAAAAACCTAAAGGAAAGAAATCAAATTTTGATCAGGTATCAGCGTCTTCAAATTAGAAATACAGTACTTCCATGTGAGAAAGGCAAAGAAAATACTTGAAAAATATTAGCAGATCCATTTATGAAATCGTGGGAATTCCAGCTCATTCACAATGCAGGAGTGTTCAAGAAGGTAGTGAGCACCCCTGATGGGAGGGCATGGAGACCAAGTAAAAGTGCTGGGAGATGCAGGGGACCATCTACATCTCCCACTGCTGATCGAAGGCAGCCAAACATACTGAAGGACTCATCGCAGCCCAGGCACACTCTTTTTTCCCTCCTCCCATGGGGCAGTAAGCTTAGAGTGTGAAATCACATACCAGCAGCCTTGAAGACTGTTTCTTCCTGAATGAACCCCATAACAATGTCCTCGTGCTGCCCTTGCTTTGCACAGCTTGATCTTTCTTTCTTAAAGTGTGACTCTTCACTCTGTAATTGTGCTCGTATTCCTCTATTCTATACAGCTGGATAAATGCAAGAGTTAGCCTGTTGAACTTTCTCACCGTAGCAAGTATACTATGACCTGCTCGCAGAAGGACCTTTCTCACTGTAGGAAGTACACTACGACAAATAAACCTATCATAGAGGAGGCAAAATTTGTGGATATCACATCAGTCTTTCCAGCCACCACAGGTCATGATCAACCTGAAAAGGATTAGGAGTTATACACAGGTTGCCACAGGAGATGCAGGACAGTAGCAACAACAGCGGATTAGCGAGGGGGTCAGTTGCTGAGGGACCCACACAGGCTGTGGGCGACTTACAGTCAGGTTGCAGGCTGCTGGAGACTGGTTCATGGGAACCCGGTCTTGGAACTGGGATTGGAGAGGGTGCTGAGGGGAAGAAAGGCTCCCGAAGGACTTCAGGCACTGAAGGCTTCCTGATCATGTCAGAGGTTTGGAACCGGAGGTCAGGTTGCCAATGGATCGAACAGGTGTCTGTGCAGCTGTTGAGGCTGCAGGGGAATCCACAGATCTTTAGTGAACTCTGAAATGACTCTTTTTCTTCTCTAACTGTAAAAGGAGCTGGGCAACACGAATGCGATTCTTTGTTTGCCTTACAGCAGGCAGAAGGCAATTTCATATAATATTACTTACATGAATCTTGGAACAACATGCGTAAACACCCACAATTAGCACACCTGGAGGCTCATAATGATGAGCATTTCCACAATTTGTAAAAATCCTCTACTCTGCATTTCCTTCATTTGATAACATGCTCACAATGACGCACCTTAACTCACCATCAGCTGTGTGGAATTTCCCAATTCTAATCACTCGGTTCCTTCTTTTTGGGGAAATTATTTACAATTCCAATTAATCAGTAGCAGTCCATCCATACACAGCAACTCAGACTGCAGACAATACATAAAACTGCTGAATGACCTCAGCAGGTCGTACAGCATCTATGGAAAGCTACAGGCAACACATGGATGGAGCGTGACCTGCTGCTTTCCTCTAACATGTTTGCGAGTTGTTCTAGTTCTCCAGCAACTGAAGACACCAGCCCACAGTGCTGGTTTTTATTTTGATGTGTTCAGCTGTTGAATTTTAACTGCACTCACCTCTTGCTTGAGGGAAGATGGTGGCAGCCGCAGAGCTTCTTGTAGCAGTGTGTACATGCCCGCGAGAATGTGACTCAGCTGCTGCTCGGAGAGGCTCTCTGTCTTGGCAAGACTCTTCACAGACTCTTTGGAATCTTTTCCTTCCAGTGAGTTCGCAACAACTACAAGAGATGGTCATGCTTTTTACAGTACTTTCATGAACAAACTGCTTCATTCAAGTTGCTGTTTGTTAATTGAATCAAAAGGCACTTGAATTCTCAATAACTGCTTTATATTTATCCCATGATTTACAACTTATCCTGCTAAAGTACAAACAACCATGATTTTTGAGAACAATAATTTTTGTTCCGCTGCATTCCAGAAAATTTCACTGAGCATCTTTGTTTTTTAAAAAAAATAAGCTAAAACTCTCTTCCTTTTAATTGGGTTAGTGAGTCCATTCACATTAAATGTAATATAATTCAAATTATTTACCACCATAACATAATTTTTAAAAATAACTGAACATCTTTGCTGAATAATATTGACTTGGTTATTGTCACACCTACTGAGATTCAGTGAAAAGTATATTGACCTTCATAAATCATAACACAGTTAATAAAACAGTCAATAAAATGCTAATATGTACAAAAGAATGTTCAAAATAATTATCTGGACCGTATCTATGCTACCCTGGTTCTAAACAGTACAAAGGCAAACTCAAAACTGAATGTTTATTGTAAACATGCAAAACTAGCTAACCTTAGAATTAGTTGTTATTAAGAAACACTGATGGAATACATAAACAATATTCGCCGGCTTCTTGCAAAATAGGTTTGTAAGTCATTTTAAACCTAACAATACTAGCCCCTAATTATTGTATCTAAAAATAATAATTACCATGACAAATAGTAATACACGAGGTAAATATTCAAAAGAAAGTGAAAGTCAATCATTAAAGCTTTCTGCTTCTTGTAAATTTGTCTGTTCATAAAGCCAATTTTAGTCAATCTGTTTGCAAGTTTGCTCTGGCCCTATCCAAAGCTTGAACACAATTCTGAATTTCCAAGGTATTCATTTTCTTGAGGGACATGATGGCCCTTTTTTCTCTTTTTCGAAGCTTTGGATATGATTTATTACTTCTTGCGCAGCTTCTTAATCCAACATTGGTTGGTATTTCCTTCTCTTCTGTGATCAGGTATAGAAAAGGTAGGACTCAAACAACACTGGTTCCTCAAATTCATCAACAGCCACTAGTCTCTTCCTGTAATTCTGGATCCAATTTTGCAGCTTTCAATTTAGTCTTATTTTCTGACAATTTATCTTGAAGTCTTTTATTAGATTCTCTCTCTCTGCATTTAATTCTTTCAATAGGAAAGTAATTTTCCAATGATCTTCTGAGAAGTTAGTAACCTGACTTGGAGTAAAAAGGTTATTTGATGCAATGGTATCTCGACTTTCAGCCCTTCTGTAGTTTATTCAAGATGTTTGAATTTTTTCACCTTGCTTTTTACATTGCTGAAATATAATATCTCTTTCTTTCTGCATCAACATTAACTGGGTCTTCAAGGTACATTCTTGATTGTTTTCCATAGTCAGCTGTCTTTGTGTCATTAAACAAAAAAAAAGAATCTCCTCTTTCAACTGTATGCATCTTGATAACGCTAAATCCCTTTCTTCAATAACTGCATTCATTTTTTTTAAGCAGTTACCGTTATTTTCTTCCGCTTGGTTTTACGAATTCTATTTACAATTAATTCTCAATTTTTGTCAACTGCTCTTGGAAACTTTCAAAACTGAAGAATCATCAGATTCGTTCCCATTTTTCTGAAAATCAATTAAAACCCTTTGGTCACTGTTTTCTGGAATATCCAATATTGCTCAGTCCCTTTTCAACATTTTGTACTCCTATGCAGTTGCACCATATTCTCAGTGAAATGCTCCTTTATACCATCAACACAATTTTCTGTGTTTGCCCATTTTAAAATATTTTGCAAGATTTCTTAATTGATCTTGTTTACGGTTCATCTGGGCTACAAAAGCTACTTTCAGATTTGTTCCCAGACATTTGTTTCATTCTTGCCCTGGATTCAGCTTCACAGGAATGATCACCAGCAGTATTTGCATCATTTTCATCCATTTTTGATGAAAACAATTTATTTTTTACTGGTTTAAATGCTCTCAATTTATTTTCATCAGAAAGATTTTCTAAGAACTGTTTGTTTTTCTTTTGAAGGTTTTTGGTCATTATCGAGGCGTTCAGGAAAGTCTGTCTTGAATGGTTGTTTCAATGGTTCGTTGAGTTTCACAACAGATATCATATTGACACTTGTTGTTGACTGCTTCTGAGCAATATCATTCTTTCTTTCTAATGGTCCACCGATTGTCCATCCAAGCATAGTAAGGTCCATCTCTCACACTATGTATTATTTCTATTGGTTCCAGAGCCTTTGGTACATCTAAACCAATTAGCATCTCTATCTCAGAGCTATCTTCCGGTAAATAAACCTTCCTCAGACATAATCACTGATCCACATCATTTTGATGTGGGATGTTTCCTTTATGCACAGGCATCGTCTTCTGTGTGTATATGCCTGGAAGATTACAAAAATTGCCACTGTGTATTCCAGCAACCTCTAATATGGAAATGATGTTAGTTTCAACAACCTTTTCTTGCCCTATGGTTTTCAATAGAATCCTTGCCTTTTCCCTTCAAGATTAAGCTTTTTCATATTTCACTGTGCAAAATGACACGGTGCTCCCTGGGTCAAGAAATGCATGTGTACATACTTTTGCATTCCTGTTCTTGGTCTTAACTTGTAAAGGCATTATTGAGAGTTTGCAGTTATCTGCACCTGCCCCAGTAAGACCACTTGCCAATACTGAGGCTTAAGCACTGTTTTCATTCGCCTCTTTCCTTGTTGTTTGTTCCTTTTCTGTATTCTTCTTTTCTTCAGGATATGTAGTATCTTAGGATGTTTTTGACTACTTACATCACAGCTGAATTGCTTTTTGCAGTCTTTGCTAATGTGTCCTTTACACAGACAGCCAAAACATACACCATTTTCCTTAAAAAAAATGATTTTCTCACTATGCATCTTCTTTTCCATCTGTGTACACTTTTCCAAATCCTGCTTATCATTACAGAACAAACATTTTTTTCACATCAGGCAAACATTATTTTTTCCTAATTTCTTTATTCGCCACTGTCAGAGAGGTGCCAAATGTACTTTCCTTCAATTTTGGTTGAGGATACGATTTGGACTTCTCAACTTCTGTACTTACTGTTTGAATATCTTTAATTCTATACACTGGATCTGAGACAACATTCTCTTGTCCTTCATTGAACTCCACCAAATCCTTAAAAGTGGCTGTCACATAGTTTCTTTTTTTGGAGTTCAACTACTTGACTTCACCATAATTCTCTCATCCACTTGGGTAATTTATCTACAATGATTACCATGTCATTTTAATCCTTACAACTCCTATACCTATTTCACTATGGTATAGTGAAGAGGGCATGGCCTGGGTGGTGGATGAGGTGTCCTTGAGAATAGAAGCTGCTTTCTTAAGACAAAGTCTCTTGTAGATGTCCTCGTCAAAGTGAAGACCGGTGCCCAGGATGTTGCAGGCCGAGTTAATAATCCTCTGGATTTTTTTCTTGTACTGAGTGTTGGCACCTCCATACCAACCTGAAATGTTTTCACTCCTATGGATGTTGCGAGATATGCTGAGTTCCTCCAGCATTGCTGTGTTTTTACTACAATCACATCAT
This sequence comes from Narcine bancroftii, assembly GCF_036971445.1. Lineage (NCBI taxonomy): Eukaryota > Metazoa > Chordata > Chondrichthyes > Torpediniformes > Narcinidae > Narcine > Narcine bancroftii. Next base: position 39,743,576 of record NC_091476.1, on the reverse strand, counting down.
CTGCAGATTTTTGTTTCACTTCATTGTCTGTATTTCAGGGTTAATGCAACTGCCAATCTCAAGTCAGGAGACTTGAGGAAAACAAATCATGTAATGTTCCCTTTCCTGGATAAACATGAGAATACTTACTCTTGAGTATTTTTCTGAAGATTTCTCTGTCTAAATCCTTCAGCTGTTTCACCATCAGCTCAACTTCGAACGGTATCCTGACTCCGAGGAAACCACTCCCGTGAGACATGCTAGAGACAAAAGCACTCTGAATGAGGTCACCTTCTATCCATCAATGAATACAATGACAGGAAGGGGAGTAGCTGTAGACAAATTCAACCACTCCACCCTGTGCTACCACTTCATGCCTGAAATGCCTTGCTAGGGGTGGTGGTGGAGCCAGAAATATTAGGGGCAGTCAAGAGACTCTTAGACAGGCACATGGAAGAAAGAAAAATAGTGGGTAGTGAGGTAGGAAGGGTGTAATTTTTTTTTGGTAGATATATATGGGTTGGCACAACATCGAGGCCCAAAGGGCATTGTCTGTGCTGTCATGTTCCAAGTTCAACAGAGTTCTGTTTTGGTTAAAGGCTGTGTTTTTTTTTTTCATTGCATTTTCACATTTTTACAAGTGTAAATAACATTGCTATTTAATTGTCCTTTACTATTAAGTGGCATTAAATCTTCAGCATCCACTTCTTCTGAAACAACATTAACCTTAAACATTCATGTTTTCAAGAGCTTAAGGAAGTTTAAGAATGTTGGATGCATACAATGTAGAAAAATCCATGCCTGATTAGCTGTGTGTCCTCAGTTATCTTACACTAGAAACCGTCACATGGTCAGGCGGACGAAGGAGGAGGAACCAGCTGCAGAATGAGAGGACAAAGAAGACAGTGGATGAGAGAGCCCGGTGCCAGGAGAGGGAGCCATCTGTCAAGGTGAGTTTCCAACACCCCACCCCCATAATTCCCACTCTCCATTACCCCAGGATACTTCAAGATCATTTGTCATTCCATTAAATTATCTTCTTCTTTGGCTTGGCTTCGCGGACGAAGATTTATGGAGGGGGTAATTATACATCCCGACAAAACAGCATGGTGCAGAACAACACATACAGAAAGAACGCAAATACAGACAAACGATACCAGCATCTAGCTGGTTGTAGTGAGCTATTCAAATCCATAGTCAGTGCCAAATTTTGTCTTATATTTCCAGACATGTACTGCCTAAAGCAGAGGGTTGCTACACACTGAATGACAAAGAGTGCCAGTCACGTCACTCCGCTCCATCACTGGACTACCCGCAGGCCAGACTGTGAAAGCACACTCAGTGGTTGGTTGGAGTTGAGAGAAAGGTGTTGATAATGGAGTGGGATTAGCACAGATTCATGTAATTGGGTGACGTGGAGTTGGTGGGCCACAGGTATGCTTTCATCCTGCATAAGGAGGCTTACCAGAGGGAGATAGATCAGCTGGTTTAGTGGTATCACAACAACATTGCACTCAACGTTAGCAAAATCAATGTGATTAATGTGTACTACAGGAAGGAATCAGGAGAACACGAGCCAGTCCACATCAAAGGTCAGCAGTGGAGAGGATCTGTCCTGCAGCCTCCTTGTTGATGCATTCATGAAGAAGGCTTACCAACAGATATACTTTGTGAGGAGTATGAGATTTGGCATGACACCAAAGATCTCTAAAACATCTGCAGGTGTATCGTGGAGAGCATTCTGGCTGGTTACATTCATAGGCATATCGAGGATATGGCAAATGGGGAAGAGAACAAGGCTCCACTTGCAGTTGGAGGGGGACTCTGTCCTTGCCTTTCCCACTCAATATCTGAGTCCCTGGCCCAATAATGAATCTCCATTTCAGGGGTGCTGTGCTGCCTGGGATCACTTGAGTGCCTCAGAGCACTGGTCGAGGCCGGCATCTCTTCGAGGCCACTCCAGCATACAAGCTGCACCTCAATGCGGGATTAATGGGAAAAAATGGCCGTCTTCTCTACTCATAATTCCTCACGTAGCTGGAACCACTCTGCCAGTGCCAGCCAGGGAAATGCAGAGTGGTTGCAGCTGCATGGGGGATTATGGGTAAGGAAGATAGGCATTTTTCCCATTAATACTGAATTGAGCTGCTGGTGTGGTCAAGCGGCCCCGAAGGCCAAAAGGGCCTGGTGAGATGCCAGAGGCCGGGCAGCCAGCGGGGCAAGCTGTCAGTAGTTGGCTAGCAGGGTTGTCACAGCCCGCCCCAACTGCCCGCTGATGGCCACCCATTAATGACTCTGGCCCTCAGCCCTACCAACAGTCCACCCCGGTATCCTGTGGAGATTTTCCAATTAATACTTCACCAAATAAATAATCTGTGAATTGATGGGTGTTATTGTTATTAATTTATTTAGACATTGTATCACGTAAAAATAAGAAATACTCATCGATGCTTTATTTAATGGAAAAACAAACTGAACCAAGTAGTCAAAGAATAGAATAAAATCTTAACTAAATATGTTTCTTCGTAGAGTCTCAACCTTTATCCATAATCTGCCTGTGTGGTGATGGTTTTTATGCAGTTTTTTTTCCCAAAAGGGGGTGGAATCACTGACGTCTGTCACAGCCCTAGGGCGTCACTTGACTTAGATATGCCACTGGTTGCATCACTGCCTGGTACAGAGGTGCCAACACTCAGGATGAGAAAAAAAAACTCGAGGTTTGTTCACTCAGCCAGCGACATCACAGCCACCAGTCTTCACTTCATCGAAGACATCTACAAAAGACGGAGTCTTAAGAAAGCAGCCTCTATCCTCACCACCCAGGCCATGCCCTCTTCACTCTGCTACCATTAGGAAAAAGGTACAGGAGCCTAAAGATGATCACTCAGCAGCACGAGGACAGCTTCTTCTTCCCCTCTGCCATCATAGACACTACCTTACTTTCTCTTTTTCTTGCACTATTTTTATTAATTTTCTAATGTGGTTTATATAAATTTTTGCACTGTGACCTTCATGGCAATAAATTTTGATCTCTAACAGACAGACACCAAATGATGGACCTAAAAAAATCAACTAAAATCCCACACCTTAAAACCAGTACACGACCCATGGCTTATTCATTATTTCAGATAACCTCATGGAGCCCACTGTAGAATTTGGAGCTGAAGCTCCAGGTCTGATTAATAACAAAGGCCATCTGCTACATAAAAAGCAATCATCAGATCCCTGAGTTAGCCAACAATAACTCAGTAGAAACTTCATTGATTCAGCTACTTCTAGACTTCAATTAGGAGCTTTGAGAATTCTTCTTGAATGGGAATTAGAGTTATAGATTTCCACAGCATGAAAATAGGGACTTCAGCCCAACTTGTCTGTGCTAACCAAGCAAATCTCATTTCCCAGTGTTCAACGCATACCCCTCTAAACCTTTCCTATCCATGTTTCTGTCTGAATGACTTTTGAACATATATATAACCATATACAGCACAGAACAGGCCAGTTTGGCCCTACAAGTGCATGCCGGAACAAATCCCCACTCTCCTAGTCTCACTGACCAGCACCTGGTCCATACCCCTCCAATCCTCTCCCCTCCATGAAATTATCCAGTCTTTCCTTAAATGTAAATAACGTCCTTGCTTCAACCACCTCTGCCGGAAGCTTATTCCACATCCCAACCACCCTTTGCGTGAAGAAATTTCCCCTCATGTTCCCCTTATAATTTTCCCCCTGCAATCTCAAACCATGGCCTCTGGTTTGAATATCCCCCACTCTTAATTGAAAAAGCCTATCCATGTTGACTCTCTCTGTCCCTTTTAAAATCTTGAACACCTCTCCATCAAATCCCCCCTCAATCTTCTATGCTCCAGAGAAAAAAGCCCCAGGCTGCTCAACCTTTCTCTGTAACTCAAACCCTGACATCCTGTCAACATTCTCGTGAACCTTCTCTGCACTCTCTCTATTTTGTTTATATCCTTCCTATAATTCAGTGACCAAAACTGCACACAGTATTCCAAACTTGGCTTCACCAATGCTTTGTACAATTTCATCATAACATCTCAACTCTTGAATTTAATACTCCGATTTATGAAGGCCAACATTCCAAATGCCTTCTTCACCACACCATCTACCTGAGTATCAACTTTGAGGGTACTATTTACCATAACTCCTAAATCCCTTTGTTGCTCTGCACTCCTCAATTGTCTACCATTCAATGTATATGACCTTTTTAGATTTATTTATATATGATTATTCCCTTTTCTATCTCACTTTTTCTGGAAAGTCATTCCACATACCCACCATCCTCTATGTCAAGAAAATGCCCCTCAGAATCTTTTAAATCTTTCCTCTCTCATGTTCAAAATGTACTGGGGTTGAAGGTCAATGGGGTGTAATTGTGCCCAATTACGTGGGCCTGTTATCGTGCTGTGCATCTAAATTTAAAAATAAAATTAAATCCATGCCCTCTAGTTTTAAGTTCTATGCCCCTCATGATGATTAGAACTCAACAAAATCAAGTAAATGACTTATCACTAACCTCTCAACCATTTAAGAGATCTGGACATTAATGATGCTAATTGTCTAACAACGAAGAGTGGCATCAGATCTTACAGTGCCAGTGTCCTAGGTTCAAATCTGGTGCTGTGTGTAAGGAGTTTATACGTTCTCCCCATATCTGCATGTGTTTGCTCTGGATGCTCTAAACGTACATGTGTTGTTGGTTGATTGGTGTATTTGAGCAGCAGCTGCTTGTGGGCCAGAAGGACCTGTTACCATGCTGTATATCTAATTTAAAAAAATAAAAAGATGCTTACAAAAGTCAACCACCTCTCAGATCAGATAAGGATATTAATGATAGGTTTGGCAACAACTCTGTGATTAGATATTTTTTAAGCGGCAATTTATTGTTTTGTACTTAAAGTCTCAAGGTGTATGATAATATTTAAATTGTGTTTTTAGATCAGTGCTCAAAGTCTCTAAGTACTGGCCCAGTAACACAACCGCTGACCACTGTATCAGCAATAGCTTTTACTTTTAACTCAGCTAGGGGAAAGAAAAATCATTGAACATTACAGCACAGTGCAGGCCCCTCGGCCCTTAAAGTTGAACCAGCATTTATATTCCTACCATAATTTTGAAAAAAAAACACTTCCTACCTCGTAACTGCCTATTTTTCTTTTCTCAATGTGCCTGTCTAAGAGTCTCTTAAATGTCCCTAATGTTCCAGCGTCCACCACCACCCCTGGCAAGACTTTCCAGACACCCATAACTCTGTGTAAAAAAAAAAAAAGTTACCCCTGATGTCTCCCAAAACTTTCCTTCCTTTCAGAGTATACTTTATTACAATCCTAGTCTTCAGAGCAAATACTAGTCATTGTTATATATAATGCAAATTTATCTATAATATGACAATTAACATGCACAGTATTACATTAAAAAAAAACTCCAACAACTATTATCAAAAAGTCACATTTCTGAATTGCCACAATAAAATGATCATAGATAACTGCATTCAAAATTGTAGGTCGACTCCAATAGATGTCCTACCATATTAAGAAAGACCTGGAGAAGCACTTTAACCTCCACAGCATAACGAGCCAACTGGATGAGAGCACAGACAAGTACAAGTATGCCAAATATAATCTTTTTGCCCTGTAAAACTATGATTCTATATCCTGCAGTTACTGGTCTATAGATTTGCTAAAAAAAAACCACAGAAATGCTGGAGGAACTCAGCCAGTCTTTCCAGCATCCAATAAAGCAAAGATGTGTTGCTTAAGATTTGGGACTGAGCCCTTCTTCAAGGAAGAAGAATGAGCCAGAAGCTGGAAATCTCAAAATTCAGATAATGCTGGCTGAGGAGGAATACGGACCAACAAAAGGTATTGATTAGATACAAGGAACTAGATTAGAATTAATCTTGTTTATGCAAAAGGATACAAGGAAAAGGGAGACAGAGCTGGAGGAAGGCGACATGGGAAGAAGCGAAGGGGCAGGGGGTTTTAATGAAAGACAGAGGTCGATATTATTGCCATCAGGTTGGAGGATGCCCAGTCAGAAGATGAAGCTGTTTCTCCAATTCACGGGTGGTCTCAGTCTGGGCAGTGCATGAGACTGTGGATAGACATATCAGCAAGGAAATGAAATGGGTGGCCACTGGGAGATACATGCTATCACAGCAGACAGAGCCGAGGTGCTCAACAAAGTGATCTCCCAGTCTGCATCCAGTCTCTCAGAAGTAATGGAGACCACAACGGGAGCACCGGATGCAGTAGATGACCCCTGCAGATTCACAATGAAATGTTGCTTCACTTTGAAGGACTGTTTGTGGCCCCTAATGGTGATGAGGGAAAAGATGCAGATGCAAGTGGAGCATCTCCTGCAGTAACCGGTGTAGGTCCCAAGGGGACAATTGGTGAGGAGGGAGGAGGGAGGAGTGGACAAAGGAGTCTTGGAAGAAGCCGTCCCGGCAGAACCTGGAGATGGGATTCATGTCTAATTGTGGGATCACTTAGTAGGTGGTGAAATGGGGTGGAGAATGTGTTGGAAGCAGAGGCTGGTGGGGTGGTAGGTGAGGACAAGAGGAATCCGTCCTTGTTGTGCATGGGGCCAGAAGGGGCCAGGACAGATGTGTGGGTAATGGAGGATATGCGGGTGAGTACCAAATTGATGGTGGTAGAGAGAAAGCCATGTTGTTTGAGGAAGGAGGGCATCTGTGATGATCTGGCATGGAAGTCCTCATCCTGGATGCCGATGCCATGGAGAAATTGAGAGAATGGAATAGAATCCTTACAAGGGACAGGGTTGGAAGAAGGATTGCCGAGGTAGCTGTGGGAGTTGGTGAGTCTATATTAGATGTCTCCCCTGCCAGACTGAGACTACCCTCAAATTGGAGGAACAACACATCATCATCCAACTGGGCAACCTCCAACCAGATGCCACTAATATCAACTTCTCTGGCTTTCGTTAAACCCCCTCTTCATCCCCGCCCCCAATATCCAATTAACATCTTTTGTTGCCCTGGATTCTTCCCCCCCAGCCAGCATTGTCTGAATTCTGAGACTTCCTACTTATTCCTTGAAGGAGAGCTCAGGGCTGAAACGTCAGCAGTACATCTTTGCTTTTTTGGACACCGAGTTTCTCCACCATTTCTATGTTTTTACTACAATCACAGCATGTGCAGATTTTGTGTTTCACTTCTTTCTTCTTCCTTGGCTTTGCGGACGAAGATTTATGGAGGGGTATGTCCACGTCTGCTGCAGGCTCGTTGGTGACTGACAAGTCCGATGCGGGACAGGCAGGCAGAAAAGTATCTCAGGTTGTGCATGATGTTGCACATGTACTCTGATAATAAATTCAACTAACCTCAAATGTACATTCACTATCTTTTCATTTCAGCAGCAAGATTCTGGCCAACTTTGATTTCAAAATTCTGCAACAGCCAAACAACAATTCCGCCTTCCCTGCCCCTGACCACCTCAACCACAAATCTGAGAGCTCTTTCGCTCTAACCCAATCTCTCAGAATGGGCCCATACTTCAGCAGTAAAGGCATTAGCGTGAAAGATGTGGCAAGGAGTCACTTACACCTGTGAAACTACTCCAAAACTGCTTCAAGGTGGTGATCAATTGTAAATGTCGCCGGTGAGTTTGAAAGGTTTCTGAACAGCAAGGATAAGCGAAACTCGATTAAAGTTTAAAGAGAGAAATAAAAACACAATGCTGGGGGTGGGGGGGGAAGAGAATATTAACAGGTCACACAGTGTGCTTTATCTAGCAAAGATAAAGTTACATAACTGACCTTTCAGGCTTGAGCCCTTCATCAAAGTATATAAAGAACACTGAGTTTCTCCAGTCTTGTCCTCAATCACAGCGTTTGCAGACTGTTTTACTAAAGTTAAGAGATGACTGCATTGAAAGGTACAGCAGGCCGCAGTAGCTGATTAGCTCCTGAATTCTGCAGAGGAGGCCCAATGCTAATGAGGAAACAGCGGTCACTTCGTGCACAGACAAGCAATAGGTTGTCCGTAACTCGGGTTCAGTGACGCTGCTGAAAGCGAGGGCCCCCAGAACCACGGCGACTCCCCACAGAGCTGAGCCTTTCGGGACCCCCGACTTCCGTCCGACCCGCGGGAACGGCAAACATCGCCACCCTAGCTCTTTAACTCACCTGCTCTGCACTTCTGGCCAAATCCCTGACAACAGGGCTCACTTCCGCCCCGCAATCCGGGGCACTTCCGCCCCGCAATCGGGGATACTTCCGCTCCATGCTTTTGAGCAGAAGATTTTTGAGAAAATATTTGATTCTCTGGAAAATAGGCGTTAGCATGATATGATAATGTAACCTTTTTTTCTGATGCTATTATGCATACCTATGGTTTTGCTCTCCATGTGACTTTATTTGCAACTAGAAGCTTGTTAAAAATGATCATCATACAGATAGCAGATTGGAAGACAGAGCTTTTCTGCTGTTATCAGGCTCTTGAATAGACTTCTTGACCTCACCTCCACCTCATTATCACCGTTGCACTTTTAAAAATCTGCATTGTTTTTTTTCTGTCATTTTTTGCGGTAGCTCGTTCCACTTTTCATGGGTTGATTTGTCTGGATGGCAAAGTTTCTCACATGACAATTATAATAAACCCACAAAATAAATTACTTAATAACTATTAGAGGGTCATTGTGAATTAAATTAAACAAATATTTCATTTTGATTTAAAAATCAGCCCTATTATTTATTACAGGTAGCATATTGCCATGTCTTATACCGAACACAGTTTCTAATCAGCAGGTGATTCAAAACTAAATGCCATTTGCAAAGCAAAATATTGCAGATGCTGGAAATCTGAGATTACAACACAAATACAAGAAATACTCAGCAGGTCAGGCTGAATCTGTGCAGAAGCATTACTGGCAGGGGATGATCATTCATTGGAACCATATTTATTTAGTGACTCTTCACCTTGAATCTCAGACACCATTTTTCTTTAATCTGGAAAAAAAAAGCCTGTTATTATTGTCATCTTTTCAGGGACTACCCAGCAACTTGTTGCCACTCAGTATTTGATGTGTAGATACACAAGAGTCTAACGATGCTGGAATTGGCATCAGAAAATATTTGGTGTAATCTCTGTGTGAAGAAAGGAAGCAGAAGGAGTTCCATGAGTCAGGTAACTTGCGTGGGTAAAAATGGATGGTCAATGATATTGGTCAAGAGCCTCTATTGAGATAAAAATATGAAACGGAGAAATCAAATGCATCAAGGAGATGATGGGGTATTGGACACAAGGTTAGAGAGGTGGAGAGACCACTGGGAGGAGAAGGAGGAGGATTAAGACAGTAAAGATATTGTGGAACCAGATAGAAATGGGAACGAAATTGGAAAAAAATCATTGTTCATATCGAAGGTAAGTTTTTGTTTCATAAAGCATAGTGGGTGCCTGGAACACACTGCTGGGGGTGGTGGTGGAGGTTGGAACTATGGGGTAATTAAAGAGCCTCATGGATTTAAGAGAAGTTGAGGGTTATGGGCTGTGAGGGAGGGAAAGGTTAGATTGTGGATGTGGTGTGTATAGGTTAAAACAACATTGTGGGCTGTAGCATGGTCTATTGTTGGATTTAAGACTGTCCAGGAATAATATGATGTTTTGTTTCTCAAGTTTATAATTAACTTCACCTTGGCAAAGAATGAAACCAACAGCAGATAGATCTGTTTCAGAATAGTGAGGGGAATTCAAATGGTTGGCAAATGAGAGTTCCAGTTTGGTAGGCATTAAGAGAAGCAGTCAACCAATCTACATTTGGTCTGACTGATGGTCACAGTGACAGCACCAAACCAAATGCAGTGAATTAGGTTGGACAATATGCATGTGAAGCTCCACCTCACCAGGAAGGACTGTTGGTGGCTTTGGACAGACGTAAGGGAGGAGATGAGGGACAAGTTCTGTGGTCACAGCCTGGGAAGATGTGGCTGGTGTTGTACATTGTTGTGGTGCAATGACAAATGTCCTTCAGCTTTTGCATGCTGCGTGAGTTGGGGGGGGGGGGGGGTGGTGGTGGTGGGGGTACTGTGGCATGGCCATGGACACCACTGATGGTTTGACACTGGGAGAATCTCTGTTGTTGTTGTAGTGCACTGGAGCTGGGCGGCCGCTGCTGCCCCCCGGCGGACGGGCAGGCAACAACAGCAGAAGTTGTGGCGCCGACTTGGGCGGAAGTGAGGTCACTCGTGGGACGGAGGCAGTGGAAGACGGAGCTGCGGTGGCAGCGGAAGACGGAGCTGCGGTGGCAGCAGCAGGGTGAGTGAGTGACTTCACCAGGAGGGTCGGGTCTGGGTTTCCAGGCTGGCGGCTGAGGAGAGTCGGGGCCGCTCCGCTCGCGTCCCGATGAGTGCCGACCCCAATCCCGGGCCTGGGAAGAGGGTGCTCCGTTCACCGGACCCCGGGGTTGTTGGGGCCGCCTCCGCCCTCGGAGTTGCTGGGGCCGCCTCCGCCCACCGGTCCCAGCCTCAGATCTGGTGGCGAGATGAGCAGCCTCCGTCCCCCGGTTCCAGACCCGGACCCTGGGGGTTGTTGGGGCCGCCTCCGTACTCCCGGTCCCACGCGGGCTCAGCGAATCCCTTTTGGAGTCTGCAACAAGCCAGGGGACTTGCAGTTGTCAGCTTAGTTACCAGTGAAGGAGGTCATCTGGACTCGGGCAGGTGGTGGAGCTGGCAATGCTGTTAGCCCTGACTCAGAGCCACCTTCCTACCACACCACCTCCTCACCCCTGAGTCAGACAGTTGTGAGGGCTGCACCAAGGACAACACTTTCAAGAGGCTGTTTCATTTTGGCTTCTAATCTGATTCCATGAATAGCTTGGGTTCGTGATCCAGACTGACATTGGAATTGAGAGGCTGGATAGATTGAGATTTATTTCCCTTGGAGCATGTAAGTTTGAGAAATGACTTGGGGACATAAAATCATGAGGGGCCAAGGTAAAGTGAATTGTCAGTCTTTTCCCACGGGGTAAAGAGGCTTTAAGGTGAAAGAGGAACCTGAGGAGCAAATGTTTCTTCCACTCAGAAGGTAGTGGTTATTTGGAATAAGCAGCCAGAAGTAGCTGTAGATCTGATGATATTTAAATAGGTACTTGGGTAAGGAAGGTTTAGATGCATATGGGATAAATTTAGGTGAACTAGTTCAATTAGAAAACCTACTTGATGAAGATGAGTTAGGCTGAAGGATCTGTTTCTGATCTGTATGACTTTTGTAGCCTAATGTAGTACAGTGGGATGCTGTGATAGGATGTTTTGCCTCTTCACCAGTCAAGGTTTCAGAATGTTATTTCCCGATGAGCAGGTGAGTTTTCCCTCGGGATACCAGGTCTATATTTAGCCCTCAAGATCTCAATGTTATCAAAATTAGTTTGTTATTATGAGAATCAGAACTTCACAACTCAGAACTAGATCCTTATGCCCAACTTGTCCATGCTGACCCAGTTGCCCATCTAAACTAGTTCCATTTACCTATGCTTTATTCAAATTTCTCTAACTGTTTCCTATCAATGTACCTGGAAAAATCTCTTTAAAACCTGTAATTTTATTTTTGAGGAAAATTGCCCAAACCGTTAACCTGCTGACCTTAAACCTAGTTTTAAACTCTCCAGCCTTGGTAAAATGACCATTACTATTCACCTTATTGATGCCTCTTGTGATTTTGTACACCTCTATAAGGTTAACAAGAGTTCAAGATCAAAGTTGGTGTAAGCTTTCATTATATAAAATTGGCTGCCATAATGGCAGTGTCATGGCAGTGAGGTTCAAATTATGCTACAGTATTTATTACAGTAGAAATCTCACTTTTCAGGATTCTTGAGTTTTTGTTTGAATAATTCATGTTGAAACAGTTCTTCTGTTCTTTTGATTGGTTTGAGTAAAAGTCACTTGAATCATAAAGTTTTCCAAATTGCATTGCCCAGTTCTCTAATTAAAGTTATGTCTGATATTCATGAATGCCAATAAATGGAATTGGTTTAGATTTGGATAAGAGGGGACATGGAAGGCCAGAGGAGCTGATCCTCTAGTGTAAAACTCTGAATAGCAGTGAAATGAGTTGAATCCCTGCATTCTATTTTTAGACAAAATTGATGGTGTTAGTCTTGTTTTTCTTTGATCTTGATTGTTCATACTGTTTTTGACCTATTTCTTACACTTAAAGGAAAAAATTGGAATCTGAGGAATGTTATTAGCTTTTGTTCTAATTTGGGTTAGAACTATGGCTATTACAGTGCCAACAATCTGGTGTCTGAAAGGAGTTTGTACAGTCGCCCCATGTCTTAGTGGGTTGTTCCCACCCTCAAAAATGTATGGGGTTGTAGGTTAATTGTGTGTCATTGGCAGGACTGGTTTAAAATGGCTGGAATCAGCTTCTCCCATGCTGAAAATAAAATTTGATTTAGAGCCACCATCCTGCTAAACATACCTGCAATTTCAAAATTTCTTTTGATTTTTAATGTGTTGCAGAAAAGGCCAAATTTGACCTGGTGTAAAAAATATGGCAGCTACATGTAGTGTAAGACTTAATAATATCTAAGTTGTAATGGTAAATGGACATGCTATTTTCATTCCATTTCTACCAAGGATTTTAGTTACAAGCAAGTCCCTGTGTGCAGGGACTTTCTTGCAATTTGAGCATTTCAAATGAAGAGCAAATGAAGCTTGAATGTTTTTTGTGGGACTTGTTACTTTAGGAAAATATTTGAAATTGTTTGATTTCATGGTGGTTCACTAAATCATATTGGTGACATCTTCCAGCATTATCCAGATATAAAGGGAGTCTTTCTTTTCTGGACTTGACCACTGTGACCCTCCCTCCTGGCTGACTTTCAATCATATTCCCTCCATAAACTTCTATCATACTGATGGTGCTCAGTTCTCTACCATTCCTGGAGTGCTTCCTTCTTTCTGCAACATTTTTTCATGCTCTTTCCTTACATAAGTAACTACCTAAACACTTCATATCATTCTCCGGAAAGAATTTGTTTTTATAAATTGTTTTCAGGCAAGTGTGATTTACACACATTTGTCCATATCACTTCATCATTTCTTTGAAACTGGCATTCTTTCACCTCTCTTCTGTCTTTCTACATTGCCTTTTAATTATTTACCCCAAATTATGATGATTTACTTTTGCAAATCACAACTATGTACTTGGTCTGTTTCATCTTTAAGGAAGCATCTTAACTCATAGTTGCAGTTTCTGTGGGTTCAATAGTGGTACAACGGTTAAATTTGTAGGAAAGTAATCCAGAGGCTGGGATTCTCGGTCTATAAACACGAGTTCAAGTCCACTTAAGCAACTGGAATTTAAATTCTACTGGTGATATGAAATAATTAAACAAAATATTTGTCATTCAATTACATTTTAAATGTAGACATACAACACAGGAACAGGCCCACAAGCCCATGGTGCCTAATTACACCCAATTGACCTCCACCCCGGCATGTATTGAAGGCTGAGAGGAAACTGGGCCACCCGGAGGAAGCCCATGCAGACATGGGGAGAACGTACAAACTCTTTACAGATGGTACTGGATTTGAATCCTTGCTGTAACAGCATTACAATAGCCACCATGATAACTCTGCAGCCCAATCTTACCAAATTGTATTAAAACCCAATTGATTTATTAATGTCATTTAGACGAGGAAATCTGCTATAATTGCCAAGGCTAACTGATCCAACTATATGGTGACTTTTGCGTGCCTTTTGAAAAGGCCTAGCAAGCCACTCACTTTGAAATCTGAAAGGATGGGCAATAAATCTTGATGCTTTGTAATGTCTAGATCTTAAAAAAGTGAGTAACCTGGCAGTGCATTTAGTAAATGTCATATTGTCATGTGGAAAGGTGGGACTGAAAGCAAAGAGAACTCTAAATCCATATTGGGAAGTAAAAGTCCAGCCTGTTGAGCCCAGACCAAGCCTTCATTTACTGTCCATGATCATACCTCCTGATCTATGCTTCCACAGAATGCACAGTGGTATGGTGCAAGTTCATTGAAGATGTCTCCACTCTGGTAAATATCACCTTATCAGTGCCAAATTATCTTTAGAGCCTGTGTGGGGAGAGCTACAGGGGATTTCTATAAACATGACCTTTTTATAGAAGTGATTTAACCACAGTGCACAATGCAATTGCCAACATGAATTATGTTTTGTCAGTTGTTCAAGAGGTAATCCTTTCTCAGAATTGTGAAGAGAATTCGCATGTACTGTATCAAAGTAATTTTCTCAAACTTTTTCCTCCATCTGAAAGATGGTCCTTTCGACTGCTGTCCCAGACCTTTCGACGTGTAATTGCTGTCCCAGACCTTTCGACGTGTAACTGCTGTCCCAGTCCTTTCGGCGTGTAACTGCTGTCCCAGTCCTTTCGGCGTGTGACTGCTGTCCCAGTCCTTTCGGCGTGTGACTGCTGTCCCAGTCCTTTCGGCGTGTGACTGCTGTCCCAGTCCTTTCGGCGTGTGACTGCTGTCCCAGTCCTTTCGGCGTGTGACTGCTGTCCCAGTCCTTTCGACGTGTGACTGCTGTCCCAGTCCTTTCGACGTGTGACTGCTGTCCCAGTCCTTTCGACGTGTGACTGCTGTCCCAGTCCTTTCGACGTGTGACTGCTGTCCCAGTCCTTTCGACGTGTGACTGCTGTCCCAGTCCTTTCGACGTGTGACTGCTGTCCCAGTCCTTTCGACGTGTGACTGCTGTCCCAGTCCTTTCGACGTGTGACTGCTGTCCCAGTCCTTTCGACGTGTGACTGCTGTCCCAGTCCTTTCGACGTGTGACTGCTGTCCCAGTCCTTTCGACGTGTGACTGCTGTCCCAGTCCTTTCGACGTGTGACTGCTGTCCCAGTCCTTTCGACGTGTGACTTCTGTCCCAGTCCTTTCGACGTGTGACTTCTGTCCCAGTCCTTTCGACGTGTGACTGCTGTCCCAGTCCTTTCGACGTGTGACTGCTGTCCCAGTCCTTTCGACGTGTGACTGCTGTCCCAGTCCTTTCGACGTGTGACTGCTGTCCCAGTCCTTTCGACGTGTGACTGCTGTCCCAGTCCTTTCGACGTGTGACTGCTGTCCCAGTCCTTTCGACGTGTGACTGCTGTCCCAGTCCTTTCGACGTGTGACTGCTGTCCCAGTCCTTTCGACGTGTGACTGCTGTCCCAGTCCTTTCGACGTGTGACTGCTGTCCCAGTCCTTTCGACGTGTGACTGCTGTCCCAGACCTTTCGACGTGTGACTGCTGTCCCAGTCCTTTCGACGTGTGACTGCTGTCCCAGTCCTTTCGACGTGTGACTGCTGTCCCAGTCCTTTCGACGTGTGACTGCTGTCCCAGTCCTTTCGACGTGTGACTGCTGTCCCAGTCCTTTCGACGTGTGACTGCTGTCCCAGTCCTTTCGACGTGTGACTGCTGTCCCAGTCCTTTCGACGTGTGACTGCTGTCCCAGACCTTTCGACGTGTGACTGCTG
This sequence comes from Narcine bancroftii, assembly GCF_036971445.1. Lineage (NCBI taxonomy): Eukaryota > Metazoa > Chordata > Chondrichthyes > Torpediniformes > Narcinidae > Narcine > Narcine bancroftii. The sequence continues at coordinate 39,728,114 of NC_091476.1, read as the reverse complement.
TCCCAGTCCTTTCGACGTGTGACTGCTGTCCCAGTCCTTTCGACGTGTGACTGCTGTCCCAGTCCTTTCGACGTGTGACTGCTGTCCCAGTCCTTTCGACGTGTGACTGCTGTCCCAGTCCTTTCGACGTGTGACTGCTGCCCCAGTCCTTTCGACGTGTGACTGCTGCCCCAGTCCTTTCGACGTGTGACTGCTGCCCCAGTCCTTTCGACGTGTGACTGCTGCCCCAGTCCTTTCGACGTGTGACTGCTGCCCCAGTCCTTTCGACGTGTGACTGCTGCCCCAGTCCTTTCGACGTGTGACTGCTGCCCCAGTCCTTTCGACGTGTGACTGCTGCCCCAGTCCTTTCGACGTGTGACTGCTGCCCCAGTCCTTTCGACGTGTGACTGCTGCCCCAGTCCTTTCGACGTGTGACTGCTGCCCCAGTCCTTTCGACGTGTGACTGCTGCCCCAGTCCTTTCGACGTGTGACTGCTGCCCCAGTCCTTTCGACGTGTGACTGCTGCCCCAGTCCTTTCGACGTGTGACTGCTGCCCCAGTCCTTTCGACGTGTGACTGCTGCCCCAGTCCTTTCGACGTGTGACTGCTGCCCCAGTCCTTTCGACGTGTGACTGCTGCCCCAGTCCTTTCGACGTGTGACTGCTGCCCCAGTCCTTTCGACGTGTGACTGCTGCCCCAGTCCTTTCGACGTGTGACTGCTGCCCCAGTCCTTTCGACGTGTGACTGCTGCCCCAGTCCTTTCGACGTGTGACTGCTGCCCCAGTCCTTTCGACGTGTGACTGCTGCCCCAGTCCTTTCGACGTGTGACTGCTGCCCCAGTCCTTTCGACGTGTGACTGCTGCCCCAGTCCTTTCGACGTGTGACTGCTGCCCCAGTCCTTTCGACGTGTGACTGCTGCCCCAGTCCTTTCGACGTGTGACTGCTGCCCCAGTCCTTTCGACGTGTGACTGCTGCCCCAGTCCTTTCGACGTGTGACTGCTGCCCCAGTCCTTTCGACGTGTGACTGCTGCCCCAGTCCTTTCGACGTGTGACTGCTGCCCCAGTCCTTTCGACGTGTGACTGCTGCCCCAGTCCTTTCGACGTGTGACTGCTGCCCCAGTCCTTTCGACGTGTGACTGCTGCCCCAGTCCTTTCGACGTGTGACTGCTGTCCCAGTCCTTTCGACGTGTGACTGCTGTCCCAGTCCTTTCGACGTGTGACTGCTGTCCCAGTCCTTTCGACGTGTGACTGCTGTCCCAGTCCTTTCGACGTGTGACTGCTGCCCCAGTCCTTTCGACGTGTGACTGCTGCCCCAGTCCTTTCGACGTGTGACTGCTGCCCCAGTCCTTTCGACGTGTGACTGCTGCCCCAGTCCTTTCGACGTGTGACTGCTGCCCCAGTCCTTTCGACGTGTGACTGCTGCCCCAGTCCTTTCGACGTGTGACTGCTGCCCCAGTCCTTTCGACGTGTGACTGCTGCCCCAGTCCTTTCGACGTGTGACTGCTGCCCCAGTCCTTTCGACGTGTGACTGCTGCCCCAGTCCTTTCGACGTGTGACTGCTGCCCCAGTCCTTTCGACGTGTGACTGCTGCCCCAGTCCTTTCGACGTGTGACTGCTGCCCCAGTCCTTTCGACGTGTGACTGCTGCCCCAGTCCTTTCGACGTGTGACTGCTGCCCCAGTCCTTTCGACGTGTGACTGCTGCCCCAGTCCTTTCGACGTGTGACTGCTGCCCCAGTCCTTTCGACGTGTGACTGCTGCCCCAGTCCTTTCGACGTGTGACTGCTGCCCCAGTCCTTTCGACGTGTGACTGCTGCCCCAGTCCTTTCGACGTGTGACTGCTGCCCCAGTCCTTTCGACGTGTGACTGCTGCCCCAGTCCTTTCGACGTGTGACTGCTGCCCCAGTCCTTTCGACGTGTGACTGCTGCCCCAGTCCTTTCGACGTGTGACTGCTGCCCCAGTCCTTTCGACGTGTGACTGCTGCCCCAGTCCTTTCGACGTGTGACTGCTGCCCCAGTCCTTTCGACGTGTGACTGCTGCCCCAGTCCTTTCGACGTGTGACTGCTGCCCCAGTCCTTTCGACGTGTGACTGCTGCCCCAGTCCTTTCGACGTGTGACTGCTGCCCCAGTCCTTTCGACGTGTGACTGCTGCCCCAGTCCTTTCGACGTGTGACTGCTGCCCCAGTCCTTTCGACGTGTGACTGCTGCCCCAGTCCTTTCGACGTGTGACTGCTGCCCCAGTCCTTTCGACGTGTGACTGCTGCCCCAGTCCTTTCGACGTGTGACTGCTGCCCCAGTCCTTTCGACGTGTGACTGCTGCCCCAGTCCTTTCGACGTGTGACTGCTGCCCCAGTCCTTTCGACGTGTGACTGCTGCCCCAGTCCTTTCGACGTGTGACTGCTGCCCCAGTCCTTTCGACGTGTGACTGCTGCCCCAGTCCTTTCGACGTGTGACTGCTGCCCCAGTCCTTTCGACGTGTGACTGCTGTCCCAGTACTGTATTGAAGTGTGACACTGACTTCGGCACCTGGAGTGGGATTTCAACCCCCAACCCAGTTAGGTGATATTTGTGACACAAATCTTGACTAATTTTCCAATACCATCAAAATGCAGATCAGAATGTTCTTGCTTAATAAATGAATGTCAGGATGATTCTCTTCAGTCTTTCCTGAAATGGCAAATGCTGCAACAAAGTGTTTGTCCATTTGAGCATCTGTTTTATCCATGCAATCTATTTTTTTTTTTTTGGCAGGTTTTATACCCACACACCAATTATTTAACAAAAAATGTCCGATTTATATGGCAAATTCCTGGCACCGGACGAGCCATTTCCCTTGTTACCACAAAGGGGGCACACCAGTGATGTAACCAGTTTTGATGTCAGTGACTTTGGATGCCAGCTGTCATCATGCCATAGGACTGACCCACTGCACAGACTTCACACCAACAGGTAGGTGAATAGCAGTGAGACCATGTTCTATGTCCTGAGGTCATAATAGGACAGGTCGAGAACCCCGTATCTGAAGTTCTGAAAAGATTTAAAAACCAAATTTCTTTTTAGCGCTGACATGGCATCAGAAGTAGAAAAAAAGTTTCAACATCTGCCTTGCTCATGTGGGCTTTTGACACTCTGTTGGTGCTAGTTTGATTACAATAACAGTTTTTAAAAAAAAAAAATCTTTTTTGCTTCTGGCTGAAAAGATGCCAAACAGAGCACCGGCTGCAACCACAGTCAGTGACTCCATTCTCAACATTGGGTGCAGTGTTGTTTTTATCAAAGAATTCATCTTGGGCTCCCAGGGCAGGAACGGGGACGTCGGGCTCGCGGGGCAGGAGTGGGGACCGTAGTTGAGGACTGGCAGAAATTCTAATGCTATTTTGCTGCTTAGTTCCATTGTTCTGAAATCCAAAAAAAAACATCTGGTCCCAAACATTTTGGGATACAGGGCACTGTACTTGTAGTTTTATTGCTCGTCTGGTTTAAAGTGAAAATTGGAGAGAGTTTAATGCTTAAACTATTTCTCGAGAAGTGTGTCGTATGAGTGACTTCCCACAGGGAAAGTGACTTATGTACAAATTATATTCACGCTAAAGCTATTAACATTGTGTTATATTTCTCTTGGTGCCTTTCCAAATGTTTGCTTGTTCACACCTACATTAAGCCTTGACCTGTGTTGCACTGTCCTGTAGGGATCTTATCAACTTGTTTGCTTGTTCACACCTACATTAAGCCTTGACCTGTGTTGCACTGGCCTATAGGGATCTTATCAACTTGTTGGTTTGGAGTTTATTCTGGAACAATGACAGTTTTTGAATGTTCTCCCACTTTTGCCTGTTGGTTCTGATCTCTTGTTTGTAGGGAAGAGTTAATGAGATGGTTGAGTTTTTTGGAGATGTCACTGAAAGTCTATGCAATTCATATTCAAAAGTTCTGCAGATATTTGGATTGAGTGGAGTGTTGCTTTTCATTTTTGCATATTGTAGTTTTGTCTTTTATCAGATGTCTTTATTTCAGCTGGAGTGCTTGACATGACCAGAAAATGTGATCTACAAATCTTTGCACTTGCGAAAGCTGTCGGAGACAATAGAGTTTTTGGTATTATAGCCGAGCCACTGTTAATGCCTCACACAGATGACCTCTGTACTATTTTTGAAGTGATTCCTGTGAATCTCCAGAAACTACTTATGTCGGGAGTTATGAAGGGAAAAAGGGCAAACAGACATTGAGTTTCATGAAAGTAGAATTCTTTTTTTCTTATTTATATACCTCAAGTTTGTTTTCTATTCCAAGTTTGAACCAAAAGCATTCTCGTGCATTTGAGATGCTTTTTTTAAAGTTGTTAATTGCCTCTTCATTTGAGATTTCCAGGACAGTAGGAAGATTTCAGCTTCCCAAGCCCTAGAGACTAAGGCTGACCATCATCTTTATTTGTCCACCTTGATCACTTTGAATATGTGATCCATTTCAGTGAAATGTTCACATCCCCCCCCCGCCCCCCACCACCCCCTCAGCTACAGCAGTGATTTCATTGGGGAAGTTCCAGGCTTCTCCCAGTAGTGTGAAGAGGCGTTCCTTGGCATCTTTTTCAGCAGGCTTTCCACCAGAGTTTATTTTTTACCAAACTATAAGATCTTTTGTGTTGTCCCCTAGATAATTTGTAATCTCAATTTCAGATTTACTGTTAGAGTACATCCATGACATCACACACAACCCTGAGATTCTTTTTCCTGCAGGTGAGGCAGAATTACCACTTATTGGTAGCGCAAACAAAAAAAACTACTCAGCCAACACATGTAAATAAAGAAATAAACTGCAATACAGAGAGAGAGAGGAAGAAAAACATTAGAGTGCAAAAGTAAGAGTCCTTAAATGAATCCCTGATTGAATTTGTTGTTGAGTCTGATGGTGGCATAATCATACCCAAGGCACTGAGACATGTTTGATGCAATGTGTCCTGAGAATTTAATTTGTAGCCCGATTCCTCTGCCAGCCTTTCATTCGTGGTGTGTTTCCAGCCTCTTTGAAATGCTACTTAGCGGTCAGTAACTTTGATTTTTTTTTCCCGGTCATTTCTATCCATGTTATTTCTAAGTCTTCTGTTCAGTTCATATCTCACAATTCAATATCTTATTCGATCTAACACCTGAGGGGGGATGACCTCACTTTCCCACAATGTTCTCTACCTGTCACAGGTTTACCCACTTATTCATTTTCCACTTTCTATTCAATTTTGCCCTATCTCTTGTGCTATTTAAGCTTGGAGGGTTTTACAGGGTGGCTGAAATGTGATCAATTGATGACAAGTAGATATAAGGTACCAGTAATACCATTTTATGCTTCCTTTGCCTGTTATATAGTGTTGCCTTAATAAGCAAGTCTCAGCAGATCAATGCGGCAGATAAGTTTCATCACTGGCACTGATCTTGCCGTGGGCATTGGGTTGACAAGAGCAGAACTAACTCGTGTCATTCAACACAGAAACCGGTCCCTCGGCTCACTGGCCATTAATACTATTCTAACATTAATTCTATTTTAATCTCTTCACAGTCCCTTTTTCCCCAGATTCTGACACTCATTTGTGCACCGGGGACGATTTACAGTGGCCAATTAATCGATCAACCAGCGCACTTTTGGGATGTGAGAAGAAACCAAAGCACTGAGAGGAATCTCAGGTGGTCTGGGGGAATGATGGCATCAGTATGACCTTGGTTACCGGGACTGTTAGTAGCACCCGTGGTGTTCTAATGTCTCAAATGTGAGACCTATACTTCACTTTGAAGGTGGTATCTAAGCAATCCCTGGAACCTCCGGAATTCAACAACAACTGGGTTGGGTGTTTGTGAATGGAATGGGAAAACTGACAATATTTTGAGTTGTATGAAAAAAGAATCCTGACTTTTGCTTATTAATTTACCTCTGGGTTGCATTTTCTATTCCAAGCTCATCTGAACCTATAGTATTTGTAGTACTTTTAAAAATGAGTTGTTAATTCCCTTTTTGCTAATACCTTTACTAAGACATTCTTACAAATATTTTGTTTTGAGTACAGATGGAATTTGACTTCCTGTGGAACAAGCGTTGCAAGCTCCGAATGCAGTGAGGAACTCTTCTCATCGGTTTCTTGTGGAGATCAAGAAGACTGCTATTCCCTGCTGGATGATCAGGAATTCACTCAGAATGCATCCTTTGACCTCTTTCCAGAGGGTAGTGTCTGCAGTGATGTGTCTTCTTCAATCAGCACTTACTGGGATTGGTCTGACAGTGAATTTGAGTGGCAGGTGAGCTTTAACTGTTCTGCTTTCAGTTGTAGAATTACAGTGGTGTTCTTCACAGAACACTTTGACACCTATTATGCGTGTTCTTGCTCCTTCAAAGAATTCATTGCTCTCGGTCACCACTTCTTGATCTTTTTTCAAAGACACTATTCCCTTTTGAAAATCATTATTAATTATGCTACCAGTCTCTTATTCCAAATCATAAATAATATAACATATCTTTCCTATCTCCACTTGTTCTTTTGTCTTCTGTCCAAATCTTTTTATCAAAGGAAACAGTATTTCCTTGTTCAATCTATTAAAAGGACACACATGTTAAGAATAATTGTACTTGATTGCAGCAAGTTAAGAAATGTAGCCACTACCTCAGTGAGGAATTGGGATTTTCAAATGACAGGTGGGAAATGGTGTTAATTATATTCTCACTGATAGGGGGAAAAAAAGTGCTTGTCAGTTTTTAGGCACTAAATATCAAGTAAATTACAGTTTTTATAACTTCACCCAATGTTTTTCTAAAGAGTTGAAATACTCCTGGAAAGTCAATGTTGGCTCTGTGTCCCATCTGTCTGAGGAAAATTAGTACTTACAATTGTGATACACCACAGTTAAATACGGCATTCTTCGTCATAACATTGTTCCAGTGTCACATTTTGCAGGCCAATGTTTTGACCCTGTCTCTAATTAGTTCTTAAAGTTTATTATTTTCTTTTGAAGCTGGCCAGCAGTGATTTTGCAAGCGGAAGTGATGTCTTGTCTGATGTGGTTCCAAGCGTTACTAGTTCTCCATGCCCTGTTCTAAAGAGGAGAAATAAGCAGCACCGAAGTTTGGATGAGCTTCCATGGAGTGCAATGACCAATGACGAGCAGGTATTTGGGCTTTAGTTCTGCACAGTTTCTAAGGTATGATTGAGTTACTAGGCTAAAAAGCCAGAGATTTGGGGGTAATGGTCCCTCAACACATGTTCAAGTCCTGTCATTTCAACTTGGACAATTGTTTAAATGTTGTCTGGAGATAACTCTCTTCTTGGGAAGAGAGTTATCCTCTGAAATATCTGAACAAGTCATATGGAGCTCACATCTCATAAATGTCTTTTCAAATGAAGTTTGCTAATTATTGCAGTTTACTGATTATGCTCCAGGTTGGCCCACGGTTACCATAGTAGCTTATACAACCATAAGGTTGTTGATACTTTCAGTGATACGTGTATTGTATAACAATTGATGACCTGTTATGACTTGGTCCACAAGTCAACCGCCCAGGAGCAGTCAAGTAATTTGATATTTTACAGATGTATTGGAATGGACTGTAATTTTATTCATTTTTTTAAATTGATTTGATTTATACTGTGTGAATATGTGATGCAGAACTGCACTTGTTAAATGTGTCAAATAAGGAAATCAGCTCTGGGTGTTTGTAAGGAAGTGGGTGAAATCATTATTTCTGTCCAGTTTATTTTGCAAATAACGGTGTTATGAAGCAATAACTTTTCAAATATTCTTAGAAGTGATCATTTATTGGCATTGGCTTAGCTTGAAGAAATACTGCACTGTTGCTTACTCTATTTTCCCCTGTGGATTAAGAAATGCCATATTCATATTTTGTATTCTTCCTGGAAAAAAAAGTTTGTTATAAATATGACAGTGTTTACTTTCAAACTGAAAAATAAGATCCAGTTAGTTAAAATTTTTAAAAGAACAAGTTTAGTGGAATGAAGAATTACCGTGTAAAAGATTCCGATTACAGGTACACGATCCTTTATCTGAACATCTAAAATCTGGAAAGCTCCAAATTCCGGCAAGTGGGGAGAGAGGCGGTAGCGCGAGTCAGGTAGCCGAGGGACCGGCGGTTGGGGGAGGCGACTGGAAGGGGGAAGGCAGCACAATTCGGGTGAACTTTTTGAAATTCGGAACACATTGTCCCCCAAGGGTTCCGGATAAAGGATTGTGTACCTGTACTTGAGAATTTGAATGAAGTTGCTTCAGCATAGCAATGTTGCCATAGGCTAGCACATTTTTGATGGTACCACATCAGGTGGGAGGGTAGGAGAGAAAGAAGCTGAGAAGTGACAGGGCAGAGGATTAAGTTCTCTGCCAGGAGAAGGAAGAGGTCTCTTAAAGATCTCAATTCAATGTGTTTAAATTGTAGTTGTGGAATAATGTTTCCCACAAGTTTTCAATTGAAATTGTTTGCAAGGCCCATTTTTCACTCCTGAAAGCAATGATGCCTCAGGCAAGAGTTACAGTTTACAAAAATGTACAACACTAAAATACTCATGTCATACCTTTAAATTGCTTAATGTTAACTGCGTAATCTATATTTGCTCTGGTTTAAAATTGCCAATTTCCCTGTATAGTTTTATCTGTAGAATTCAAAGTTCTATACTTGCGGAATTTTGCAGGTTTTTATTGTTACCTAGAGTTGTACTTTTTCAAAATTAAAATCCATAACAATTCCAATAAGAGATAAACAAGAAAACAGACACTGGGTGCTCCCAACACAGTTTGGGTAGAGTAGGTGAAGACTGGGAGCTCTTTTCATTGTGCACCTGCACTCTGTCCCCTGGATCAGCAAGGACTTCCAAGTGGCCAATCTTTTTAATTCCACACACAGTTGCCACAATGTCTGTCATGGTCTTATATACTTCGAAAATGAGGCCACCCGTAAGTTGGAGGATCAACTCCTTGTCTCTAACCAGACAGCATTAATATCAACTTTTCCAGTTTCCATTAACTACCTATTCTGTCTTCTTTCCTCTTGCTCTCTACCCCTTCTCCTGTCAGAAAGCTACCCTCCTTAACTCTCTTCCCCTCTCACTTCTCAGCTTCATATTCTCCTACCCTCCCACCTATCACCTCTTACCAGTTAGCTTGTACTTCTCCTATGCCCCCATCTTTACTCAGACATCGGCCTGCAGAAGGGCTCAGACCAAAATTGGCGACTGCCCTTTTACTTCCTGTGGATACCGCGTGACCTGCTGATTTTTCTCCAGCACTTTTTTGTGTACTGCAGTATTTCCACGAGTAAACTAATTCTGGAATTTGTATCCCTCCAGAGAAATCTGTCCATTCTATGTCCTTTTATTCTTCAAACCACTAAGATTTTATAAAATCGGCCATTTAGTAGTCTTTACAATGTTGTTTGGAATGTTTCATTACATCTGTCACTTCATTCCAGAAGAACTGAATTGACTTGTTTACTTTGAGACATCGAGATCATGAAAGTTGCTATAGGTGGGGAAGTTCAGCAAATACCTGTTGTTGATCAGTTTTGAGTTGTCTTACAACAGAACAGGTATCATTTGGAGGTCAGAACATATCAGTTTTTAACTGCATGAAACAGTAAAAACACAGAAATGCTGAACAAACTCAATAGGTCTTGCAGAGTCCATAGGAGATAAAGAAATATAACCTATATTTCAACCCTGATCCCTTTAAGATATGAGTAAATAGCAGGCAGGTGTCTGAATTAAATTTTACAGCATATCCTGGGGTTTTTTATATGAATCTTGTTACAGAGTTCTGTGTTGTGTATTGGCCTATGTGTTGTGTATTGGCCTATGTGTTGTGTATTGGCCTATGTGTTGTGTATTGGCCTATGTGTTGTGTATTGGCCTATGTGTTGTGTATTGGCCTATGTGTTGTGTATTGGCCTATGTGTTGTGTATTGGCCTATGTGTTGTGTATTGGCCTATGTGTTGTGTATTGGCCTATGTGTTGTGTATTGGCCTATGTGTTGTGTATTGGCCTATGTGTTGTGTATTGGCCTATGTGTTGTGTATTGGCCTATGTGTTGTGTATTGGCCTATGTGTTGTGTATTGGCCTATGTGTTGTGTATTGGCCTATGTGTTGTGTATTGGCCTATGTGTTGTGTATTGGCCTATGTGTTGTGTATTGGCCTATGTGTTGTGTATTGGCCTATGTGTTGTGTATTGGCCTATGTGTTGTGTATTGGCCTATGTGTTGTGTATTGGCCTATGTGTTGTGTATTGGCCTATGTGTTGTGTATTGGCCTATGTGTTGTGTATTGGCCTATGTGTTGTGTATTGGCCTATGTGTTGTGTATTGGCCTATGTGTTGTGTATTGGCCTATGTGTTGTGTATTGGCCTATGTGTTGTGTATTGGCCTATGTGTTGTGTATTGGCCTATGTGTTGTGTATTGGCCTATGTGTTGTGTATTGGCCTATGTGTTGTGTATTGGCCTATGTGTTGTGTATTGGCCTATGTGTTGTGTATTGGCCTATGTGTTGTGTATTGGCCTATGTGTTGTGTATTGGCCTATGTGTTGTGTGGTTTTATGTTTAAAAAGTATGCCTCCAGTTTGCATTAGAGAGCCAAGGTGAAGGTGGACTGCTGAGAGAGTGGGAGACGGACTGAGCATGTGCAGAAAATTATCTAAAAATTTCTGGAGTTGGAAGATAAACCACCACTGGGTGGTGCTGTGGGGTGAAAGGAGGCCCAGAACATGAGTCATGGTCTGGATGATAGTTTAGAATGTTGGGATTTCATAAAGGGATGAACATTCCGAAGGCAGCCAGAGGGATCCGGACCAAGCCAGTGGTTCCTCTCTCTGCAAGCAACACAAGACAACTTCAAATTTTGTGCTCTCGCTCTCTCGCTCACAACGTTCGTTTGGCTTCAGTTCACCAGAAGTTTTGTGAGTCTTGTGTGTTTTGTGTTTGTTTTGTGTCTAAGTTTTTCTGTGGACTGGTTGGAAGTGTAATTTAGACTTTGATTACGTTTGTTATATTCAGGCTGGGGAATTTATTAGTTTTACACTGTTAAAGAATTTTGCATAGCAACCAGTTGGCATTGTTATAAAAGGGGGGGATTTTAAATTAAAGTTTGAAGGTGAATTTTTTGTTAATAAAATAATTGTTCATCTTTACCCCTGTGTGATATGCCTTCTTTGTGGTTGCTGGTTTGATCTTGTAACAATCTGATTATTCATATTTTAGTTTGTTTAGTACAGGTGTCAAGAGCATGAGGAAATGACATGGTTATGGATTAACATTGAATACTGAGCTCTTTTAAAATAAAAAATAGTCTGAGGTACTTTTCAAAACTGGTGAAGGTGCTATCTTTCCGAGTGAATTAGTAATAGGATAAAGTCATCATTAGCCAATGGTTCATTAACATTTGCGGACAACACAAGTGTGGAACAAGCTGAAGATGAAATGCTGGTGCATGTAGACTCCTGCACTGCCAATGAACTTTAAATTCAGGGGAAGAGCACAGATGTGCTGAGCTGAATGCTCTTCATAACTGACTCCCTCAGTTAATACAGCAAGGCACCCATTCCTTTGAAAAGGATCGCTCCACTTTGATTGAAAAACGAAGTATGTTTTCCAAATTAAAACAAAGAAAAAACATTGTTTTTGTCTGATCAAGGTTAGAGGCTGCTATCTGAGACCTGCTTGTGGAATGGTTGTGATAGAGACAGAATTGTGATTCTGACTTGCATCCAACATGAGCACGAATGGCAGGGCAGACCATGCACAATCTCTATCCTGTTGCGGTCTACCCTTGGACAATACTCCCAGCCCCACAATTCAGCCCCCCATCTTGGATTGAAAATATATTTATAGAATACGACCAGAACAAATAAACTACAAAACTAAAAATCTATAACGCAATCTGTTGTGATTAAAATATTAAAGGGCCTCTGTGTGCAATATTAATTGGTGTTTGTTAATGTTTACCTCTTTTGCTGTTTCTACTTGTTTCAGGTTGAATATATTGAGTACCTGAGTCGTAAAGTTAGTACAGAGATGGGTCTCCGGGAGCAGCTCGACATCATTAAAATCATTGATCCAAATGCTCAGATTTCACCCACTGATAGTGAATTTATAATTGAACTCAACTGCCTGACCGACGAAAAGTTAAAGCAGGTAAATCTCAAGGAGGTAAACAAGAAGTCTGCAGATGCTGAGCAACTAAATTTCAAGGAGTAACGAAAGTAGTGCATTTATACTTTATTGCAAAGACAATCTATTTGCATTTAATGCAAAGTTTTTGGTTACTGTTTTGAATCCAGTGAACACTTCTGGCGTGCGGCACGAGTGACCAGTCCAATTAATCCATTGTATCCCGTTTAGGTAAGGAATTACATCAAAGAACACAGTGCCCGCCAGCGATCTGTGCGTGAAAGCTGGAGAAGGGGCAGTTACGCTGGTTGTGGGGTCGGCGGTTTGAGTGGTGCCAGCAGCAGCAGTGCCAGCTTGGTAAGTTCAGCAAGCAGTAGTGGGTCCAGCGGCAGCAACTCCGCATCGGCTTCCAGTGCCAACATGAGCCGGGCACACAGCGACAGTAACCTGTCCACCAGTGCTGCAGACAGGATAAGAGACTCAAAGGTAAGAGCTCGACATTTGACAATGACTATATGTTTTGTCATTGCGTGGTTCCAGCAGTGGTACATGATTCACTGGCCTCAACTACAGACTCTCGAATCAGACCCCTTGTTCCAAATTCCCATGGGATGGGACAGAGAAAAATAATTAGACTTTCTTGGAGCCTTTGGGGGAAAAGGAGCGACATCCACTGGCTTCTGGGAATCCCTGACCTTTGAAGATGAGGAGAATCTCTCGTCTATCGTCAGGAGCATAAAAAACTCAGTGTAAATAGCAAAGTGAGTCAAATTATCCACCCCCTCCACTGTCCCTTCAGGCACATCCTACCCCATCTATGGAAACCTCAGTAGTTCCCACATTGGCCTTGTGTGTTCGCTCAGAACTGGAAGAAAATGCTCCTTCATCCCAAGAGATTGCTGAAGAAAAATATATGCTACTTGTGAGCAAAGAATGCTTTGGGTTTTCACTGGAATCTGATTAAAAATGGGCAGTTAATCTGCATGACATCAGGTGCAGTAGAGAGGTTTACAGTTATGACATTCAAGTTGTACTGAAACAGTTGGTATTTCATTACTTTCTGTGGCATCAGCCTGTGGCAGACATTCCTGGGATCTGCACACCTTTCATTAAAGATTTTACTATCTCAGATTTGGAGGAAATTGTTTTAAAGATGCCTTTGCGAGAAAAAGAATGTGCGTGATCGAGTCAGGAAAACTTGTGCTGGCTAACTGCAGGATGCTGCTCTCAATTTCCACAAATAAAGTAACATCAGAAATGATGAATTTAATAGATTGATCAGAATTCGAATCGGCATCTGCTCCTTTAGACACCATCTGCTTGTGTATCAGAATCTGCCAGGGTCATGAACATATGATATTGTGGAAGAAAAACAGGCCAGAAAGAAAAAGGTACACGTGACCAATTCTGGCTTGTGACATTCTTAATTTGAATTCTGGCATCTGCACGTAATAAGTGGAGATACTTTCTGAAGAACTGCCGAGTTTTATGGTACAAGTTGGTTGTGTATCAGGATGCCTACACATCTGTTTCATTGTATTGTTCAGTTTTATTGCTGTACTAGATTTCCTGTAGTATCCAGTATTGCAAGATTAACTAAAGTTTTGTGTACTTTCTTTGTCTTAATAAAGAATAGTATTGAACAGGCCATTCAGCCCATGATGTCTCCTTTGAATCTAAATCTCTGCTACTTGCATCTGCCCCGTGCATCTGCTTGTATATTCTTTATATATTCTTTATATAGCTAGAAGCCTATTGTTTGCTACTATTGTTATGGGTTCTACTATGGTAGCCATTTCAGGCATTCTCTTTGTAGACTCCACACATCTCCTTGCCCTCTGCCCCTCTTCATAAATGCATATCCTCTATTAGTTGATATTTTTTAACCTCAGTAAAAGATTCTATCTACCCAATTCTATTTATGCCTCATAAATTTATGGACTTTTGTTATGTCTCCCCTCACACCCTCAAGCTCTCGAGAAAACGACCCAGGTTTGTCCAGCTTCCTCTTGTCACGCATGCACTCCAATTCAGGCAGTGTCCTGCTAAACCTCTTCTGCAGTTTTTTCAATATCTTTATATCCTTTCTACAATGAGGTGACCAGAATTGCACACAGTTTTCCAAGTATGGCCTAACCAAAGTTTTACAATGCTGCAACATATGCTTGTACTTACTGCGCTGACCAGATGAGAATGCCACACACCTTTTTTTTAACCACCTTATCTACTTGCATGGCCGCTTTCAGGAAAGCTATTATTTTGGATGTCCAGATCCTTCTGTTCAGCAGCGCTGTTTACGGATTTTTTTTTGAGAACGTGCAATTCTTTAAAGTGGATAGATTTAATGAGTCAATTGGTAACTCCCTTCTACCATTTTCTCTCCCTCATACAAATCACCAATGGATTGGCAGAAGCGATCCAAGCAACGTAAACTACAGCAGAAAGCGATGCGTAAGCGACAGTTGAAAGAACAGCGCCAAGCGAGAAAAGAGCGATTGAGTGGCCTCTTTCTGAACGAGGAAGTGCTGTCTGTGAAGGTAGCAGAGGAAGACCATGAAGGAGATGTTGACATCTTGATGTGACCAAATGTAAAATTGCAATATATATTGAATTTATAGGATTATTGATTATCTAACCGGCAAGAAAGCTGGAACAGGACATTGAGACTGAAGCTAAACGTGGCTGATTTCTGTTTACAATTTAACATTGTGTACTTTATTTTGTGTCTTTTTAAAACAAAATGATAATTCTATTCAAGCTGCTGAAATACTAATTTGTATAGTAAATGTTAAATGTAGTTCAGTCTGTAAAATATCTAAATGACCTGCAATGACAGTATGCTTTTGAATCCCTGTATATTACCATGACACTAATGTGCACACTATTTTAGTAGAAATATATTTCATTTTTTTGTGCTTTGCTGTGGTATTTGAAATATCGCCTGTGGACTGTATATAGATGTATCAGGATATTTCATGTTTTGTTACAAATATTGTGCAAATCCAGTGAAATTTTGGAAAATGTGGCAAAAACTGACACTTCTTCATTACTTAATTGCGAAATTGCATGATTAACGCGGTCAACCTTTGCCATTTTTATATAGATGATCCATTGTGTTCTGGCTCCACCATCTGAATTGGATCAGTTGAACACTTTGCAAGAATCAGAACAACATTACTTAAAGCAGATTTTTTAATATGTATATTAAAAATGGGTTCAAGAAAATAATAGAATTTTCTTTAAAAAAAGTTAAGGCTGTTTTCTGCAAAACTAAGTTTTTCTTATGACTGGTGAATTGGAATTGTCACCAATGGATAGAATCCAAAATTAGTCCATTTAAATCTAAATGCTGGCAATGTTTGTAGAATTGCTTTTGGTGGTTAGCATCTTGATATTTCCTGGAGTTATTCAGACATGTGACTGGCATTTATCCACTCCATTGGATCCTGCAGCAGTTCAGGATATCACTAAGGTGGCTGAGAATGGAGACTCAATTAGTGAGCCTACCTTTATTAGTATCACTGTTAACCTAGCAAAAAAATGGAACAATCTTGTTGGCTTTCTGCAAAGAAGACTCCCCTCAACCTCTTCTCCTCTGGAAAGCATTTTTCCTCTCTCAGAAAGTTTCACAACATACAGAGCACAGTATAAAGGGAAAAAAAAATGATATTGGCTTTCATGTACAGTTCGTCATATATTACAGATCATTATTCTTTTCTGTACTATACCTGTAAGG
Organism: Narcine bancroftii; assembly: GCF_036971445.1. Lineage (NCBI taxonomy): Eukaryota > Metazoa > Chordata > Chondrichthyes > Torpediniformes > Narcinidae > Narcine > Narcine bancroftii. The sequence goes on along the minus strand of NC_091476.1, from coordinate 39,712,260 downwards.
ATTGTAAAGTAAGTTGTTGCACAAGGTAAAGGAAAATTACTTTCTCATGTGAAAGAAAAATTGCAGAAGCATTAGTGGACCAATGTAATCACGGTGCTCTACTGAGCAATAATTTTTGGCCTTTATCACATTGTTAGTCTATCCAATGCATTGTTAGAATCTTGCCTTGTGACTTTTATAGCAAATAACTTAAACTTGTTGAATCTAAACAAGATGACTGGCCCATTGGATGCAAAATTTACATTAAAAGACAAGTTTGATTTTTGGATATGGATTTGCACTGTGATTTCTTGTATAATTGGGTTATACAGTCCTCGTGAGTTTTGGGTTTGGTTTTTGTCTGGTTTCTGAACCATTTTTGAGGTGAAAATTAGACTAAAAACAGGTGTGTCTGCAAAAATATTGTAGCTTCTATGCAACAGAGGTGAAAGTTAATTAAATTTAAATGCATACATCTTTTTCTTTGGCTTGGCTTCACAGATGAAGATTTATGAAATGCATACATATAGCATGATAATAGGCCCTTTTGGCCCACAAGCCCTTGCTGCCTAATGGTACCCAATTGACCTACAACCCCTGTACGCTTTGAACAGTGGGGTGAAACCAGAGTACCTGGAGGAAACCCACACAGGCATGGGGAGAACGTACAAACTCCTTAAATACAGGGTTGAATTTGAACCCCGGCACTGACCCTGTAGCAGTGTTGCTCTAATCACTAGGCTAAGCATGTTGTATTCTTGTGGCTGGATCACAAGCGCCAGCAAATGATGTAATTAGGTGCAACATTATTGGTGACAGATCCACAACAATACTCATCTTAGTTACTTAAAGGCAATTACTGTGTGAATGTTTCCACAACATGTCCTTACTAGTTCTATAGCCAGATCCAAATCTTCAGACTCTTGAGCTGTTCAAGTTTATTGCTGTAGCACTCAGCTGCTCTGGTGTTCAGCACATGAATTTAAGATTACAAGAAATGGAAAGAGGGACTGGACAATTAGCCTGTTGTCTGCTCTGTCACGCAATATTGTGGCTTATTTTCACTTCATTGTCATTTTCTGACCATCACTGAAAACCTAAAAATCTGTTAGTCTCTGACCTGAATATACTCTCTGCCTCCACAGCCCTCTTGGGTACATTTATTTTTAAATCACTCAAATTTGTAAATTTCAAAGATACATTAAGAAAAATGTTCAATTCTGTCTTCAAATGACTGACCTTTTATTTGTAACTGATAACCAGTTTCAGGCATATTATCTGCCTCTTTAGCATTTCATATGTTCCAATGAGGTCCCATCTAATTCTAAAATTGTGAATGCAGGTAAAGTGTGTTTAATCTCCCCGGATTAATCCCCTATGATTTGCCAGGAAGCAATCTGGTGAATGATCTCTGTCTTTGAAAAATATTCCTTCGGTAGAGACACAAGACCTGAACACGGTATTCCACAGGTGGTCTTGTTGGGGCGCTTAATAACTGCTTGTACAAAATGCTCTTGCATCAAAGGCCAATATATTATTAACCTTCCTATGTGAGAGGTCTATCTACATTAATTTTAAAAGCAGAACCCTGAGCAACTTTGAGTCTCCCAGTTTTTTTTCCTCCCATTCCACCCAAATGAAGTGAGGAGAGTGCTATAATATTCAATATATTCCTTGCAGCATGTTAATGTTTAGCCTGTGTATGTACCTTGAAGCTTTGTTACATCCTCTTCATACCCCATATTGTTTTGTATATCTAGAATTCTTTTTAAATCTCTGCCTTTTCACTGTTCTTTGAAGAATACTCCTAAAATCTACCTCCTTGAAAACCAGGTTATGTAGTTCAGTGCAACATTATGGTTTCTGCTCAGGGGGAAAAAAAATGAAATATTCCTGAAGGAGCAAACTTATGGATGGAGAAAAGATGAAGGAGTATCTTGTGGATAGGCCTTCATGTCATGAGATAGGGGCAAAGCAGCAAATCACAGAAAAATTGGAAAAGAACAAGTATAAACGGTGGGGAATGAATTATCCAGAAATCAGCAAGAATGAGAAAAGGTCAAAGAGGAAGATTTTTTGAAATTTCTCTTTATCAATCTATTAGCCCAGTTTGGATTGAAGCTTTGTTGGAGGTTTTGTCGGGCATAAGGTGAAATGGTGTCTGGGATCATATGACAGTGGTTCTGAACCTTTTCCTTTCAACTCGCATACCATCGTTGCCCTGTGCTTAAGGTGTTATGTGAGTGGGAAGGGAAGGTTGAGAATCACTGTTCTTGACCCAATTGTTATTGAAATATTTTGTTTGATGAAAAATTGTCATTGGTGCATTCTCCTTTGGAATTATTAAATCCATATACATAGTCAATTGGGTGGAGTGGTTTTCAACCTTCTTCTTTCCACCCACATACCACTTTAAGCAATCCCTTACTAATCACAGAGCACCTATGGGATAGGGAATTCTGAGTGGAAAGAAGAAGGTTGAGAACCATTCGGTGAGGGCACTGCACTTTATCAATGTTAATTGCCCAGACCTGTCCCTGAGGGAGGAGATTAACATATCAAGTACCTCTGATTTGAGACAACATTAGAAGTAAACTTCTGCTTAATTTTGAAAAGCCTGTCTTCAATCTATTTAATTGATTCCTCCCCAAAGCTTGTTAATGTGTTGCAACAGGATCATCCGTATAATAGGCAATTGACACCTCTGGGGGAAGTGAATGGATTTTAATTGAGAGAGATTAACTGTGGCAGATACTGGTTTGTCTCATGTCCTATTTAAATGCAAATTGCTTTTTTTACGGTAAATGCATGTGTACATTATCCAAAAATATTTTTATACAATTTATGATTTTTCTGCACGCTTTTTTTTTCTTTTCTTTTTTTTTTCTTTGGCTTGGCTTCGCGGACGAAGATTTATGGAGGGGGTAAAAAGTCCACGTCAGCTGCAGGCTCGTTTGTGGCTGACCAGTCCGATGCGGGACAGGCAGACACGATTGCAGCGGTTGCAAGGGAAAATTGGTTGGTTGGGGTTGGGTGTTGGGTTTTTCCTCCTTTGCCTTTTGTCAGTGAGGTGGGCTCTGCGGTCTTCTTCAAAGGAGGCTGCTGCCCGCCAAACTGTGAGGCGCCAAGATGCACGGTTTGAGGCGTTATCAGCCCACTGGCGGTGGTCAATGTGGCAGGCACCAAGAGATTTCTTTAGGCAGTCCTTGTACCTTTTCTTTGGTGCACCTCTGTCACGGTGGCCAGTGGAGAGCTCGCCATATAATACGATCTTGGGAAGGCGATGGTCCTCCATTCTGGAGACGTGACCCATCCAGCGCAGCTGGATCTTCAGCAGCGTGGACTCGATGCTGTCGACCTCTGCCATCTCGAGTACCTCGACGTTAGGGGTGTGAGCGCTCCAATGGATGTTGAGGATGGAGCGGAGACAACGCTGGTGGAAGCGTTCTAGGAGCCGTAGGTGGTGCCGGTAGAGGACCCATGATTCGGAGCCGAACAGGAGTGTGGGTATGACAACGGCTCTCTATACGCTTATCTTTGTGAGGTTTTTCAGTTGGTTGTTTTTCCAGACTCTTTTGTGTAGTCTTCCAAAGGCGCTATTTGCCTTGGCGAGTCTGTTGTCTATCTCATTGTCGATCCTTGCATCTGATGAAATGGTGCAGCCGAGATAGGTAAACTGGTTGACCGTTTTGAGTTTTGTGTGCCCGATGGAGATGTGGGGGGGCTGGTAGTCATGGTGGGGAGCTGGCTGATGGAGGACCTCAGTTTTCTTCAGGCTGACTTCCAGGCCAAACATTTTGGCAGTTTCCGCAAAGCAGGACGTCAAGCGCTGAAGAGCTGGCTCTGAATGGGCAACTAAAGCGGCATCATCTGCAAAGAGTAGTTCACGGACAAGTTTCTCTTGTGTCTTGGTGTGAGCTTGCAGGCGCCTCAGATTGAAGAGACTGCCATCCGTGCGGTACCGGATGTAAACAGCGTCTTCATTGTTGGGGTCTTTCATGGCTTGGTTCAGCATCATGCTGAAGAAGATTGAAAAGAGGGTTGGTGCGAGAACACAGCCTTGCTTCACGCCATTGTTAATGGAGAAGGGTTCAGAGAGCTCATTGCTGTATCTGACCCGACCTTGTTGGTTTTCGTGCAGTTGGATAATCATGTTGAGGAACTTTGGGGGACATCCGATGCGCTCTAGTATTTGCCAAAGCCCTTTCCTGCTCACGGTGTCGAAGGCTTTGGTGAGGTCAACAAAGGTGATGTAGAGTCCTTTGTTTTGTTCTCTACACTTTTCTTGGAGCTGTCTGAGGGCAAAGACCATGTCAGTGGTTCCTCTGTTAGCGCGAAAGCCGCACTGTGATTCTGGGAGAATATTCTCAGCGACACTAGGTATTATTCTATTTAGTAGAATCCTAGCGAAGATTTTGCCTGCAATGGAGAGCAACGTGATTCCCCTGTAGTTTGAGCAGTCTGATTTCTCGCCTTTGTTTTTGTACAGGGTGATGATGGTGGCATCACGAAGATCCTGAGGCAGTTTACCTTGGTCCCAACAAAGCTTGAAAAACTCATGCAGTTTGGCATGCAGAGTTTTGCCGCCAGCCTTCCAGACTTATATATATGTGTGCACGTTATATGAGTGAAAATATGGTACCACTGTGTGGCATGAGGCAAAAAAGAAGTAAATAAATATAAAGGATAGATCAGTGGTTCTCCACCTTTTTCTTTAAGTATTCCCTATGCCATAAGTGCCCTGTGATTGCTGAAGGTGGTATGTGAGTGGGAAGGGAAGGTTGAGAATCACTGCTCCAGAAATATTTTGCATGAGAAAAATTGTCATTGGCCCATTTCTTTTGGAGTTATGAAACCATGCACATAACAAGTCAATTGGGTACGATTAAAACAGTGGTTTTCAAACTTTTTCTTACCTTAAGCAATCCCTTACTAAGCACAGAGCACCGATGGCATAGGGAATACTTAAAGTGGTGAGGAGATGGCGGCGCTCAGAGCGGCCCTGAGGACGGCGAGGAAGGTGAGGGAATGACTCGGGGTTTATACCCAGGGGAATGGGAAGAGGGGGGAGTGAGGGGTCAGGAGGGGGAGTGAAGGGTCAGGAGGGGGAGTGAAGGGTCAGGAGGGGGAGTGAGGGGTCAGGAGGGGGAGTGAGGGGTCAGGAGGGGGAGTGAGGGGTCAGGAGGGGGGAGTGAGGGGTCAGGAGGGGGGAGTGAGGGGTCAGGGGGGGGAGTGAGGGGTCAGGAGGGGGGAGTGAGGGGTCAGGAGGGGGGAGTGAGGGGTCAGGAGGGGGAGTGAGGGGTCAGGAGGGGAGTGAGGGGTCAGGAGGGGGGAGTGAGGGGTCAGGAGGGGGGAGTGAGGGGTCAGGAGGGGGGAGTGAGGGGTCAGGAGGGGGGAGTGAGGGGTCAGGAGGGGGGAGTGAGGGGTCAGGAGGGGGGAGTGAGGGGTCAGGAGGGGTCAGGAGGGGGGAGTGAGGGGTCAGGAGGGGGGAGTGAGGGGTCAGGAGGGGGGAGTGAGGGGTCAGGAGGGGGGAGTGAGGGGTCAGGAGGGGGAGTGAGGGGTCAGGAGGGGGAGTGAGGGGTCAGGAGGGGGAGTGAGGGGTCAGGAGGGGGAGTGAGGGGTCAGGAGGGGGAGTGAGGGGTCAGGAGGGGGAGTGAGGGGTCAGGAGGGGGAGTGAGGGGTCAGGAGGGGGAGTGAGGGGTCAGGAGGGGGAGTGAGGGGTCAGGAGGGGGAGTGAAGGGTCAGAAAGGGGGTAGAAGCGTAGACACTGGAGTGAGGGGATCTGATGGAGGAGTGGGAGAGGAGATGGTGGGGATGGAGAGGAGGAGAGGGACAGGGGAGGGGGTGGATGCAGGAAGCCCTCCTGTGATCAGCTAGTGTTGTATTGACCACTGTTGTGTCAGGCAGGGGCTGAGGGTGGGGTGATAGGTATTGTTTCCGGTACTGGATCCTTGGGGCAGGTGGGAAGGCAGAGAGGGTGCAGGGGAGCTTTTCTGAAATGCTGTTGGGAGTTTTCAGTGCTGCAAAAGTGTGGTTGACCTCCCTGGGTCAGAGGGATCTGCACAGGGACAGAGCTGGTCGTTAGAGTCTTGCTGTTTCCAGCGGGATGTGGGAATACAGAATGAAGATGGAGTTGAGGTAACAAGGGCGTGAGAACAAGAGGCTGATTGGACGGTAATATTTAACAGTAAGCTGGGTGAATTTCTGAGGAACCTGGTGGGGGTGGGACCTACTTGAGAGTTCCTGTGGAAATGGGACAGATTTGCATGGCCCTGCACGCTGCAACCATTCTGATCCCCACCTTGCACCAGCCACCACATCCTAGAGAGGGGTTAATGAGACTCTATGGGGCACTGGTGAGACCCCATCTAGAGAACTGTGTCCAGTTTTGTGCCTCCTATCTTAGAAAGGATGTGAAGTTGTTGGAGAGGGTGCAGAAGAGATTTACGAGGATGATTCCTGGAATGCAGGGACTGGCGTAAGGGGAGCGTTTGGCAGCTCTTGGGTTGTATTCGTTGGAGTTTAGGAGAATGAGACATTTTGACTATTGAAAGGTTTTGACAGAGTAAATGTGGATAAGATGCTTCCCTTGGTGGGTGAATCAAGGACAAGGGGTTATAGACTTAAATGAGAAGTTGTCCAATTAGAACAGAGAGGAGGAAGAACTTCTTGAGTCAGAGGGTCATGAATCTGTGGAACTCAAAGCAGTGGAGGTCAGATCACTGGGAGTATTTAAACAGGAAATGAATAAGTATTTCATTAGTAGGGGTATCAAAGGATATGGAGAAAAGGCTGGAAATTGCTTCGTGTAGAGTCATGGAACAGACTCGATGGGCCTAGTGGCCTGTTTCTGTTTCTTTATCTTGTGATGTATGTGAGTGGAAAGAAAAAGGTTGAGAACCACAGGGATAGATAAATATTCACATTACACATAGTATAATGGTTAAGGTAACGCTCTTACTGCACCAGTGACCCAGTTTCAAATCAGCTGCTGTCTGAAAGGAGTTTGTACGTTATTTCCATGACCTGCCTGGGTTTCCTCGCACCTTCCAAAAATGTACAGGGTTTGTAGGTTAATTAGTGAGCTGGAAGGGCCTGTTACCATGTTGTAGCTCAATGTTAAAAATATTAAAGTTCTCACTGTATCCATGTGGATTTCATCCGGGTGCAATGGTTATCTCCTATGGTCCAAAGACGTGCAGGGTTAGATTAATTGGCCATGTGGGTGGTGTGGGCCAGAAGAGCCTGTTTTACCTCGAAATTAACAAAATAAATGTGGAGATAGTTATTAAAAAAAATTGTGTGAACTGTGACAACTTACACTGCAAGCTCAGCATTGTGAAATATTCTAGAGATGCTCGGCAGGAGCATCGACAAATTTAGTCAGAAATAGAATCTTTTTCCCTGGGCAAAATATCAAATATGGAAGGCATAAATTTGAAGTGAATCAGGGAATGTTTAAAGGAGCTGTGCTGGGCAAGCAGTTCTACGCAGAGAGTAGTGGGTGACTACAATGCACTGCCAGAGGTAATGGTGGGATCAGATACAATAATTGCATTTAAGAGGGCTTTAGGTGGGTAGAAGAATGGGTGAAATGGAGGGATGTGGGTCTTGAGATGTAGTTGAATTGGATATCACTCTCAGTGCAGGCATTATGGACTTGTGTTCTAAATGTTATTACGATAGTATTACAGCGGGTGGTTGAAAGTTGGGTCATAGGCAGAAATTTTGAGGATATGAAGTGATATGAAGGAAGAGTTGTATGTGATGTCATATATTTACTCTTAACAAAAAAGAAATCTGAATCACGCAGGGAATCCTCTATCTTAGGCCCTTGTGATTGACATGGTCACCAATGAGGTAACACGGGCATTGTGCTAAACAGCAGAATTGGAAGAGGACAGAGAGCTATCAAGCTGAAAGAATTTACAAAGATATGGCTGGGGCATGGAGGTTTAACTGGTTTTCTACATAGTTCTGAAAAGGGTGATTAACCTTGTTTTCTCTCCCTCTCTCTCTCTCTCTCTCTCTCTCTCCTCTTCCCCCCCCCACCCCCCACCCCCTCCCACTCCTGCCTGACTTCCTGAGTATTCCTGGCATTAGTCTTTCATCCTCAACATTGTAAATTATAGCAACATTTAATATTGAGACAACTAATTTTTATAAAAGCAAATATTCTGCTTGCTATAGACTAAATTATTAATTTGTTTTGTTTGCCGTTACATCCATTGACAATACAGTGAGAGAGATTGGTTTTCGAACAAACCAGCAGACTTCTCAAACATTGTACAACAAGTAAGTCACAGTGCATGAGTACAAAGTGCAGGGATACAGGTTCAGATCTGTTGGTACAGAGTATAAGCAACATAATGTGACTATTTTGGGGTTAATTCAGGAGTATGATAACAGCAGGAAAGAAACTGTCCTTGAACCTGGTGGTGTGTGAACTTACTCTCAGGAATCTTCTTCCTGTCGCGAGGGGGGGTGAAGAGAATGTGGCCTGGGAGGGATTGATCTTTAATATGTTGATTGCTTTTCCAAGGCAGCGGGAGTTATAGATGGAGTTGATAGAAGGAAGGAGTGTGTGTGTGTGTGTGATAGCCTGAGCCACATTTGCAACTCTGCAGTTCCTTGAATTGGGTGGAGTAGTTCCTGTCCCACAGTGATGCACCCTGACAGCATACTTTTAATGGTGTACCAGTAGAAAATGTTAAGGAATGCAGGTGACCTGCCACATTTCCTTAAGCTTCCTTATATCAGTTTAAGATGATGAAATGTTGGTCATCAGGTGTACAGAGATCTTTTGTCAGAAATTACTCATCCGTATGAATTATAAAAACAGATTCTCATCTCTGAGAGTCAATGATTTCCAATTTTCCTGTAAACGTACAAAATTTTGAAACAGAACATAGAACACGACTGCACAGAACAGGCCCTTCGGCCCTTGATGTTGTGCTGACCTATATATTCCTACAAAAATTAAACTAAACCCTTCCTATCTCATAACCTTCTATTTTTCTTTCATTCATGTGCCTGTCTTTCTTCTTTGGCTTGGCTTCGCGGACGAAGATTTATGGAGGGGGTAAATGTCCACGTCAGCTGCAGGCTCGTTTGTGGCTGACAAGTCCGATGCGGGACAGGCAGGCACGGTTGCAGGGGAAAATTGGTTGGTTGGGGTTGGGTGTTGGGTTTTTCCTCCTTTGTCTTTTGTCAGTGAGGTGGGCTTTGCGGCCTTCTTCAAAGGAGGTTGCTGCCCACCGAACTGTGAGGCGCCAAGATGCACGGTTTGAGGCGATATCAGCCCACTGCACGAAAACCAACAAGGTCGGGTCAGATACAGCAATGAACTCTCTGAACCCTTCTCCATTAACAATGGCGTGAAGCAAGGCTGCGTTCTCGCACCAACCCTCTTTTCAATCTTCTTCAGCATGATGCTGAACCAAGTCATGAAAGACCTCAACAATGAAGACACTGTTTACATCCGGTACCGCACGGATGGAAGTCTCTTCAATCTGAGGCGCCTGCAAGCTCACACCAAGACACAAGAGAAACTTGTCCGTGCCTGTCTAAGATTCTCTTAAATGCCCCTCATGTTTCAGCTTCCCATCACCACCCCTGGCAAGGCATTCCAGGCACTCACAACTCTGTTAAAAAAAAACATACCCCTGATCTCCTCCTTTCACGGTGTTACAGCGACTCTTGTTAATTTTAAGAATTTTTCTTTTAAACATTCTCACCTAGACAGGTCGAACAGAATCGAAGTTGAGAGTAACTGAGCAAAACCTCTGACTTTTCAAACACATTAATACATGTTCTTAAGCCCAAACCTCAAGCCTTTTATGATTATTTGCTGGAATATATCACTTCTGTTGACACATATACTCGTTGGTGAAGAAACTCCTATTTGTTAATTACCTCTCGGCTTTATCTCTGTAATAACAACACATTAAAGCCTACTCTTCTGTGATTCTAATCTGTAATACTGGCTGATAAAGCAAGAATCATTTGCAAGGATTGCCAAATTAGGCTTTCATCTCCCTTGCAAATGTATTGGTGATGTATTATTTTTATCTCATCTGTGGATGGGTTCAATATGCAGCAAACCTGTCGAGTGAATTGGTGTAATTTGTCTTAAACACATGAATTCATCGGTATATTTGCACAGTGCATTGATGGATGCTGAAAGTGGTTGGATATGGATTGCAATTTATTGTTTTGCTAAATTGCACACAAATTTCCTGTGTACCTTGATGGTTTATGTTAGATTTGCAGGATAGAAATGACATTAGCTTGAATAAGCCCATTATTTATCTGGGCCCCGATAATCTGATAGTTTTGTAATGGAAGAAAGGCTTTAATCTGTAACTTGGTAACATTGATTTTTGACAGTCTACAAAGCTGAAAATTCTGACTCACCCTGCAATTAGATTGTTATTCAATGCCATTTTCTCGCACATTTTAAAACAAATTGATACAGTCAATCTCCAAACAGTATCCACTCTATGAAAGACTATAAACCTCCCTGGTAATATTCCTATTATTAATATGATTTTTATAAACTTACTTGTATAAATGAAAAGTCTTCGCTACGACACCATCGTTCTCTGCACACAAAATCTGAAAGCATCAGATACGAGGAAACGCTGATCCATCTCTGTTTCATGAACGGTACCTACCAAATCTTATTGGATGTTTCCATAGGATCAGAAATAGGTGATTCAGTCCATTGAGGCTGCCCCACTCAGCCTCACTGCTGGCCTTCTCCCCATAACCTTCGATGCCCTGGCTAATCAAGAACCTATCAATCTCCGCCTTAAATACACACAACTGCGTGCAGCAACAAATTCCACAGATACACCACCCTTTGGTTAAAGAAATCTCCCCGAAACTCTTTTCTAAGCGGACGCCCTTCAATCATGAAATGGTGCCCTCTTGTCCTAGATCGCATTGACTCTGTCCATGCCTTTCAACATTCAGAATGTTTCACTGAGATTCCCTCTTTCTCCTAAATTATAACAAATACAGGCCATGAGCTTCTCATATGATAACCCTTTCATTCCCAGAATCATCCTTGTGAGCCTGCTTTATTTATAGATGAAATGTAGTCATCTGTCTTTGGTCACCAATAGTGAACATGTGTGAGTGCATTAGCACCAGGTTGTATAGATCTTCCCACATTAAGTTCATTTGCAGTTTGTGGGGGCTGAATATGAGGAAGGAAAATATTACTAATAATCCTGCACATTGGTGATTGAACAATGACTTTTTTTTGCCACAGATGACTGTTACTACCAGTCTGTCCCTACCAAGAAATTACCACTGCTGCACTTACGTAAGAACAAGACATGTAAAGTCACAGATATATGGAAATAGTCCCTTCAGCCCAACACGAACATGTTGACCATCAAGCAGCCATTTTCACTAATCCTATTTTATTATCTGGAGCACCACTCTGGATTCAACATGCTTGGGGCAATTTACAGTGGCCATCCAGCACACCGTTGAAATGTTGGATGAAGCGGGGAAGGGCATGGAAGAAATCATGAGGAGAACTTGCAGACTCCACCAGCTATTGCTAGGGGTAAGAGCACTATCTATGTCAACCTTCATGGGCTGAAGTGTCTAAATGTCTGTGTTTAACATATCGTGTTCAGTCATCATCTCTGTGTTCATTCATCTGCACTGGCTCCCATTTTAGCAGTCTCAATCAACATTTCCTCTTGTTTGCAACTCCCTTCAAAGTCCCAACTCTTTGTATCTTTGTAACCCTTTTTTTCAAATTATTCTCTGAGATATCAGTCATGCTTCAGTGTTTTGCCTGATTTGGCTGCCTTCCCTTCAAATCTATGGTCAATAAACAGCTTCCTTCTCTAACTTATTAAAACCAATCCTTTACAAGCTTTTGGTTGTTTGTCCTGAATCTTGTCATTAAATGTGGTCTAATAACTGTTTTGTGAAGCACCTCAGGTATCTGATGATGTTGTAGATGATAAATGAAAGAATCAGTTGTTCTATATGTTACTTTTTTTTAAATTGCCTGTAATAAGACCATAAAATATAGATGCAGAAGCAGACCATTTGGCCAAATGAGTCTGTTACTCCATTCCATCATGAGTTAATCCATTCTCCCACTCAGCTCTCTCCTCATAACCTTCGATACCCTGACTATTCAGATAGCTATCAATCTCTGCATAAAATTAACTCAACAACTTGGCCTCCACAGTTGCACATGGTAGCAAATTCCAGAGGTTCACCCTCTCTAGCTAAAGAAATTCTCAACAGCTCATCCTTCATTCAATGGCATTCATTTCTCACAGAAGAGGAACAAGTCGTGGAATCATTTAACTTGAGGCAGGCCATTGTTCAAATCAATCATGCCAACCAAGCTGACACTCTGGGCTGACCCATTGGCCTGTATTTAGTCCATAGCCTTCTAAACCCTTCCTATGTGTCCAATGTCTTTGGATTGTGCTCGCTTCCGGTAACTCGTTTCAGATATGTCAATGGTTTTCCATTGTTTTCTTTCCACTCACATACCACCTTAAGTATTGCCTATGCCATAGATGCTCTGTGATTAGTAAGGGATTACTTAAGGTGGAATGTGAGTGGAAAAAAAACGGAATACCACTGTTTTAATCATACTTTAATTAACTCATAATGTGCACGGTTTCATCACTCCAAAGGAAATGGCCAATGACAATTTTTCTCAAGCAAAATATTTCAGTTACAATTGGGTCTAGACAAATGGTTCTCAACTTTTTTTCCACTCACATACCACCTTAAGTAATCCCTTACTAGTCACAGAGCACCTATGGCACAGGAATTGCATAAGGTGATATGTGAGTGGAAAGAAAAGGTTTGAAAACCACTGCTCTGTGAAAAAGCTACTCTTTAGGGCCTCTCTTAAATCGTTCCCCTCTCACCATAAATCATTCCCCTCTTGTTTTAGATTCCTATATCCTGGGGGATTAAAAAAAAAACTGTGATCATCCACCTTATCCATGCCACTCAAAATTTTATAAACCTTTATAAGGACATCCTCACACCCCTGTGCTCCAGGTAATAACGGCCCATCCCTCCGAACCCAACCACATCCTGATGAAAGCATTATATGCAGGCAGCCCTGACTTTAACTGACTGCTGATGGATTAGTTTGCTTTTTTGTGATGTCTCTGTTCAGGGAGTGAACAAGCTGAACATCTTTATTACTGTCGTTAATCCTGATCCTTTCTATGCCACCAGATGGCATGTTTGAGCTGCAAAATAATCTGAGTTTGGATATTTACATCCTGAGCATCCAGTCGTCCTGGACGAGCTACATCCACAGGACACAGAATGTCTTTACCTTCTATGGACACTGTGAAACCTGCTTAGTTCCTCCACCATTTCTGTGCTTTGACTACAATCATTGAGCCTCGTGTTTCACTGTCTTAACATTATTTCGGATTGGATGGTTTTCAAGGTTCAATATTTTTACTGCATTTCAAACATTTTCAAAAGGAATTAAACTTCATTGAAAGAAGACTGTTCTGAGTTGGTGAAAAGCATTGTGCTTGTTACTTAGTGACTTACCTATTCCTTGAATATCAGATAAAGTTAAATGTGGAAGGACAAGCTCTACTTGGATTTTTTTTAAATTGCAGCAACTGGTAACAAATAAATCAATGGTAATGTACAAATTTCTGCATTGCTGTGACAAAAATATAAATTCTTATCTCTCACTGTAATATACATTGTGTTTTTTTACTACAATCTCAGCATCTGCAGATTTTCGTGTTTCACTTCAATTCTGAGAGAATTTCCTGGACGAGAACAGGGCATGAATCAGTTAAAAGTGAAATCTGTAGACACTGTGGTTGAAGTAAAAACATAGTGCTGGTAAACTTAGCAACTGAAACAGTGGCCTTTATATAGCAAAGTTAAAAATACTCTTTTGTTCTGACCCCTGCTGACCTTTTCCATACCTTACTAAAGGGCTCAAGCCCCAAATGCCGGTTATGTATTTTTACCTTTGCTATATAAAGAACACTTTTTGACCTGCTGAATTTACCAGCATTGTGTTTTTACGTTAAATTAGTTGATCTTGTTCAGACCAATGTGCTCAGTTCATGGAGAATTATACATAGATTTTTTACATTCATGTCCCCAAAGTTATGTATCAGCTTTCATAGTCATAAACAAAGATTATATTTGCAGTTCAGGTGTGCTGTCATTAAATCCTAGCTTCAGTTTTTTTGAAGGACAAGCTTATTAGAAGTGGTTTTAATGCTGCACCATGTCTGCTGCTTGTCAAAACACTGATTTGATTAATTAAACATATTTGTTTTGTTCACACAAATAACCCACATACAGTTTTCGACATTTATTCTGGCAGGTTAATGACGTTTCACTTGAAACACTTACATACCCCTCATAAGGAACAAAGTAGTAATTATAATTAATGTGCATTGGCATCAGGATCAACTATGATGACAGAATGATTTTAACATGCTCAGCTGATCAAAGGAATATATTTTAAATTAATTCCTGGATGTGAGCGTTATTGGTACGGTCAACACTTTCTGTCCGTCCACAGTTATCCTGAGAAGGCAGTGCTACAGTTTGCAGACAGCAAGACTGATTATGAAGACAAGTAGAGCCCCCCCCCCCCATCCCATCTATCCCTATTTTTCCTTTTCTCTTGCTGTATCTCTCACCTTTTCTCTCTATCGCCTTTCCTTCTTCTCTGGATTCACAGAGCCACTCCCTCCCTTGATCAAATCTCATCTTGTCCCTTATCCGTATCCAATTATGGTCTTTTGCCTATTGGCCTGTGCTCATCCCCCTTTACTTTTTATCCTCCCCCCCCCCCAGCCTTTTAATTCAAGTGTCTGCCTGCTTTTTACTCATACCTTGAAGCAGGGCTGAGGCCTGAAGCTTTGGTTAGATATTTTTACTTTCTATGACTGCTCCACCTTTTCTGTGTGTTCACATATGAACCAGTATGAGATTAGTGTGGGATTAGTCCAAATGTGTCATTAGGCTATCAATGGGGCAAGCGGCCAGACTCAATGCTTTATGATATAATCAAGTCTAAAAGTAATATAGTCTTATATTCTCTGAATTATTTGTTCATGTGTCAGAATTATGAAACCTGGATCAGTAACTGCAATGTTACCTGAACCCATGTTCTGAATACAAAAGAATATAAGACCAGGGATGTGATGTTGAGCCTTTATAAGGCACTGATGAGACTTTAGAGAATTGTGAGTAGTTTTGGGATCATCATTGAGCTCACACTAGAGGGGATTCAGAGGAGTCAGAGGGTAATTTGATGGCTCTTGGCCTGTACCTGTTGGAATTGAGGAGAATGATGGTGGATAACATTGAAACATTTTGAATGTTGAACAGTACGGACAGAATAGATGTGGAAAAGCTGTTTCCCAAGTTGGGAGAGTGTAGGATGGTGGTTCCCAACCTTTTTTATGCCCCGGACCCCTCAAAAATGTTAATATGTTCTTGTACCCCTTAAAGTAATAATTTAAGAATAAAGGTGAAGGTGACCAAAACAAATTTGTATAATCAATTTTTAATAATATATAAACAAAAATGAAACATATGAAAAAGAAAAAAATATTGCAACAAATTAAAAGTTGCAAAAAAATTAAATCTTCATCCATGCATGAAATTTCTATTAAAAAATTAAAGAACTAATGTTCATAAGCCACTTTAAATTTAATGACTCTTTTGTTCCTGTTTATTGCTTAAGAGTTTTTCAAAACATGACACTTTGTTGCTGATAGCCGTCCACGTGACTGCCTGGGCACCCAAGCGATTTCTAGATTTTGTCTTGATTGACAAAAGGGCACTAAATCCAGACTCGCCCAAGTATGTCGTCGCGAATGGGATGAGCACAGTTCGTGCTTTTTCACAGTCTTGGAAACATGTCTATTGCCGAACACCAATATTGTTCCAAAGTTTTGCTTTCAAACTGCATTTCAAGAACATGATTTGTGTGCAGTTCAATAGGATCTTCCTTCAGTTTTTCATCATCTGACATATTATCCAAATTGAAGGAGTATGGATTTATAAAAAAAAAACTGAAATGTTATCTCGCATCCCCTGGAATGCTATCTCGTACCCCTGGTTGGGAAACCCTGGTCGACGAGAAGGCACAACTTCAGGATGAGAACAGAGATGCAGAGGAATTTCTTTAGTCAGATGATCGTATATCTGGAATTTGTTGCCACAGGTGGCCAGGTCAATGGGTGTTTAAGGAAGAGATTGATACGTTCTTGATTAGCCAGGACATCAAAAGTTATGGAGAGAAGGGTGAGAAATGGGGTTGATGGATCAGCTCATAATTAAATGGAGGGGCAGATTCAAAGGGGTGAATAGCCTATTTCTGCTCTTATGACTTACGGTCTTAAGTTAATATACAAGGTCAAAACGATATCCTTGCAACAAACGAAGGCACAGAACGTGTGCAAGATAATGTGAACCATTTTTTCATTGTGAGATTAACAGCTGAAAGTTCTTACCTCACAACATAACTTAATTTGACAGGTTATTATTTTGCTGGGTTAAGTGTCAATTATTCCAAGGGGAGAGTTGGTGATTTGAAGCAGTTAATGAGGTACCAACTAAAAAAAAATAATGTTTTCTGTGAGATTGTGATTAACTCTTGAGTACCTGGGGCATGAAATTGTTAATCTCCACAAAAATGATGACCACATCTATCAAACTTCCAGCCCCTGTGTTGACAAGGCAAGTATCTACTTCACTAAACCCTCGTACAGCAGATATTCCCCATCAATGCACGACAAAATAATTATTTTATAAACAAATGGTTTCTTTTCAAGACACTTTATACAATAAAATGATCTAATTGTTTCCCTCTTGTGAGCAGATCAATTGTGTCCTGAAAATGGGCTGGTGTAATAGGTTGAAAATAAATGCTGTTCAGAAAGAGGGGACCTTTGCTCAACAACACAGCATTAAATTGGCCAGGAATTAGAATTTTTTCTGATTAAAAAAAAAGGAATCTATTTCCAAGTCTATTTTCTGCAAATGAGCATCTCAACATTTCTTTTTTAACCATCTAAAGAATTATAGTGACCAATTTTAAGGTGTGTGTGTGTGTGTGTGTGTGTGTGTGTGTGTGTGTGTGTGTGTGTGTGTGTGTGTGTGTGTGTGTGTGTGTGTGTGAACAAAACAATGAAACTCTGAGAGGAAACATGGGGAAAAGAAAAGGCAGCAGTAGGCTATTTGGCCCCTTGAGATCCCTTCACTATCCTATCAGATTACTGTGGAAGAATGACCATGATTATCCCTCCCAGTCCCAATGTTCTCCTGTTCCCTCTGTGTCCAAACGTCCATTGGCCTCTGAATCATTTATACATAGAAATAGTAGTGAAGTAGAAATTCTGCCTAGCCCACAGGGGTAAAAAAATCTCAGAGTTGTACATGACATCATGTTTGTACTCTGACAATAATTCTGAACTTTGAATTCACTGAGCATTGGCAGACCTCAGGGGAAGAAGCATCAAAGGAAGTTCCTCCTCAGTGAAGTCCATTTCTTAAGACTATGATCCCCAGTTTGGGTCTGCAGATAAGTGGGTGGCATGGTTAATGTAGCAGTTAGCACAACACTATTACAGCGCCAGTGACCTGTTTCAAATCTGCTGCTGACGGTAGGTTCTCCCCATGACCCCATGGGGTTTTCTCCGGGTACTCCGATTTCCTCCCAAGTTCCAAAGACATATGAGGTTAGTAGGTTAACTGGTCACATGAGTGTATTTGGCCAGCATGGTTCATGGGCTGGAAGGACATGTATCTCTAAATAAAAAAAATTGAAAACCATCCAGTTCAAGAAGGACTTGCCAAGGAAATGTCGACAGGGTGCATCAACAAAGGGATCTTGGATGTTTATCATAGGTTAACAAGACCAAAAGAAGTAAACTAATTCCGGAGTTCTAGTTCTCTTGAACCTACCTACCCTAAACTTAAACTAGCAAAAGAACTTGTCTGCACTTCTGAAACACAACTTTTTTTCTTCTTGCATTAATTGTAAGTGTGAATATTTATTTATCTATCCTACTGGGGTAATTTAATGCATATGATAGTTGTTGGTGTAACTGACATACCTGTTTGGCTGCAGCACGTAAGAATTTCAATGCATCTGTACATTGTACTTATGTATACGACAATGAATGCAGAGGTAGAAAGGAAAAGTAAGGTCACTAATCTAAATCCATGTCTTGAAGCGTGGAGGCAGGAACAGTGACAACATTGAAGAGAAGTTTGGACAGAACTTTAAGGAACAGAGCATAGAGTAGTGGCTTTCAAACTTTTTCTTTCCACTCACTCACATGTGAGTGGGAAAATAAAGTTGAGACCAACTGCATTAGACCCAATTATGACTGAAATATTTTGCTTGAGAAAAATTGACATTGGCCCATTTCTTTTGGAGTGATGAAACCATGCACATAACGAGTCAATTAGGTATGATTAAAACAAACATTTTCTTCCCACTCACAAACCACCTTAAGCAATCCCTTACTAATCACCCAATCCCAACCAACCAATTTTCCCCTGCAACCGCTGCAACCGTGTCTGCCTGTCCCGCATCGGACTTGTCAGCCACAAACGAGCCTGCAGCTGACATGGACATTTACCCCCTCCGTAAATCTTTGTCCGCGAAGCCAAGCCAAAGAAAGACTAATCAAAGAGCATTTATGGCATAGGGATGACCTAAGGAGTATGTGAGTGGAGTGGAAATAAAAAGTTTGAAAACCCACTGCTCTACAGTTTCTCTTTCTACAGATGCTCTCTGACCTTCTGAGTGTTTCCTGCACTTTATATTTTTATTATTGGTGTTTCTAAGGACTGGTTGTTCCGTCAACGATCTACTCTGGGTATCCCCAGAGCAAAGTCTATTTAAAGTAGTATAATTCTGCTGGGGGGGGGGAGTCACAATAATATTCCACTCTAGAAAATGTCAACTTTCATTTACATATCACTAAATAACACACCTTGGCAACCAAACTTCAAGGCAATTTTAAACAATGTGGGTGCTCTAAAAGGAGTGTTGATCCATATGCTCAACAGCAACTTAAACACTCATCACAAGTAATGTAATTCCCATGGCTATCAGGCTCAGCGGCAGAGGAACCCATACAGGCTGCAGGAGACGAGGTCAGGGGACCTGCACAGGCTGTGTATTTCTGGAGATTGGATTATGGGAACCAGATATCAGAGGGTGCTGAGGGCAAGATGGGATCCCAAAGGGCCTTGGGCACTTGATCGTATCAGAGATTTGGATCTGGAGCTTGGGCTGTTGATAGATTAAAATGGAGTCTGCAGGAGCACTAGAGGTGAATCCATGGACACTCAGTCATGCTGAAGAGACTCTTTTGCTTTTCTTTCTCTCGTATTGTAAGGGTCGCTGGGCAACATTAATGATGACTCTTTGTCTGCCTTACAGCAGGCAGAAGGCAATTTCATGTAATATTACATGTTCTGTACTATTACAAGATAATAAAGGAAGCTTGAACCTTGAATCTAGACTGATAACTGGAAAGTGTAAGCTAACTTATGAACAAAGGTTGGACAGGCTAGCCTTGTATCCGCTGGTTTTGGAAGATTGAGAAGCAACTCAGTTGAAATAACTGACATTCTCAGGTAATGCCAAGAGCAGCACAGTTAGCAATGTGCTTGCAGAACACTGTTACATGGCCAGCAACCAGGTTTCAAAACTGGCGCTGTCTGAAAAGAGTTTGTACGTACTCTGTGCCTGCGTGGGTTTCCTCCAAGTGCTCTGGATTCCTCCCACCCTTCAAAAGTACCAAGGTTATAAGTTAATTGGGTGTAATTGGACTCGTAGGCCGAAAGGGCTTGTAACGGTGCTGTATAAATTGAATTTAATTTATTATTATAGGAATTGACAGGGAGAATGTAGAGAGGATGCTTTCTCATTAGAACAATCACAAAATACAAATTGCTGTTTAGAAATAAGTCACTGCCCATATAAGTGAGAGATGAGGTGAATAGTTTTTTTCTTCCCCTGAGTCTTTGGAACACTCTAAGAGCAGGAGAGCCATCAAGTTATGCAGCATGCAAACAGAGCCTTCAACTTATCTTGTCCATGCTGAACAAAATACCTCTTTCAGCTGAACCCATTTGTCTGCATTTGGCTCACACCCCACTAAATTTTTCCAAACTATGTATTTGTCCAAATATCTTAATGTTGTAATGCTAATAGCCTCTGTCATGTCCTCTGGAAGTTTGTTCCATATAACCAACCAACCACCCTCTGTGAGAGAAAAAAAATACTTCAGAGGACAATGA
This sequence comes from Narcine bancroftii, assembly GCF_036971445.1. Taxonomy (NCBI): domain Eukaryota; kingdom Metazoa; phylum Chordata; class Chondrichthyes; order Torpediniformes; family Narcinidae; genus Narcine; species Narcine bancroftii. The sequence goes on along the minus strand of NC_091476.1, from coordinate 39,691,953 downwards.
AAACAAAGTTTTTTTTGGATATTTTAATACAGAGCTGGATAGAATTCTAATAGACAAAGGATTGTGTGTGTGTGAACTATGGTCTGGAGAAATGCTGTTTCATCTGGTTGTCCAGTCAGAAGTAAATCACAAAATCCTGTAGACATTGTGGTTGAATAAAAACACAAAATGCTGGAGTAGCTCAGCAGGTCAAACAGTGACCTTTATGTAGCCAAGGTGAGGATACATAAATGACGTTTTGGGCTTGAGCCCTTCATCAAGGTATGAGAGAATGATCTGGCAGGTGTCCGAAAGAAAAGATAAGGGAAAGGGGTTTGGCAAAGGCAGGAGATGATAGATGGAGAGAGGAGGGAGGGGACAGCAGAGATCAAGAGAGGAGGGATGACTGGGTTTTTATTGGTTTTACAGTCAGATGATAATAAACTTAAACCTGAATGAAGGGTTACTCGTGTTAGGCAGGAATGCAAAACTAAGTTAATGTTTAGTCGTTCATCATAAATTCAGGTAAAAGTACCTTCATGTAAATTAATGAAGGCATTAATGTGATTAAAATGAATGAACACAACCCACTTTTTCATATGATGTAGGAGGAGATCATTTCAGCCAATTGAGACACTGCTGGTTCACAGGACAATCCTATTCCTGCTATTTTTCTATAAAAGGTTCTCTGCCCACAGTTCCTTTAACTCTCTCCAGTTTCAATGACACACCAAAACAATTGGGGCAACTTTCTGCACCCGATTAATTTACCAAGCTAATGTACATCTCTGGGATGTAGGAGGGAACTGGGGTACATGGGAAAATCCCATGCAGTCACTGAGAGTGTGGAGACTCCATACAGAAAGCATTGGAGGTCAGGATCGAACCCAAGCCATTGGAGTAACTGTGAAACCTAACTGATGAAGCTTGGCAGTCCCACTCAAATGTCAAATACACTATCTATGGTGAGATATATGCTGTGGGATCAGTTACAAAGATACCACAATGAACAGATACCTCTCTTAATCACCTAACCATTTGCGTGACTCAACCCACTCTTAATTTTAAAAAAAATTTATAAATACAGCATGGTAACAGGCCTTTTGACCCATGAGCCTCTGCTACCCATTAAACGCAATTATCCTATACACGCAGTACATTTTTTGAAGGGCAGGAAGAAATCAGAGCCCCTGGGGAAAACCCACGCAGACACAGAGAGAACGTTCAAACTCCTTACAGACAGTGTTGGATTCAAATCCCGGTCCCATTGGCGCCGTAACAGCTTTGTGCTCGCCACTCCACTCACTGTATCTTGAAACAATGGTGATGGATTAGGTGAAACTTTGAAACAGCAGGATTATGATGAGAATGAAAATGATGATAATAATCAATTTATTGTCGTATATATTGTTCACCAAAATTCTTACTTGCTGCCTCTGAACATGTATTTGTAAATAAAAACATTAATTAGTAAATTTAATTGAATTAAAAAATTAAAGAAACAATAAATGCAAATAATGGATGGATAACAAATAGTCACATTAATCCTAGTCCGAAAAAAAACAATGTGAGCTGCAATTTGGAGCAGTTAGTTCTGGGGATAATTGAATCAAACTGGATTATTCTTTGAAGAAGCAAATAAGCATGAGAAGGGCCAAGTGGCCGCCTCCTGTCTGGGACACTACGTGATGGAGTACATCATGCAGGAGCTGCAGATCTCTGGAATAATCAATGGATGAGTCTGATGACTAGGTCTTGAAGTACGGATGTTTGATTTCAAAGATGGAATATGAGGATTTGTTGCAGAATCTTCTAATTGCAATAAATCAATGCAAACATTGCTGAATAAGTTGCCTCTCTGAATGTTAGTATCAATTTTACATTTTGTTCAGACAAAGGAAATAGAGATTGCTTGTTCATTTGTCCAGCAGCCTTTGACTTCTTCTATTTCTAAAATTGATGATACGGTTAAAAAAAAAGTAAGTATTTATCTAGTTGTAATTCAGGTCACCATGGTGTTCTACAAATTGCTGCAATTATGTTCACCAGATAAGTTGCTGCTGGCAACAGCAAAAACTAATAATATTGGTTTGAACTGAGGGTCAACACATTGAATAGTGATAGTCTCCATTAATCAGAAGGTGTGTTGGATGGAAATGCTTCAATGTGAATCAGGGAAAATGCTGAAATGATGTGGAGCACAATATTTTGTGGTCACCGAATGTCATTGTCTTGAGCCACAATGTATAACATTATTTTATATAATATATTTGCATTCATATATCATGCACAGATCTTATGCAATAATAAGTACTTTCATTGCTGATGTTTATATTTTTCCATCTTTTTTGTTTACCTTAAACATATTATTTTGTGTTTGAAAGGTTGCTTGGATCAATAATTTACTTCCTAAATTGAGGGCAGAAATATGAGCAAGTTCATTTATTACAAAATAATCAACATATTCAAGATTTTTAATCTATGATTTTTTAATTTCATAATTCATAAGAACAAAGTGAGATTTTTAAAAAAAATTCTCCTTTCCATTCCAGCCCTGTACTATTCATGGGAAGTTGAAGGAGGGGGATTGGTCCATCTCTTAAATACATTAATGGGTGTTCTCAGTGTAATTACTGTCTGAGCAGCTGACATTTTCAAACACTACAGAAAGACATCTTTCTCTCAGCAGTTGTCCAAACCTTCCCAATGACCAGCAGGGAAGAAAAAAAATACTTGCATTTAGAAGTCATGAACAAACTTGAAAGCAAATAAAAATCCAAGATTTACATTTTGACCTGCTTGCGACACTGAAACTGTAGCCTTGGCAAGATTTGCTTCACCATTTGTTAGAGCTGCTGTTTTGTTCAGCGTTTTATTGTTTGAGGTTCAGACTGTTGGACCTACTCTCAACGCAAAAGAGAAACACTTTCTTTTCCAATGGGTTAAGCATGATTTTTCCAATTAGTTTAAATACTGTGATGGTATACTAGACCTTAACGAGTTAAAGCTTGATTCAGAGCCCAGACAAGATCAATAAACCAAGGGGGCAAAAATCTAATAAGCTAGAAAACAATGGGATTCAGTTGGACAAAGTTCTTGGGAAAAGTTATTAGGGGAAGATTGCATTGCCAGTCTGCTACTGATTGTGTGAACATTGTGAACAGAAAGAAGTTTGAAGAGACTACAAGAGAACTGAGCAAACTCTGCCAACTTTCGGCCTTCGTCACCTAGCAACAAAAGTAAATAATTTCTTATTTACTGAGCTTTTCAGCACTTTCTTCACTTATTAAAATTCTTTTGGAAAGAATTGACCTTTGAAGGCAGGCCTGAGATCTATCTATCCGTAACTCAATCCCTGCGAAACAACTGCAAAAACTGTTTTCACTTCGGAGTAACGGACGTCTAAATTTTATAACCATTTGATTCCACTGCCAACATTGATTCCAGTGCTGCTTTTGTCAGACAAAGTATGACAGCATGCAAAAGAATTAATTTGCAGATGAGAAGTCATAGTTTTAATAATGTTATTTCACAGCATAATAAGGTGTCTCCAAATAATTTAGATGTTCCTGTACTCGTCAGAAGGGTACTCAAATGGAACTGAGATGCATCCCATGGAACAGAATGGTTTGCCCACTAATGAGAGGAGTGCTATAACACACTAAAACATGTAACATGGCTCTACAACATGGAAAGTATAAAAGAAATGCAGTATTTTTTTGAAAGCAAGCGATCCTCTTCATCAATGTCTTCGTAAGTTAGAGGGAGGGACAGAACTCAAAGGATTGTCACAGTGCAGCTGTCAAAACACTATAGAGTTATCCAGCATGGAAGCAGGCCCTTCAGCCCAACCTGCCATTCTAATCAAAATGTCCCATCCACACTAGACCCACCTGCTGGTGTTTGGCCCATATCCATCCAAACCTTTCAGCAAATTATTTCTTCAATGGTTCCATAGCATCTGCCTGAGCCACCTTCTCCATAGCCCGTTCCATACACCCACTACCCTCTGTATGAAAAAAAGTGACACCTCAGGTTCCTATTAAATCTCTTCCCCCACACCTTAATGTGCTAACTGTTTTACAGACATGACAGGCTCACAATCTCTCATTCTATAAAATATGTTTCAAGCTCCTTTGTACATCCATTAATTGGTCATTTTAAGAATTAGCATTGATTTTATAGTAAAAATATGTCAAAGGAATTAAGCAGATGGATTTTTTAAATTCAATAAACCATCAAAAAGAAATACTTTCTCAGGAGTTTACAGAAGATTTGTATAACATCAAAAATCTTTGCAAACTTCTACAGATGTGCGTTGGAAAGTGTGCTGACCAATTACATCAAGGTCTGGTATGGGGACACCAATACCTCTGAGAGGTACCAAGAGGTAGTGGATGCACCCCAGTACATCACAGCCAAAATTCTCCCCACCATCGAGAAAATCTACATGGAATACTGCTGTCGGAGAGCAGCATCAATCATCAAACCCCCCACATCACTCAAAACATGATATATTCTCACTGCTGCCATCAAGAAAGAGGTATAGGAGCCACAAGACTTATTCCACCAGGTTCAGGAATGGTTGTTACCCCTCCACCATTGGATTCCTTCACAACAGACTCAATGGGAGACTCATGTTAGGATTGTGCATATCATTTATTATAGAATATTTATTTTTTATATTGCAGTTTGTTCTCACATCTTTCTTGTTTACATTTCTCTCTTTTGTACACGTATCTTTTTTTAAGTAGAGCTTTATGCACTAACATCAGTAGAAATTCTTCCTGGCCCACAGGAAAATGAATCTCATGATTGTATTTGATGTTATGTATGTCTGAACTTTGAACTATCTGTACAAACAGCATAAAGTACCTCAAGTACTCCATAGAAACATAAATCAGCTGCATTTCTGTAATAATGCAAATTACCAAAAGGGTTAAACAATCTAAAGTACTTCAATGACGGTAATATCAACTCAGCTTTAAACAACTATCAAAATCTAAAAAAAGTCCAACAGGGTTCGTTTGCATTGAATATGGTAATAATATAAAATTAAGTTTATTATTTAGAGTTTTCAGAACAGCTTTAGTTCCAAGGATTAACATCTCCAGTGACCTGTCCTGGTCCACCCACTTTGACATAATGGCCAAGAAAGTGCACCAGCACCTCTACTTCCTCAGAAGACTGAGTAATTGTGGCAAGTCATCTGCTCCTCTTAACAACTTCTATAGGTCCACCACTGGAGGCATCCTGTCAGGGTGCGTCCCTGCGCGGGACAGGAACTGCTCCACACAAGACTGCAAGGGTTATGAAAGTGGCTCAAATCATCACACAAACCTCCCCCCCACCCCCTCCCTATTAATTCCATATCTACTTCCCTCTGCCTTGGAAAATCTGCCAACATTTTAAAAAACTCACCCCGGCCATCCCTGTCCCATCGACAAATGCGAGATCACACACCTCCAGGCTTAGGCACAGTTTCTTTCCCATCATTATCTGACTACTGTATGAACCCCACGATAGTAAAATAATGCTGCCTTTGTTCATAACTGCACTTCTGAGCTGCCTCTTACTTGTACTATGTATGAGATGTCCAATTTTACGGATCGCAAAACAAACCAACATGCATCTTGGGATTTGTGACAATAAACTTGAACATGAACAGAATATTTGATTAAAGATCACTGCTGCATTTTGCTTTTGCAAATATGATGTTACCAGGCATCTATCTATCTGTCTTCTCACATTCCTGGCAAGGGGCTCAGTCTCAAAATGTCAACTGCCCTTTAATTTACATGGAAGCTGAGTTTCTCCAGCACTTTGGAGAAAGACTGTAAGTTATCAGAAAAGAAATAGGCTATTCAGCCCATCAAGCCTGCCCTGCCAGTCAATCATGAGTTGATCCATTTTTACGCAGCTCCATTGCCCAGTCATCTCCCCATAACTTTTGATGAACTGGCTAATCAAGAACCTATCAATTTCTGACTTAAATACACCCAATGACTTGGCCTTCGCAACGGCATGTGAAAACAAATTCCACAGATTTACCACCCACTAACTAAATAAGTGTCTCTACATTTCTGTTCTAAGCAGATGGCCTTCAATCCCAGCATCTGCAGATTTTCATATTTAATTCCAATGTTGTCACATGTTTTATTATTTGGAACAGGTATTACTGAAAGTCTTGAGAATAGTCAATAAACTTATTGTAAGTTATACTTTTTAAAATAAAAAAATAGACATACAGCACTGTAACAGGGCATTTCGGCCCATGAATCTGTGCTGCCCAATGACACCCAATTAACCTAAATGGTACGTTTTGAATGGTGGGAGGAAGCTGGACCATCCCCCAGGGAAAACCCACATGGACACAGAGACCCTTATAGACAGCGTGGGATTCGAACACCAGTCCCAATTACGCTAACCGCTATGCTAACAGTTTGTTTCATAAGTTCAAATAAAAACAAAGATTTGGAAACACTCAGCAGATCAGGCAATATCCATAGAAAAGAAAACAGAATTAACAATTCCAATTGAAGACACTTCGCAAGTTCATATGGTATTAAGATTTTGTTTTAAATGTGTATAATGCTATAAACGTGCACAATAAAGAAAGTCACTACATACCTGTCTTGTACAAAGCCAGAATTGGGTGGCATGGTTAGCATATTGGTTAGTTCCAACACCAGCGACTAGGTTCAAATCCAGTGCTCTCTTTAATGACTTGGAATGTTCTCCCCGTGCCTGCGTGGGTTTCCTCCAAGTGCTCTGGTTTCTGCCGACCCTTCAAAAACGTACTGGGATTGTATGTTGATTTGGCAGCACAGGCCCATGGGCCTATTACCGTGCTGTAGGTCTAATTTTTTTAATGTAAAAAGAATGCAAATAAGCCTCACCGACAAATTACCACTCAGTGTCTTGATGGAGGGTTCCGGCCTGAAACATTAACCATTCTTTTTGTCCTACTGATGCTGCTCGACATGCTGAGTTCCTCCAGCAGATTGTTGTTGGGCTCCAGATTCCAGCATCTGCAGTCTTCTGTGGGTTCCCTACCCCGAAGTGGCATTAGGATTTAGGTTGAAGCAAGACAGCCTCTTGAAGTGATAAACCTTGGAAGATTGAATATGAAGGCGGAGTGCACGGTTAAGTGTAAGATTCTTAGCAGTATGGAGGGCAAGAGGGATATTGGGGTCTAAACCCATCGATCCCTCAAGGTTGCCACGCAAGTTGATAAGGTGGTTAAAAAGGTGTGTGGTGTTCTGGTCTTCATTCGTTGGAGAGCTGTGAGGTAATGTGTAGAGGATGATGATGGAGGTGAGAACAATATGGACATTTTAAAAACTCAGGCACATGGATGTAAGAAAAATGGAGGGTTTTGAGTGTGAGATAGGGAAGCTTTAGATTGATGTGGAGCAGGTTTACATAGGTCAGTTGTGTGGTACTAGCTGTATGTTTTTACATATTCCTATCTACAGCACCAAAAATTCATTCTATCTTTCTATTTCTGTAAAATAGCGCGTTCATAGAGGATGCAGTAACTTTAGGGGCTTCATGGAATTGATTTAGATATGAATCAATTACTTAGAAATCCACCCCTTGGTGTCACAGCACTAAGCCTATTGTCCAATTACATCAGCATATTATAATCAGCCTCTGAAATACAATTGCATTGGAAGAGAATTTTAGAGTTGGAGCACGATTGTTGACGTAACTACAGGATGCTATTGACTGGGATGGGTTCATGTTCATCAGGGTCTTTGCAGGTATGTCCATGTTGCCACCCAATCACCACTCACCAGGTGCATGTATTGGATGTAAAGAAGGACCAAAAACATTAATGCTTTGGATGTTGGTGTTGAATATGGATACCTGGAGATACATTCTGGTTGTCAGTTGTCTTGATGTTACTTCTAACCATGGGAAAGGTGGGGGGGTGGGTGGGGGGGGAAGACTGCATGTTAATTTGCTGCAAAAGATAACACACAATTTTTCTTTGTAACAGGAGAATCTCGGGGTAATTAAGAGCCTTTCACATGGAAATTAGTACATTCATGTTAGCATTAAGCCATCCCATTTATTCACTAATTGGTTTTTAAACTGTTCACTCTTGGAATAAATCACTTTTCATAATCTCACTCAAGTGCATTTTTCAAAATCACAGCTCTCTGAGCAAAGATAATTAAAATCAAGCCCTTTTCAAAGACCAAGTGACATTGTAGAGCATATAATTGAAATTAATGTAATAGGGTGGATAAATGATATCACGTGGCCGACATATAATTTTTCTGGCTGCAAAGGGGCTGCAAAAAGAAAACAATTGTGACATTAAGAAATGACTTGGCTGTGGCCATTACAGCTGTTTGCTGATAAAGACTTCGAGAATTCTGTTTTTTTTTAAAGTGTGCTGTTACTTAATGATCTATCAAACTAATTTCCACAGTATCTTCCCCCTCTTCACCCTTCCCCGCCTCTTCTCTTTGTCTCCCTTTGGCTTGGCTTCGCGGACGAAGATTTATGGAGGGGTAATGTCCACTTCTGCTGCAGGCTCGTTGGTGACTGGCAAGTCCGATGCGGGACAGGCGGGCACGGTTGCAGCTACATCACAATAAACAGGTGTTGAGCCAAATGTTTTCTCACCTTTATTTACAATTCCATTAGCAAGACATTATCTGCAGGACACAACCATTTCGCCAATGCCACCAACATCTTGTATCACATGGGTACTTGAAGCAAAAGTAAGCATAACATTTCCTGCATTTTCAAAATAAAACCTAAGACAACATCAGGAGGCTGCTATATTTGAAATGTAAATAGTTTAGTTCCTTAAAACAGCACTTAAAAATTTAATGTTATTTCAAAGTTCAGATATATACCACAGGACTTTGATCATCAGTAGTCCACCGTCTATTGATACAATAGATACTGACTTCATTACACATGTAGGATCCCATTTAAAAACGTGTAAAGGAAAGTCATGACCTTATTTCTTGCATGAATAGCGTTATCCATTATTGAGAGCTTTTCAGAAAGTAGTTTCGAACTCTGTAAACTACTGTTATTTACAAGTAATAGAATCACAGTAAGAACAAAACTATTCTTTATTGCAACTCCCCGATGGGATTTTATAAAAGGTTGACGAGAGTTTCACTTGCACAAAGGTGTTGGACAGGTGTCATTTTCTGCCCAAACAGGATATTGTCCAACTACAGGCAAATTGAATGATCCCAGAATATTGACTTAGTTGAGTCGAAGGGCTTGTTCCATTCTTATCTGACTCACTGACTCTACAATTCTGGAATTGTCCAACAGTCTGACAATGACTGGTTCGTTGGGCCTGTTTTCCTTGCTCTTTGTTGAGGGGCACTTTGTCAAGACACAGGACATCTGTCCTGTCTGTAGCTTTGCTTGTTGTAAGAGTTATTACTGACTTTTAATAGTTTTAATATAGAAATACAGAGAAACAATTACCATTGAATTACAAGAAAAATCAGATGTATGGAAATGCTTCAGCAACCTACAAAGATCAAGCAGTATGATAGTTATAATTTAAATTTATTTTAAATTTAAATTTAGACATACAACAGGCAATTTTGGCCCATGAGCCTGCGCTGCCCAATTACATCCAATTAATCTACAACCCCCCAGTATGTTCTTTGAAAAGTGGGAAGAAACTGGAGACCCTGGGGGTAACCCATGCAGACATGGGGAGAATGTACAAACTCCTTACAGACAGTGTGAGATTTTAACCCCGGTCCCAATGGCAGGCACCGCAAAAGCATTGTGCTCACCATGCCACAATCTGTAAAAAACCTATAGAAATAAAGTCAAATAATTTAAAATATAGCATTCCTCCCCTTTTGCCTTCTAATTCTTTGCCTTGAGTATGAGAAGTTATTGTCATGCACATAAGTACACTGTACACAAGCATTGGAATTTTTCCTGTTGCAACCGCATAGGTATGTAAGCACTTGTATAAATCCATGCCTGGAGCTGAGGCTTGCAATATCCAGTGAAGGAGAGAGTCACTATATCAGTCCGCACAACTTAATAGGTGCCGTTGAACATTTTTTGCATTGTTTTACATGTGATTGGGACTTTGAGCCTAACTGGTTCTAGAAGTCTGCTGACCTCCACCTTCTTGTAGGCCAATTAGCCAAGTCCAACGTATGCTGGTATTTTTAACCAGGCATCCAGCTGAATCAACTGAATTACAAATGGCCTGTTGGATCCAGCCTTATTGTCCATCAGTGGAGAAATAAATATTTCACAATTCTTTGGGTTCCAATACTTCAAGTTACTGATTCAGAATGGGGTCATGGAGAATGAAACCTGAAGTTATCAGATTCAAAGATTTACTCTTCTGCTGTGGAGTAGCACCATTAATTAGATGCTGAGATAATTAACGAAGAATGAGATAATGGGTTTGTCCATTTGATCATGTAGTTTTGGTAAACCTTAAGAAAAGATGTATTTGAATTATCTTTAGATACACAACCTTCTCCAATGAAATATTATTCTTTCTTCGCCCTTAAATAGCAGCAAGGCACTTTGCCTTGATTCTCCACCATTCCGTTTCTGTTCGAAGAGTTTGAAATCTTGGAACCACGAATGTTGTGAACTACCTGCTTCTTCCTCCTGTGGTGGCATTCAAATTTAGTTTTTTTTTGTTATGAAGTGCAGTGACAATTGGAACAGTTGATAGCCAGAAACGCAATCAAGATATCACTCCACATTACTTTAATTGGTTAAATTCAACAGAATTTTCCAACTTATATCTGTGTTTCCTCCCGAAGAAATTGGGACATTTTTTAGCTTGAAAAAAAAATTCTCAGCTCCACAACACATGCCAATAAACAATTCAATTCAATTCAAAAACATCAATTCACTTAATTCTACCCATCTTTCCCTCACCTTGTCTGCTCTCTACAACTGACGTTTTCTCATCACGTGCTATTGAAGGCTCCTGTCTCACCACATTGTCTGTTTATTGACTTCTCTAGATGCTGCCTGACCCACTGAGGTCCTCCAGCACTTTGTGTGTTGCTCTTGTTTTCTCTCTTTCCCATTCTGACAGAGAGTCCATAACATGAAAAGTTATCTGTCCACCAATGGAGCTTGACCTGCTGATTGTTTAGAATATCTTTCTGTTTTCATCCTTTAATAAATTCAGTGCAAAATCAAAATGCTAACATCTCTGAGCAACTTTAAACAGAGAAAACATAATGATTTTGTTTATGCGATATGCTGTTGCTTTTTGAGTCACTGAAGGATAAAATATTGTAAAATAGCAGAGACCTTTTGTTGGAATCAACCAAAAGATCATTGTTGTAATATGTTATTTATTTTAACGATACATCATGGTCGAAGGCCCTTCCAGTCCATGAAACCTGGGCAGCCCAATTAATCTCTCAACCCCGTACATTTTTGAAAGATGGGAGGAAACCAGAGCACCTGGAGGAAACCCACACTGGTCAAGGGAAGAACATACAAACTCCTAACAGACAGTACTAGATTCAAACCCAGGTCACTGGCACTGTAATTTCTTTGGCTTGGCTTCGCGGACGAAGATTTATGGAGGGTTAATGTTCACGCTGCAGGCTAGTTGGTGGCTGACAAGTCCGATGCGGGACAGCCAGACACGGTTGCAACGGTTGCAGGGGAAAATTGGTTGGTTGGGGTTGGGTGTTGGGTTTTTCCTCCTTTGTCTTTTGTCAGTGAGGTGGGCTCTGCGGTCTTCTTCAAAGGAGGTTGCTGCCCGCCGAACTGTGAGGCGCCAAGATGCTCGGTTTGAGGCGATATCAGCCCACTGGCGGTGGTCAATGTGGCAGGCACCAAGAGATTTCTTTAGGCAGTCATTGTACCTCTTCTTTGGTGCACCTCTGTCACGGTGGCCAGTGGAGAGCTCGCCATATAACACGATCTTGGGAATGCATATTTTAATATCATGATTTAAAAAAAGACAGAGAATACCTGCAATAATTTTAAATTTAAGGGAATTTGTGGCTATGGATTTTGTTATTTAATCTAATTGTTCCATTCTTTCCATTTTCTTGAATGCTTCTCCATCCACTAATAATCGCTGGGCTCTTATGACCACTTGTCACTGAATCAGAGACATGGGATTTTTTAGCATTGAATTCACCAGCCCTTGATCCTGCCCACATTATGGTTCAATGGATGTTCTGACCTCTGACAAGGGCTTAATGCCTTCAGCAAAGCACCTGCAAAATCGTGCTTCTTTATACTTTACAACCTTTCTTCGAACCAGTGAACACACACAGACTGCTTTGAGTCGGGGCTTTAAAACGCAAATCTTTTCAGTCCAACTGGTCACGTATACTCCTTGCTGCAAATCGCTTTTATTCAAGCGGAAATTAAAACCGCCATGCTGCTGCTTTAATACTCCGTCACGTATTGGTGTTAATGATAGTCACCTTGCAGCTTGGTGTCAAAAGCAACCAAAAATCAGTCCTGAAAAGAAACATAAAATCTGCAGATGCTGAAATCTTGAGCGGACAATGAGAAGCTGGAGCAATTCAAAGGTTCAGGCAGCTTCCATGGATAGAAATGATCAGTCAACATTTTGGGTCAAAGTGATTGAATCATAGAGCGTGCAAACAATTTTTTCAGCCCAACGTGCCAATCTCGTCTGAACTCTTTATCCAGACTACAGGGAAGGGGGTGATAAATATGTATATAAAGGGGGAAGGAAGCTGGGGAGGGCCCCAGAGGTGATAGGCCAGAGGTGTGAGAGGTAGAGAGACCATTATGAAGTGGGGGGTGGTGGAAGAATGGTTAGAGAGAGAGGGAGTATTTTTTTACAAGACTTGATAAAGAAGAAGTGTAAACCATGGAATAAAATATAGGTGTGAGCCACCTAAAATTAGAAAATTTGATGTTCATGCTGCATTTAAAGCTGTTTAGGAGGAAGATGGTGTGCTATTTTCTCAAGTTTACATTTGGCCTCACCCCAACTTATCATCCTCTGCACTCTAGTCTTGATAAAGGGGCAGATTGAGACCATTGTCTCACTAATAAATGTAATATTGGATTGAGTAGAAGCTTTTTCCATTCAGAGATTGACGAGACCAGTGAAATTATTGACTGACCTACATTCAGGAAGTACAGTGGGCAATGATTCTGAGTCATGAATTTGAATCATGTCATGGGAGGTGGGGAAGTAAAGCTTGGCACAGTGGTCCAGCTGCTCCCTCCCAGCTTCAGTGCCCCAGGTTCAATCCTGACCTCTGGCGATGTCTATGAAGAATTTGCACATTTTTCCTGTAACCATTTCCTTCCATGCCCCATTTGCTTAGGTAATAATTTCATTTCATTTAGAGATAAAGGACAGTAACATGAGCCCACATTGCCAAATTATACCCATGTGACCAACTAATCTACTAAACTTGTATGTCTTTGGAATGTGGGAGGAAACTAAAGCACCTGGAGGAAACCCTCGCAGACATTGAGAGAACATACAAACTCCTGCAGACAATGCCAGATTCAAACTTAGTAAACTGGCACTGTAATAGCATTGTGCTAACCATGGCACTCCGCCCCATGTGCATTGCCCCATGTGCATATGGGAAAATTGAGGTAAATATGAAGAAAATGTTAAAAAATGGGATCTTGTAAAATAAATATTTAATGGTTGGCATGGACTCTGCTCAAAGGGTCTGTTAGCATAATTTTTATATATATTTGGACATACAGCAGGATAACAGGCCCTTTCGGCCCATGAGCTACACCCTGGTAAGTTTTGAATGGTGGGAAGAAAACAGAAGCCCCAAGGAAATCCCATGCAGACATGGGGAGAACATATAAACTCCTTAGAGCTAGTGTGGGGTTCGAGCCCCGGTCCCGGTTGCTGGCGCTGTATCAGCATTGCACTAACCGCCATGCTAAACACGCCACCCCTATCACTCTATGAATTGGTTAAATTTGAAAATAACCTCCCAGTAAAAGGGCCATTGAATCGGAATCAGAATCAGAATTTATTTTCATGAACAAGTCACAAAATGTGTTGTTTTGAAGCAGAATTCCAATACAAACATTCATATAAAACCACCCTACAAAAATATAAATAAATATAGTGTTTGAAAATTCAAAGTAAGGTTGTGTTTTTGAGTCATTGACAATTCAGGAATCTGATGGTAGCTGGAAGAAGCTGTCCTTGTGCCATTGAGTGCTTGTCTTTAGACTCCTGTTCCTTTTCCCTGATGGTAGCAGAGTGATGAGGGTGGTGGGGTCCTTGAGGATAGAGGGTGCTTTCTTAAGGCACTGCCTCTTGTAGATGCCCCTGAAGGAGTGGTCTGGTGCCCGTTATGTCACAGGCTGAGTTAACAACCTGCTGAAGTTTAAAAAAAAAATTCCTGAGCAGTGACGGCTCCGTAGCAGCCAGAAAGCTCTCCACAGTGCACCTCTCAAAATTTTTGTGAGTCTTCAGTGATACTGAATCTCCTCAATCTTCTCAAAACATATAGTCAGGAGTGAGCCTTCTTCGTGATTTAATTGACATGGAGGATCCAGGACATACCCTCGGAGATGGACATCCAGGAATTTGAAGTTCTTGACCCTCTCCACTGCTGAGGCCTTGGTGAGGACTGGATTGTATTCTCCTGACTTTCTCCTGAAGTCCACAATAACCTCTTTGGTTTTGCTACCATTGAGTGCAAGGCTGTTGGTGTGACTCCACTCAATGTGCTGATCTATCTCCCTGCTTTACACTCCTTCATTGCCATTTTTGATTCATCATGGTGTCATTGGCAAATATGTAGATAGCATTGGAATTGTGCCTGGCCAAACAGTCATGGGTTTATAGTGAGTAGAGCAGTGGGCTAAGCACGCATCCTTAAGGTGTGCCTGTGTTGATCATCAGTGAGGAGGAGACATTGGTTCCAATTCGTACTGAGTGAGGTCTTCTGACGAAGATGTCAAGGGTCCAGTTGCAAAGGGAAGGTGTGCAATGGCTCAGGATTTGTTAGTAATTTTTTGTTTACCTTATGGCAGACAGAAGTTGAAGTACATCATGTATATCACATTTTTATGCTCTTATTACACAACAATAAAAAGAACCTTTAAAACCAATCTTCATCACTTATGTCTATCTAACAAAAGAATAGGCTTGACATTGAGTGCACCCTTTAATCGATGATGTATTCATGCAATCTGTCTTCCTTCACACTACAAGTTGACCATTAGAAATTTGCCAAGGCCTCTTCAATAACTCCCCACAAATGTATGACTTCCACCACAATGAAAAACAAGGGTGGCTGGAGTATTTGGAATAGCAAGTCTCTCTCTAAGTCATTCAGCATTTCAACTTGGAAATATAGCACTGTTCTTCAGTGGGGCAAAATTCTGGAAGATCCCATCCAACAGCAATGTAGGAGAACCATCATTAAGTGAGTTGAAACAGATCAATAATAAAGTCCAGCATCACTTTCCAGTGCAACTTGCAATGGACAACAAATATGAAATTACTTGGTAACACCCACCTCATTAGAACATCCAAAGAAAATACTTTCAACTATTTTTAGGACATTGCAGTTGAGAAATTTTTTTAAAAATGTTTCTTGCTTCGGTGACTAATTCTGTGATTACAGATACATTCTCACCAGTATTATTGGACAATGAACAAAATAAATAGAAACTCATTGGGATGTTTAAGATATTAAAGGGCTTTGAAGAGAGATTAAGAAGACTTGGCCCGCATTAGAAAAATGGGAAGTGATCAAATTAGAACATCAAAATGTTGACAGAATAGATCCACGGATGTGATTTCCTCGGTTGAGTGTTTAGAACTAGGAACGGTAGCTCAAAATTAGGGATTGGAAACTCAGGACTGAGATGAGAAGAAATTTCTTCACCCAGATGGGACTGAATTGTTGAAGTTATCTAGCTCAGTTAAAACACGGATCAGGACAACACAGGAAAAGGCCATTCGACCTATAATGTCTAAACCAAAAGTGATGCTGAACAAATTTAAGGCAACACTGATAGAGAAAGACAAAGCCTACAGGTGCTGGAATTGTGAGTAAATGAATAGAAGCTGGAAAGATTCAATGGATTAGGTAGCATCCATGGGGAAAAAAACAGCTAGTCAATGGTTAATGTTGGGACCTTATTGATGGATTTATGGATATAATTGAGGGATATTGGGTGAGTGTAGAAAAGCAATGCTGAAGTATAACTTTGACTACCATCTTACTGAATGATGGAGAAGGCATGAAGGGCAAGAGGAAGGGCATTCTTACCAAAAATAAACAAAACCTTTCCTATCTCAAAATCCTCTATTTTTCTTTCATCTATGTCTGATTCTCTTAAGTCACCTTAAAAGTTTCCCTTCATGTACCATGTTTTAGATATAACCTATTTTTGTGATTTCCTGTCATATTTTAAATTTACTCATATATCGCCCACAAAGAAAGCTGTTTAGTTAATCTAAGCATGCCTGGGCATTCACACAAGTGCAATGCAAATGTTGTCTTAGTCCTGGACATGCTTAGTCAGGATAGATGCAGACAGGCAATCAAACCAGCTCACATATACAGATTACACTGATATAGATTTAACACATGTTGATGCATGTGTTCTTCAGGCAATAGCATAGTGAGTGTACTTAATAATAGCATTTATTGTCTTCAGCAAGATTCAGTATATCAGAAATGTCTCATCTATGTTGCAACAGCTGTGATACATTCTGTGACATTTGTGGTGAGTATATGTTTAAGGCTCAAATATGAGTTCACTTATTAAGAAATCCTCTAAATTCTACTTCATTTGTAAAATTGGTGACCAAGGCAAACCCTGGGCTCCTCACATTTATTGTGCAACACATGCTGACAATGTCAGAGCTAGGCTCAGCATCATTATGCAATTAAATATGTTAAATTCAATACAAGTTAACTTGATGTTTCTCCAACTTCCTACGTGATACAGTAGTTATGGAATTATCTTTGTATTCAACTTGAAGTTGTCAATCATCATCATCCCCTTTTTTTTCAGGAAGCAGCAAAACCTTTTAACAAAATCGTTGTCCAGTGTAATCTTGTAGACCTCTATTAGGTCACCTCTCATCTTTCTTCACTTTGAAGAGAAAAATAATTTTCTTTGGTGGTTGAATCCTGAAATAGGAAACATCATTGAAATTAAAATGAGCCCAACAGTAAGTACTTGGGCCATATTAAGAATAAATATGGAAATCTCCTCACAAAGGACCAAGGGAACATGAAACTTTCAGAAAAAGGTGGTAGATCTTTGTTGGGTTAGAAGCTCAAGAGATGCAGAGCATCGGTGGACATTGGACAGTGATGATGAATATCAATTGTGATCAAAGTGAAAAGTAGAACAAGATCCCAAGCCTGAATAAGCTTGCTCCTTATTCCCTATGGATGCTTCATGACCTGCTGAGTTTCTCCAGCACATGATCTCCAGACTTTCTTGTTTAACCATGCTGAATCAACCTCTGTATTTCTGTTCCAAATGTACTGTGTTTCTGCCTATTTCTATTTTGTTATCTCTTTGACAATAGTTATTTTAACGTTAAAACACCCCATAGAATCATAGTTTCATGGAAAATGGCCCTTTGGCCCAACATGTCAGAAGGATAGGGCAATTGCTTAGTTGTCCTTCCAATTAAATCCCATCTGCCTGCATTTGGCCCATATCTTCCAAACTTTTCCTATCCTTGTCCAAATGTCTTTAAATGCTACAATTGGCCTTGGCTCCACATCTTCCTCTGGCAGCTCATTCCATAAACCAGTGGTTCTCAACCTTTTTCTTTCCACTCACCTACCACTTTAAGTATTCCCTATGCGATAGGTACTCTGTGATTAGTAAGGGATGGCTTAGAGTGGTAGGTGAGTGGAAAGAAAAAGGTTGAGAACCACTGTCATGAACCCACCACCCTCTGTGTGAAAAAAAAATGCCCCTCAGATCCATTTTAAACTTCCCCCTCTCACTTTAAACCTATGCTCATTGTTTTAGATCTCCCTTGGTTGCAATAACTTCATGATGCATTTGTAAAATATTCTCGCTTGGGTGTGGTAGAATGGGGGTGCTGGTGAATATCGGGAAGATGGCTTTTCTCTCCCTTCTTTGGAACATGATTTCTCTGGTGATAATATGCCTATTACCAAAATTAATGTTCAGCCGACTGGGAAAAGATGAGCCATTAACAATGTTATGACTGAGCAAATTGACCACAACAACATCTTAACACACAATGTATTAGCTTAAGGACACCAGTGAATGAAGCATTTCCTGACAGTCCTGTCAATTTGTCAGCCATGTGCAGTCAGGAATGCAGGACTAAACAAATAAATAAATTGCAATTTTATCTTTGTTGATTGCACATATTGTAAATGCCAAGGATGTTGTTAGTATGAGGTAAGTGGTGTCAGGGGCAATTTGCTGATAGCTAATTTCTTTTGGTCACAGAATCACCTGTCTTAAAGTCAGCTCCTGGAGAGCAGACAAATAGAACCATCAGGAAAGAACTGGAGCATGATAATAACACAGGGGAAAGCAAAGCACGTCTAAATAAGGTGTTTATGACAAACATATGGCATCTGCACTGCTAAACATTTGACTTTGAAGTTATGGTTTACAGTTTGTGTAACTTAATCATATCTAATTTACATTTCTATCCACTGTCATTTTGAACAGCTTACTTTAGGTTAATGATATTCAAAGTGTTTTCAGCATAAACCAATTGAAGTGAGATTTGAAGATGAAATTGTGTATTTTAAGGACATCATTTTAAAAGGGTTGTTAAATCTTGGGCATCATGTTGAATCATTTAGTGATAATAATATGTTAATGGGTTTATTGTCATATACATTGTACAATGGATGTGCACCAAAATTCATATTTGTTACAACCAAACAAATACTTTGTAAAAAAAAACAATTGCAATGGTAATCCTAGTGCCAGACAAAATGATTTTGCGATGGTACAGATAGTTCTTTTGTGGTGCCAGTCCAGTCCCTGATCAGGGTAACAAGGGGAGGTTCCAGAGCCTGAAACTGTTCTGGCTTCTGTACCTTTTTGTCCAAAGGCAACAGTAAGAAGAGGTTGTGAACAGGGTCATGGGGATCCTTAATGATGTTGGCTGTATTGCTGAGGCAGTGCCTCACATAGATGTTGGCAATTAATTGGAGGTCAGAGTCTATGATGTACCTGGCTACGTTTGCTGCCCTCTCGAGTTTTCTGAGTTCTTAGACATTTGAATTACCAAGTCAGGCTTGTGATGCAACCAGTCAGTGCTCTTGTAGTTTCATGTGCAGAGAGCATCAAGAACTGGAAGGAACAATTATTAAATGATTAACAGTGTCATTCTTACAAATTGTTCCCATCTTAGACATTCAACAATACTCTTGCATTAAAAGCCCCACAAGGAAACTTTCAGCTGCTTTGTCCCATAGGCATTTGTGCCCACCACGTAAACAGTAGGAACACCAGTGCACAAATGCAGAGCAAGAGAGCTTTACTGTGGCATAATATTCTTTGGTGAAAATATTGACTTAGATGCTTGGAAATATTAACTTTCCTGGAATATGGAGCAATAGTGCATTCATGCCAGAAAAAAAAATTCTTCTATCAGTTCTCCCTGCTTAGCCAGGACCCACCATCAATGCAATTGATCAAACCAGCCTATTTAGGTCATACATGCTGTGGTGCACTGCAGTGTGAACCAACAGGCACAAGCAATGAAAAGCTGTACTACAGGGTTTAATTAGCTTAAAGCTTGCACACAGGTTCTGTATTCTTTCTGGCTCCATGTGCTCTGCTTCTGCCCAAGGGCTGGCATGAGCCTTTATGTGGGACCGGTGATTGGAGGTGGAGCCAGTCTCCCAGGTTACCTCCCCGCAGGTACAATGAGTTTCCCCCTGCAGTGCAGGAGTGTGGACAGGCGCAGGCAGGCAGTCACTGACAGTCCAGTGGTTGTGTCACCACGCATCCACCTCTGGAATAATTGAGCTCTGAATTAATTGGGGACTTCTCTCTCTGTAGCTCAATTGCGATTTATATTAAAGAAGATGGAAGAATTCATTTTTTTTAAATTTAATCTGTTGTATTGGTTTTTGAAGTAAAACAAAATCAGATGCTACCTGGTCTTCATTAGTTTTAGATTCGACAAATTTGGGTTGTTTTCTCTGGACCACAGGAGACTGAGTGGTGACTTGATGGAGGATTGTAAAATTTTGAGTGGCATTGATAGGGTGGACAGTCAGAATCTTTCCATGATATACTAGAGGACATGCCTTTCAGATGAGGGAAGGGGGTTCTTTAAAGTAGATGTGCGAGGCAATTTTTTTTACACCGAGAGTGATCAGTGCCAGTATTGCTGACATTGAAGCCACTGATTATACTGAAATCCATCATCAGCTTAAGAAAGCAGCCAATGCAGGAATACAATTCTAGAGGTCAGATTTTCATAGAAACTTCTTGTAACCTCCAGGGAGCTTTTATTTCTCAGACAGTCTCAGATCCAGAGTAGTCTGAGTGACTCCTCGCAAAAGGCAGAATTTAGCAGTTTGAGCAGAATGCCGTGAAAATGGTTCAAGAAAGTGCTTAACATTGACCTTTCCATCTCAGTCAGGCTGCGTGCCTTCACAAGGCAGAGCACTGAGAATGTTGCATGTGTATGGTGGTAGTAATGCACTTGAAGCCTTGTGTGCTATTTTGATATTACCCAGATTCAGCAAGGATACCATTGAGCAGGAAAGGCTGCAGAAAAAATATTCAAGGAAGTTTTCTGAACTGTAGGGCTTGAGCGATAAGAAGAGGATTTCTGCCCCCCCACCCCCCCCCCCACCCCACACACCCTGGAACATAGGAGACTGAAGGCTGACATTGACATTTTATAAGACCATTAAGGAACATGGATAAAGTCCAAGTTTGTATCAGAGTATATGCATGACATTGCATATAACCCTGAGATTCTTTTTCCTGTGGGTCAGGCAGCATTTCTAATTACCAGTAACTGTAAATCGTTCTCAAAGAAATAAATGTAAACAAAAGAAAGAAATAAAAACATAAATTGTGCCTTTTTTTTGCAGCATAGTTTAACAAATTAGCAGTAATAATAATCAAATATTCCCTGACTTCGATGTTAATTGATGAATGACTATCGGCAGTAACAACATGCTCCTTTGATATATTGCTGTGAGATGTGTGTTGTTGATCTCGCAGTGACCTTCGTTTAAGATCTCAGGAGCTGTCTATCAGCATAGAAACAGCTGATGGGCTTTTGAAACATTAATTTGGCAAGAAGGAGCATCTGTACAAAGCCAAAGAATAAGGAAATTAACAGATTCTTCTTTCAGTACTGTGTTCTGAAAATGACCCCCCTTTTCTCTTGCTATTTATTGTTGACCGAAATACAAAGCACCACGTAAAAGCTCAACATAGAAACTAACATTAGTATTCAAATTATATTCACACCTCTCGGAAAAAAAATGCTCCTCTGCGATGCTAAAAGAATTACTCAGAGAATTAAATTCAGAGGGAAAAAATCTGATTCTAAGACAAGCGTAATTTATATTAACATGGAAGGAAATTCAAAGCTGTAATCAAGTGAAACTTGCAATCTGATTGGCAGTGATTTAATGATTTCCTTACTGGTTTCATTCTGTGAGTAATTTGTCTCCATTCATGTATCTAAATGCGTCTGGCCGCTGCTGGATATTCATTCCTGGAATTAAAAATGCCTTGTATTAATCTAGCAGGTGCAGATAAATTTGGCTTTAGTCCAGTGTATAAAAAAAACACAATGGGGGTTCTTTTTATGGCGATCTGCATTCAAATTTATCGCCTATTTTCAATAACTGTTGCTTTTGTTTAACAAGTTGCCAAAAGAAAAGAGGGTTGTTCACTAATCTGCTCTGAAAAGAGCCAGGATTCCCAACCAAATGCTTCTAAAAATTAAATTCTGCCTGAATACATTTCAGTGACTGGATATGTTCTCATTTCTACAAGTTCTTGCTGAGCATTAAAACTTTCACGGACACCTGGTTTAATTTCTTTCTGTTTAAATTTTCTTACCATCGAAATGCTGATTTTTACACTATACTTTGAAAATGCAGACTTCAGAAGAATGTTAATTTAACTCAAACTGTTGTAAATAACATTGAATAAAATTTGGTGTTCACTTTTTAGTGGGATGTATCTGCCTTGCAGCAATTTAGTACCGTTGCAAAATAACTTTATGGGAAACTCTGAGGTGCTGGAGAAACTAATGGGTCAGAAATGGTCTGTCAATATTTCATGTTGGGAACCTTTTTTTAAACTAAAATAAGAAGAGAGAATATTTAATATATGAAAGGGAAAGGTGCCAGGCGGGACCTAAAAGTTGATAGAGTCTCAAGCTGAAACATGGATTGATGATCCCTACCTGAGGATCCCCCTCTGACCCATCGAGTCCCCAGTCAGCCCAACGTCCTCCATAAAATAACCTTGAAAACCTCAGAGTGAGCTCAATATTTCAGCATTTGCAGGTTTTGAGTTTCTCTGTTCTTCTTACTTTATGGCAAGGCTTAGACTGAGATGATAGATTATTAATCTCCACATCATTTAAAAAAAATGCTACAAAGCCTCATGAGTCTTTGAGTGCAGATGTGTGTTTATTTCATTTTGTGCTAATGGCTTCTGAGTCACTGTAGCGGACAACAGTGATGACTTGTCAAAGAATATTGGCAAACTTACTTGTAGCAGTTAGCGCAACGCTATTCCAGCGCCAGTGACCCTGGTTCGAATCCTGCGCAGTCTGTAAGGAGTTTGTACATTCTCTCACTGACTTCGAGGATTTCCTACATCATTCCAGTTTCCTCCCATCCTTCAAAATGTACGGTGGATTGTAGGTTAATTGCAGTATTTGGGTGGCATGGGCTCATGGGCCAGAAGGGCCTGTAACTGTGCTGTATGTTGTCTAAATGTAAAATTTAAATGACTATCAAAAGTTTGAGCCGATCAAAAGGTGTAAAAGATGTGTTATTAAAGGAAGTCCTTTTTTTTAACATATTGGTTGAAATCTTGATCCTGTCAAAAAACTGTAGATCCGAGCCTACTCCAGAGAACAAAATGCAGTCCATGAGGGCAACATTTTAATTGATGCTGTCTTCCAAATGACTGAACAAACAGGTCCCATATGAGGCAAGATCCCAGAGCATCATTTTTTTTAAAAAAGTAGAATCTCTCCGGTATTCTGGCCAAAATTCACCAGGAACAACAGCTAAAATTGACAGATACGTCCTGTGTGTGGGATTTTGTTGTTGTGTTTTCTATTTTCCATTGAGGTCTATCAAAAGTGCTTCATTGGCTATTAAATGCTTTTGGCCTTTCAGAATATTTAAATTAAAGAAAATAATTTAGAGGTAGAGCATAAGAAATATTTTGGAGGGTGGGAGAAAAGTGGAGCATCCAGAGGAAACCCACGTGGTCACAGAAAGAATGTATAAAATTCTTACTGTCAGTGGCAGATTTCTGCCGCTGAGATCTCATTGTGATAGCTGTTATGCTGCCCATATTTAAAATATTATACAAATGCAGTTCATTCTTTTCTTTTCCATCTCTCTCTTCCTGATTTTCTTTGAGACCACACATCATGAAACCCGAGTACTGCTCTGAGCATTCTCCACTGCATTAATGTGAAGAAAAGTAAACAGGTGAATTGCAGCTTTCCTGAGTGGCAAAGCGACCATGTGGAAGATGTGAATGCGGATGTTTGGAATTGAGGCAGGTATTTCCGTGGTTACAACATCATAGAAGGATGTCAGGGAGCCCAAAGAGGAAAATGGATGACAGAAAAGGATCATTCAGCTCTTTCAATAAAGGTCCTTCCATTCACTTAGATCAGTGGATCCTGTTTTTGTATAAAAGCCCCTCTTGATCATACTTTGAAAACATGCCCCCATCATTCTGTCTGGACACTCTCCACCTGGATGGCATTAACATCGACTTCTCTGGTCCCTATTAGACCATTTCCTTGTCTCTGTCTCTCCCCCCATCCTTCCATCTCCTTTCCTCCAATTCTCCATTCCCTTCCCTCTTCATTCAGTTATCTCCTCCCCCTATCACTTCTCAGCTTTTTTGCTTTTTCTGCCCTCCCATCCATATCCAACTATGACCTCTTGCCTCTGGGTCCATGCTCCTCCCCCTGCCCCCCCCCCCCCCCCCCCTCCGCCACCAGCATTTTATTCAGGTACCTTCCTGCTTTTTGATCATATTTGGACAAAGGGGTCAGGCCTGAAATGTTGGTTATGTATCTTTATTACTGGGTGGTTTGCTGAGTTTCTCTAGCATTTTTGTTTAAACCTCATTGACAGAATCCTTTCTCCAGGGCAGAAATTGCAAATACTAGAGAGTATGGGTAGGGGTGGGGGTGGGGAGTTTGAGGGAGATAGGTGGGGCAAACCTTTTGCACAGAGAGTGGTGGGTGCCTGGAAAGGACTGCCAGGGATAGTTGAGGAAGGAGGTTCATCAGACACATGATTATGCAAGGTTTAGAGGAGGATGGATCAGGTGCAAGCAATAGTTTCAGTTTAATTTGGTCATCATGTTCAGCACAGACAAATGGGATGAAAGGCATATTCTTGTGTTGTTTTGTCCTATGTCCTATCTCAAAGGCACCTGATGATATCATGAATTTCTCCTTTTCAGGTAATTGTACTGTTTTGCAGATTCCTAAGTACTGCTTACAATGTGTATTTTTTATTTATGTTTACACTTTATTTGTGCACTCAATTTGGACCCTAGACATAAAGCATTGTTACAGGCCCTTTTGGCCTATGAGCCCATGCCACCCATTTAGACACAATTGACCTACAATACCCTGTACTGTTTAAAAGGTGGGAGGAAACTGGAGCACCGGAGGAAACCCATGCAGACACTGGGAGAACGTAAACTCCTTACAGACAATGCTCGATTCGAACCAAGGTCACTGACATTTTAGCAGTGTTGCGCTAACCATGCTGCCACACCTGAAACCTTCAATCTTGGTCTAAGTTCTTGCAAGGTCCCATCTTCACCCATGATTGGAAGACAATACACATAACTATGAGTGGCAGAGAGTCCCATCACCCTCCACCCCCCCCCACCCCCATCAATGTTATCTACTGGTATCCTTGTCTTATTGTGGACCTTGGTCATTGTGGACCTCTGCCACCCTTCACACAGCATCTTTCAGCTGCAGGATCAGGACAGAGATACAGGAGTATCAGAGCCAACATCAGCAAACTGAGGAACAGCTTCTTCCCAAGGGCAGTGAAAATGTTGAATGACCAAAGCAACTACACACACTAACCATTCAAGACACTAATAGTCAAGACAAAATCTATTTATTTATTTGTATGTATTTTTATATATATAGAATACTTGTCCTGAATATGTATTGTTTGTCTGTATATGTGTTATGTCTGGCTGTATGTCTGCGTGATTTGCACTGAGGACTGGAAAACGCTGTTTTAACGGGTTGAACTTGTGGAATCAGATAACAATAAACTTGACTTCATCCACTAGCATCTGAGGTGAAATAAGTTCCCAA
Organism: Narcine bancroftii; assembly: GCF_036971445.1. Taxonomy (NCBI): domain Eukaryota; kingdom Metazoa; phylum Chordata; class Chondrichthyes; order Torpediniformes; family Narcinidae; genus Narcine; species Narcine bancroftii. The sequence continues at coordinate 39,666,425 of NC_091476.1, read as the reverse complement.
ATCATGACAGGTGTACCTTGGGTTATGTGAGGCTGCTAACTTCTAAAAAACCCTTTCTTGGGGTTATGACCGTGCCCTAAATTGTTGATAAAAGCACAGGGAAGGTCGTTCTAGATGGCAAAAACAGAGCAGCATAGCGCAACAGCCCACAGAAAGTCATTGACTGGCCCAAATCACCCTAACTGATCAGGAAGCAATTGTAAAGGCAAGTTGAAATGTCAGTTATGTGGACCTGGATTTTTTTTAAACGAACAGGCCATTTCAGTCAACGAGTCCATGCACCCAATCAAACTACATGCCCAGTACATTTCGAATGCTGGGATGAAACTGTATGCCCTAGGGAAAACCCACACAGACATGGGAGAACTGACAACCTATTTACAGAAATTAGGATTTGAACCCCCGGTCCCGATCACTGACACTGTAAAGGTGTTACACTAAACGGCTACACCAATCATACTTCAGAATGTTAACTCTGTTTCTCTCTCCACATCTGCTGCTGAATCCATTGTGTCTCTTTACTAGCTTCTGCTTTTTAATTGTTCCTATTAAGCACTGAGGACAGTTCAAAGGAAAGAACAAGCAGTTCAGCAGGCAAACAATTACTGGTTGGAGAATGCCAGGAATTGAAGGCTCATAAACTGAGAGTAATGAGTTCTGTGGTGCTGTGTATTTTGTCTGTGAGTTTCAGAACTGAAGTGTTTCAAAGCAGAACTCTGCCAGTCAAAGCCTTAATTGAAAATGCTGCAAGATATTAACAATCGCAGGCTCAACCACATCACAGGTTATTAACGCTGCAATGGATTACTATTTTTTACGGGTGAAATTGCTGGGAACCGCAAGGCAGAATCCATGTCTTCTTGACAACCTTCTGAATGATGGCCCAATTATTTCCCTCCCCTCTCCTGACCTCCATCACCTACAATCAACAGCTTCAACTCAACAGTTTCAAGCTGAAGAAACCTGGCTTAATTTTTATTTGAGAACTAAACAGTTGCTGCTGGTGGGTAACTTCAATCTCTTTCCATTCAGGAATGTTGCCATTGGTATTCTAGGAAGAATGCATAATGCAATCAAAAGGGTTTGCTTGGGGACCACTTGTATCAAGCAAGTGGTAAGGTTTCCTGGGACAAATTGGTTCTATTTTTTTAAATTTCAGTTGCTTCCTTTGTTTCAATATCTTGGTTGTTTTTGCCACAAGTCTCATTAATGCCTATAACCCATTATTTTGTAACCTGTTCAACTATTTAAATGCATATATCAAGGGTGTTGAGGTGGAGATAATGGGAGAGCCTCTAGTTCCTTGGAGTAAATATCACAAAAAAACCTGTTCTGGCCGAACCATAAGAAAGCCCACCACTAATAAGACTGAGGAAGTCTTGATGGCTCCTACCTCTTTGTGTAGATCCTCCATCGAAAGTATCCTGTCAGATTGTATCATATGTTGGTACAGGAACTGCTCTGCCCAAGATATTCAGTGAAGCTGGCACTCAAACTTTGATTGTTTACTCTGGAGCATCAGAGGCTGGGGAAAGACCAGATAGAAGTTTATTAAAATATGAGAGGTATTGATAGAATAGACCTGTCATTCTCAACCGGGGCCCTACATTGAAGTAAAAGCCTTAATATATTTTCACCTTATATAACATAAATACATTTTCATGTTGTCAATAGAAAATAGAAGTAAGGAGAAACCTAAACTTATCTGCTTCACAGGGAAGGAGGCCCATAAACTTTGGGTCCTAGGGGTTCACAGCCAAAAGAAAATGGTTAGGAATGGCTGGAATAGGCAGTCAGAATCTTTTTCCAAGGTTAAATCTATCACATACTAGAAGATGTGTTTTATTCCCTTTATCTGCTTCTACCTATCACTTTCCGGCCCCTGTCTCCCTACTCCAACCCTTCTGCTTCCTTACCTGGCTCCATCTGTTCATCATCCTTTGTCCTTTTTGGCTTAACCTATCACCTACTGAACCCTTCCCCTCACCACCCCCTCCCCATCCCGACCTTGCCTTTTGATCTGCCTGTCCAGAAGTAGGGTTGCAACCCAAAACACTGACTGTCCATTCCCATCCTTGGATGATATTTGAACCATTGTGTTCCTCCAGCATTTTATCTTCTGGTTAATTGGCCACTGAACACTGTTCCTCATGGAGGTGAGTGATGTGAGAACCAGAGGGGAGTTTATGGGCATCTGAGGGAGAATATGTTGGGTAAGTAGATTATACTGAGAATATAGAGCACATTAACAGGTCCTTCAGCCTACATTTCTCTGCCGAACATGACACCTGTGTTAAGCTAAGTCTCTACTGCTTGCATATGACACAAATCCCACTATTCTCTACATGCTCATGTGTCTATCTCAATGACTTATAAATGGTATCATTGTATCTGCTTTCACACTGCTCCTGGCAGTTCGTTTCAGACACCCACCACTCGCTGTGCAGAAATCTTGCCCCGCACATCTTTAAATGATCTCCTCTGGTCACCTTTAAAGCATGTTCTTTGGGATGAGACCTTCTCATTGTGGGACAAAGCTTCTTATTACCTCCTTATCAATGCCTCTCAGAATTTTATAAACTGCTATCAAATAGCTCCTCAACCTTGGGGGTGGCACAGTTGGCAGAGCGATTAATGCAATGTCTTTACAGCGCCAGCAATCGAGACCAGGGTTGGAATCCTGCACTGTCTGTAAGGAGTTTGTATGTTCTCCCTGTGTCTGGATGGGTTTACCCTGAGGCCTCCGGTTTCTGCCCACCATTCCAAATGTACCTGGTATGTAGGTTAATTGGGTGTAAATTGGGCAGCACGGATGCATGGGCAGAAATGGCCCATTACGTCTAAATAAATTTAACCTCCTACACTCCAAACGAACCAGTTCAAGTTTGTCCAACATCTCCCCATAACACACTCTCTAATTGAGGCAACTTCGTGGTAAATCTCTTCTGTCCCTTTCCAAAACCTCCCTGAATTCCACACTTGCAAATAGCGGTTTATTGTCATGTACAATGTACAATCAGGGTTGTATAGAAAAAGCTGCAGAGAGCCAGGCATTGAATTGATACCCCAATTGAACATGGGAACACAGGGACAACAGGAAGCAATTTACTCAAGCCCATTCCACTATTCACTGAGATCACAACTAATTTGAGGTACAGGTCTGTGTTCACTTGTCTTTGGACCTTATTCCTTAATATCTTTGTTTTGTTAAAATCAATCAACCTTGGACATATATCTAAGAATAGACATCGCATTCCTTTGAACTTGTAGAAGAGATTTAACTAAACATTTGCTTCTTGCACGTGATCCATATCCCTCTATTCTCTGCATACTCATGTGTCCACCTAGAGCAGCTATTCTCAACGGGGGCCACAGCACATTTAAGGGGGCCACGGGCTGAAATCATAATTTTTGTAATTTTTTTACATAGTCGGTAGGAGGGAAGTACAGAAGAAATCAACTAAATTTGACTGCTTCACAGGGAAGGGGACCCATAAACTTTGAGCAGAATCCTAAGGGGGCCATAGCCTAAAAAAAGGTTGAGAATGGCTGATCTAGAGGCTTCTTAAATGCGATGATTGTATTTGCTTCCACCGCTACTCCAGGCACTTGTGTAAAACAAGGCAGAAATGCTGGAGGAACTCAGCCGGTCTCTCAGCATCTATAGGAGGTAAATATAAATTACCGACATTTCAGGTCTGAGCCCCCGAAACATCGGTAATAAATCTTTACCTTCTATGGATCCTGCGAGACCAGCTGAGTTCCTCCAGCATTTTGTGCTTTTGACTTCAATCACAGCATCTGCAGACTTTTGTGTTTCACTCCACCTATATTAACCACCCCACCCCCCCCCCCCCCCAACCCCTTGTTTTAAACACATCCTCCAATTTCTGACATTTTTACCTTGGGTAAAAAAATTCGGACTGATTACCCTATCAATGCCGCTCATAATTTTATCACAGGGATATTTTAAATGACCTCAAAAGAAGAAAATGTTGGTTAAAAAAATAAACCCCTACTTCTCTTTTTGACTGGGAAATGTTGAGTGCTTATCAGAAGCAAGATTTGACTGGCGCACTGTTGGGATGGGAAATAAATGAGCCCTTTTGTGCTCTGTTGAAAGTCAGGATCCTCACCTCCGAGCAAAATCAAAGCTCGCACCAAGGAGAGGAAAATCAGTTCCATTATCTGTAATTGTGTAATCAATTGAGGAAAAAAAGAAATAAAAATTTTAATTTACATCTCCATAAATAAAACCTTGATATGTTGCACAATGAATTGATTAAAGATGCTTTCTGCTTTAAAATAATCTCTAATGCAATATTCATGAACACTGTCTAAATTGCCACAATGATCATTGTTTCTCATCCAATTCCATGTCTATTTATGTATTTACACCATGTTAGTGTGCCCTACAGCTGGATTAGTGGGACCTCAAAGGAATCAGAGCTGTTATCATGGGATAAAGCATTTATAGGAGAGATAATTATTTTAAATGCTCCACCTGCAGAGCTAGCGGTTACAATCTGAATTGGGTAAATGAAGCATTGGAATAATACAGACCCACACACAAGGATCCAGGCAGAAATGTATGAAAATAATAGTGTTAAAATTACTTCTACAGAACTGTATAACTCTAATATTCAAATGACTCACTTGCATTTTACTTTGTGTAACCTTATGAATTCATGTTAACCGATCATCCAGCTCCTATTCTTTATCAACAGTTCTTGTACATATATTGCCCCTCTTGGTGTAGCTTACAATTAGGTCCATTCTATTTAAACTTCTTTTTGGAGCCTAAATTCTTTCCAGTTCAAAGATTTCCTCTTGTGCATTGGGAATCATTATTGCTTTTATATCTTGTTTACCTTTCTTTGCATTTGATTAATGTATACACTTTTATATTGCTTCCTCCTATTTGAAGACTCAAAATATGTGTTTAGTAGAATTTTGGTTCTGTAACATTAATTGAAAATATGAAGGCAGCATGGTTAGCGTAAAGGGCGGCAATTTCAGTGTCGAGAGCAGCACGCTTAGTGAAGCGGTTAGCACGACGCTTTGACAGCACCAATAACCTGGGTTCAAATCCAGCGCTGTCTGTGAGGAGATTGTGCATTCTCCCCACGTCTGCGTGGGTTTTCTTCAGGTTTCACCCTACCTTTCAAAACGAATGAGGGTGGTATGTCAGTTGGGTGTAATTGGGCGGCATGGGCTTGTAGGCCGGAAGGACCTGTTTACTGAGCAGTATGTCTATTTTAAAAAAAATGAACATGGCAACATCTCAGCCCCGTGAAGTAGGGTTTCAATCCAAAGTGTCAAATTCCTCCAGTTTTTTTCGCTCCGGATTCCACATCTGCAGTATTCTGTTTCTCCAAGGCAAAATTCTAAATGTTATTCTTTCAGAGAAAATAATACTACAGAATGTTTATTTAAATTTATTCAAGTTTCTCAGCCTGAAGGTTCTGGCTCTGATACTCCTGTATCTCTTTCCTGATGGGTGTAACTGGAAAATGCTGTGTGTAGGGTGGTAGGGTCCTCCCCGATTTTGAGAGCCCTCTTTAGATAACCATCCCGGTAAAACACGACGATGGGGTGAGGTTGGGGGGTGGGGAGGGAGACCCCAGTAATCCTCTGTGCTTCTCTTATGGTCCTGTGAATGAGAGGACCAATACTTGTTTGGATGAAAATTTACTGTTTTAAACATACTTCTACATGTTTGTTGCAGAAATATTAAAACACATATTCCAGAATATGTGCAGCAAAGATCCAATCAAATCCTTTCAATGTTCTTTTATGTCGCACCTTCAAAACATGTTTCCTTTTAAGTAAATAACCACAAAGAAATGCTGGAGAACCTCAGCAGGTCAAACAATAGCCCCTTTTTCTACTGGCAACTTGGCTCAGGAATTAACAGGGAATTAACCAATTAAAGGTCCAGTGGAAAAGGAAAACAATCAGCATGCTGGCATCAAATGACATCAAATGACACCAGGGATTGACGGCCTCTACCCTTACTGATATCCCCAGCATCAGCTGATGCCAGTGTGCTGATTAAACCAGTAGAAAAAGGACAACTTCCATCCATTCCATTCGAAGGTGGACTCTCCGATCCCCAGGGATGTGCCGTGTTCAGTGGAAAACTGCTCAGTTAAAGGTTGCCCAGTCAAAACAGCACAAATAGCTTCCTATCCCAGACACTGCATGGTCAATTAACTGAAATGCCAGTGGTAAAAGGGCTAGTATGAGTTTGGAAAAAAGCATTATATCAGGAATTTTCAAATACAAGCTCCCTTCTTGCACCTCTTTTCTTTTTCTAATTATTTCAGTTTTCTACCTTCTGATAGAAGATAGAACCATACCACAGACAATGCTAAACCTTGTCGTTTCACTACGCCCTGGCCCACCTTAAGAATGACACTTCATATACCAGACTGCTCTTTATTGACTTCAACTTGGCATTTAATGCATTCATTCTCCAGAGCCTGGTGGAGAAGCTGTCCTTGCTGGGACTCAACACCCCTTTCTGTAACTGTATCCTGTACATCCTCAATGGAAAGATCACAGTCTGTCCAGACTGGTGGCAGAATAGCAAACACCGTCACGCTGAGCACTGATGCAACTCAGGGCTGTGTGCTCAGCCCTCTCCTGTTCACACTACTGATCCAGATCCAGTTCAAACTGGTGTCATCAAGTTTGCAAATGACACAGCAGTGGGGAGAAGAGGTGGAAAATCACATGTTTATGGTGCGAAAGTAACAACCTGAGACTCAACGTGGACAAGACAAAGGAGATGATCATGGACTTCAGGGGGACCATGAACGATCACCTTCCACCTCACATCAGCAATTCTGTAGTAGAGAGAGTGGAGAGCACCAAGTTCCTTGGAGTTCACTTAAATAGTGACTTAGCGTGGACACTCAACTTTTACTCACTTCTCAGGAAAGCACTTTCTGAGAAGACTGAAGTGGGCAAGTCTACCAGCCACCATTGTATTAACCTTCTCTAGGAGTTCTATCGAGAGCGTCGTCCTGGCTGGATGCATCAGAGTGTGGTACAGATGCTGCAGAGAAATGTATCGGAGGTCAATCCACAGGACCATAAAAGTGGCAGAGATGATCGTTGAAGTCGCCCTCCACCTTATTGACCTTATCTACTGGGATTGTTGTCTGAAGAGGGCGTGTAAAATCATCAAGGACCCCTTCCACTCTGCGCAGATCTTTCAGCTGCTCCCATCGGGGAAGGGATACAGGAGTATCAGAGCCAGAACCACCGGGCTGAGGAATAGCTTCTTCCCACGGGCACTGAGAATGCTGAACAACCAATGGAACTGCTCATACTAACCATCCGAGACTCTCATGTGTACAAAACAATATTTATTTACAGTATTCATTTTTATAGATGAAATACATGTCCTGCAAATACATTATTTGTCTGTTTGAGTGCTATGTCTGGT